>NC_084493.1:14035648-14335648 GCF_030035675.1 Rhineura floridana
ATAGTTGTCACGGGCAGCAAAAAATTAGAGATGTCGGTACTCTGTACTGGTGAGTTCCATCACAAAAAAAGCGCTGCTGAGGGTTATATCCAATGCTGCATGAGTGGAACTCTGCTCATGCAATGTGGCTTTCGCTTCCTTCCCCCAAATTGCTCTAGGGCAGCCTTTCCCAACCAGTGTGCCTCCAGATGTTGTTGGACCACAACTCCCATCTTTCCTGACCATTGGCAATGCTGGCTGAGGCTGATGGGAGTTGTGGTCCAACAACATCTGGAGGCACCCTGGTTGGGAAAGGCTGCTCTAGAGGGTCCCCCAACCCTCCAGAGCTGATTTTGAGAGGGCTGGGGGGGGGGCTGACGGAGAGCAAAGAGGAGAAAGTTCCGTTCCACAAGTGGTAGTCTCTTGTCCTAGCGGAATAGCTACATTGGATCCTGCCCCAACATACTAATTAGAGTCCTCTTCATTCAGATACGAGTGGGTGATGAAGCTGTTGCACTGGCTCTTGGTATCCATTTCCAAGTACAATGCAAAGTGTTGGTGCTTAGCTTCAAAATAATGTTAGTGATTGTTTTGTATTGCTTTTGAATGTTTTTATGTCGCTGTAGACCGCTCAGATATTTTGTGAGCTACAAATGCTTTATAAATACTTTTACAAATAAATAAATAAAATGGCTTGTATTTTTTTAATGTATTAAGAAGTGTCTTAGATTGCCATGTCTGTGTTGAATTTACTGCTGCCTAATTGCTACTGTTTCATCAGATGAAAAACATGGCAAATGGTCGTTGCTTACTGACAGGCATCCATAGCAATTTCACACCCTTATGGAGAATCCTGAAAATTCCCCACAGAGAAAAATATTCTATGAATCAGAAATTAAAAACTGGAGAAAGTGCGTATGTTAATCTTCCCCAACCTGCTGCCTTCCAGATGTTGTTGGACTACAACTCTCATCACCCCTAACCAATGACCTTGCTGGCTAAGGCTGATGGGAGTTGTAGTCCAACCACAGCTGGGGGAAGGCTGCTGTACACAAATGTTTGTTGGATGCTATGCATCTGTACTTGTTCCAAATGATATTTCACTCTCAGTAGTATTTAGTAGGCTGCTGTTATTATAGCATACAATCTTCTCTCTCTCTTCCCAAATTTTATTGGGTGCTTAATATCCACGCCAGTAAAGATTGCAAAACTCTCTCCGTTCTAACAGTTAACTTCTCGGGTTGAAATTTTCCATACTTCTGGACTGAATTCAGATTGCTGTAACAGAGTGCAATCCAGAGCTATTAAAACTAGCGGGAGTCCTGCCACATTGGCTTCAATGGGTTGCGGATTGTTTGCACTCATAGTGAAAAAAGCTGCTTGTTTTGCTCAGCAACGGGTAATTTTTCTCAACTTGATGTCAATAAAATCCTTTTATCGTTTTTAGCATTCCACGTCTGTGCCTTAGCACAGTTTGTAATGAATCTGCCATGATTTATAATGTCTTGAATATTTTAAAAGTGAGTTAACGATAGATGATGGAAGCAAATTAATAATTCTGTTCTCCCTTATTGGGTTCGTATGTGATACAGTTATGTTACTGAGGCTGCATACGCACCATACATTTTAAAGCACATCCCCCCCCCAAATCCTGGGAACTGTAGCTTACTTCTCACAGAATTACAGTCCCCAGCACACTTAGCAAATTGCAGTTTCCGTTTTTGTTGTTGGGGGGGGGATCTGCTTTAAATGTATGGTGTGTACACAGCCGGGGAAACCTGGTAAATTTCCTTACCCTCAAAAATTCTGCAGTGGGTGGGGTAAGAAACCTGGAATGTGACTGTGATGTGGGGGAAGAGAGGATTTAATCTGGAATAATCGTTGTGGGAGCAAAGGGTTACGTTTCTTCTCCCCCATGCTGTGGTCCACCCCCACATAGCATAATATAATCTCTATTTTGCCTTTATGTATTATGCAAATCATTAATCCTTGCACAATTTGTTCCCAAAACATTGGATGCAATGTATTTATCTTTTCATTAACAGTACTGTACAATGGTTATTTATCTTAGTATTGCAAACTTGGAAGCCACCAGGTATCTCAGGCTGCATTAATGTAGTGACAAGTGAACAGGGCTAATCCTTAGATTTATTCAGAAGATTCTGCTAGTATTCACACATGCTTTGAAATAGGAAAACACAGCACTGTGTTGCATCCCAGGAGTGAAGCCATGGGCTCCTCCAGACTACATATTTATTAAGCATTCATCCTGATTTACTTGCACAGAGGTTACATTGTATCTGCTCTTTGTTGATCATTAATTCTGATTTATCTACGAGGCAGTTATGTGACAATGAACATTCATCCTGCTTTGCTTGTGGGGTGTTGATGCATCTTCCTATTAGTATTTTGTTTATCCCACACTTTTCAATGCATTTCCCCATCACTTTCCTACTCACAAAAGGTCAGATTCTTATTAAAGTGGATATATAGTTTTTGGCAGAAGACAAACTGCAGCAGAATGGAAACAGTGCTGCATGCCACAAATACAGAGCGGAATGGAAAATGATGCCTTCCTACATCCCTATGCACACAGAGAAGGGCATAGTCATCCAGAGTCTCAAGGGAGCAGGGTCCGTATATCTCCAGCATCTTACAAGCCAATCAGCATGAAGGGGGAGTGTGTTAGTCATTGAGAAGAGTCTTCTAACAAACTTCATTATTCTTTCCTGCTGACTGGAGCAGATCAGAGTGAAAGGAGGTGAGTCAGCCACTGAGAAGACTCTTTTCAGTAGCTAACACTCCCCCCTTTCATGGTGATTGGGCTCCTAGAGATCTGTTGTTGCGGGAGAAGGCATTAACAAGGATGTTATTCTCAATCCAGCAGCTAAAAAGAGTGTGTGTGGTTGTGACTATCATGAAGGGACTGTGCACTTCTGAATTTGCCACTACACTACTGCAGACAGAAAGATATACATAGAGTTTAAGTAGTGCGGGGTGAGGGTGGAGAGCAAAGGTAGAGGCTGGGCCTGTTATTGTGATTGCAATGTGTTTGTTGTGACCCGCCCTGGTAATAAATAAAAATTGTTGTTGTTGTTGTTGTTATTATTAAATTACTGCTTGTTCATGTATGTGAAGGGGAATATACTGCATTGCAAGGGTGGCTAGCCCATAAGGGCAAAACAGGGCACACCAACAGCAATGGGTCTCCACACCTATACCCCTGCCACCAGCATCTCACCCCCATTGTCAGAGCTTGAGCCCACTCTTGCTCTCCCCTTTCCCCATGTAATAATCCCTCATTTTTGGCCTGACTTTCTCATTAGTGTCTTCATTGCTGAGGCTTGCCCTCATAACTTCAGAAGCAGAGAGGGGGGGGAAGAGTTTTTTCTCTCTCCTCCAAGCAATTTCCCATAGGAAAAAAAATGTTCAGGCAGGGCAACAAGTCCCACTGATTCTCCAAATAGCCTTCTTTCCTTGAGATTGGAAACACACAGCCAATCAAGAGACAGTTTTTTTTGCTGCAATTTGCATAAAGTGGTTTATTCCAGACCAAGGCCCACAACCAATCAAGTACAGGCATACCCCGCTTTCACATACGCAATGGGACCGGAGCGTGTATGTAAAGTGAAAATGTACTTAAAGTGAAGCAATTATCTATGCATGTACTGCCCCGCAATCGCCACTAGATGGCAGCGGCGTCATGCCATTAAGTGTCCGTAATTGCGAAGCACCCGTACGTTAAGTGGGGTGTGGTGGCGTATGGAGCATGTACGTTATAGCGAGGCGACGTTAAGTGAAGCGACGTTAAGCGGGGTGTGCCTGTACTTCAAAAATTGCTCTCACAACCCAGCCCTTCACAGTTTACTCTCATTGCTCTCCCAATTAGTGGTTTCAGCCAATCACTTTGCCACTTCTGCAGTTCTGTTCTGAAAGAGGGGAATGTAGCCAACACACCTCTTTGGAAGCTGTAACTAAACAGGCAGGTTGTGTTGTTTTGGTTTAAAGCACAGGCTGAGAACTATGTCAAGATTGTTGGGTTTGGGGGCTGCGCTAGAAGAAAAGGATTTCCTTTCTTGCAGTGGAGCACAGAAAAACTCTCCTCTCCGACCTCTTTTTTGCCTTGTTCTGTCTTCCCCCTTCCAGCCCATAGCCTCCATATTGCTTCCTTCTCCTAGTCCCTAGCCTTGCCCTTCCCCCCTCATCCTCTCTGTTTCTCCTCCTCCCCGCCCCTAGCATCACTTGTTCTTCCCCCACGGGCAACCTCTTTCCCTTCCTTGCTATTTCTCTCACATCCATCCCTTAGACTCTCTCTTTCTTCTACCTCCCAGCCTCTAGCTTTTGTCCCCCCTGCACCTCTTAAACTCCATATGTGTCTTTCTTGTGCATAGGGATGTAAGAAGGCATCATTTCCCATTCCAACGTGTATTTGTCGCATGTAGCACTGCTTCCGTTCCGCTGCAGTTTGTCTTCGGCCAGAAAACTACGTTAGTTGCCTCGCATTCTGCTGTGGTGAAGCTACACCGCTTATGTAATGTGTGTAATTAACTATGTGAATTCTGTTGTCCATATGTCATTCCACCTGATTCATTTCAATGCAAGGGAATTGCAAAGCAAATGGGGGAAAGAACGTAATCGGTTACATATTTTGGGAGGACTGAAAGCAGTAACCACAGCAAATACTGATCGTATTTGAAGGATTGATTTCCGTCCCGGGCATGGGAACATTGCAGTTTCCACTCTTGTTTCTGTTTCTGTCTCTCTTGGAATTCTCTGACATCCCTATGTATACATCAAATGTGTTTGTGTGTCCCTGTTTTGAGTGTGCTCTGTCTGTTGTGACCTCTGGCTCCACCTGCCCCCACCTCCACCTGCTGTAAGCTGCCCTCTGTCCTGTCTTTCACCCCACCCGCCCCAGTGGGAAGCTGCCTCTGCTGCTGCGCTTCCCCTGGCTCCCCAACACCAGCCCCGTCACATGCCATAGTGGGTCATGCAGATGGGTACACATGCTTTAGACTTTTCTGTTTCAGTAGCTGTAATGCGATCGCATTTCATCTTTTACAGACAAGAGCAGAGCAGTCCCAAGATGCATACTTCTTGCCTGAGTTTGCACTTTCGCCCCAAGGAAGCTTCTTGGAAGACACCACAGGAGAACAGTTCCTTACCTACCGCTACGATGATCAGGTTTGTCTGCTGAATATGAAAATGATGGCGCTCCTTTTTATCTTTTCAAGGAGACAACAGGGCATGTGTGCTCGCAGAGCAGACCGTTATGCTAATCCCTGTAAAGGGGATTGAGCAGTAACAAACAATGATTTCAATTTTATTTATTGTTTACTTGTGAGTTTCGTTCTCTGACACACTCCCACCAGGAGCAATGTGACAAAAGCCAAAATCTAGAAAAACACAACTCTGCTACAAAACAAAGGAGAATTACAACACCAGATATCAAAATACGTATTTGCAGAAATAGTTCTGCTGCTAGAAAAGACAAAGGGAAAGAAGTAGGCTAAAAGGTATATAGGCTTTTGGGTCAGACACAATGCCAAACCATGGTTTGGTGCTCCTTGGAAATAGGTATGTATTTTTCTCCTTCCGTCATGTGCTCTTCCTGTTTGACGGCAACAACTGAAAATTGGGTTTTGGAACCAAGGCTTGTTCATGTAGTGTCAAACTATGGTTTGGCCTTAATATTGCATAGCAGGTTAACAGACAACTATAAAAAAAATGAAATGGCATCCTAGTCAGTGGTAGTCCTTCCACCAAGTAAAGCAGATTTGGGACACAATTATGGGAATCTGAATGAGCACGAGGCAGGCAGATCTGACCCTAGAATTTCCATGTTCTCCTGCACAAGTTCCACTGAAATGAATGGAAGATGTCAAGAAGCACAATAATGTGGCTTGTCGAGTGTCTGCTGAAGTGTATCCTTAGTGCAAAAGGGCTACTTTCTGAATTTTCCACCTCTGGCACCAAGATGACTTTGTCATTGATCTCTCAAGCTGCTGGCGCTTATCCTGGTAGAATCGTGGGGAGGCCAAATGTGATTGTGTTGGGTGGGAACCTCGTGCCTGAGGGTCAAATGTGCCCACGTCACATCTCTCCTTGGACCTGCTCTGTGCCCTTCTGTAGTGATTTTACCTAGCTGAATTATGTCCTTGAACTGTTGTAATACCTGTTGCCTGTCTGGATGAAGGATGGGGAGTGGTGTGTGTCCGACCACATTCTCTCTCGCAGCACCCATCGCTAGTATATGGCCCCTGCAAGGTTGCCCATGAAGGAATATGGCCCTCAGACTGAAAAAAAATGTTTCCCCACCACCGGTCTATGTAATGCAGTGGGCAGTGTGTGCAGGACGCCTAGGAGCTGCAGCCAAATTCCATGTTTGAAAAGGCATTCTGTGAAAATGCCTTCTACAAGGCACAACTTCTGACAGTGGTGTGTGATACAAGACATCTTGTCATATGGAAATATGGCATGGTGACTCTCGTCTTTTATGGGTGTGAATCATTTTCTTAGTAGAGAAATTGCTGAAAACTGTTCATTATCACTGGATAAATGTAGCTGTGAATGGACCAGATTTGCATATCACTTTTTCACCGTTCTGGTTTATTTTGAGCGTGTTGAATTAGACTTTTTTTTGAAAAGTGAAATTGCAAAGAGAAGGTAGTAATGGATGAAGCAGGGAGTCTGGAAAATAACAAACCATGTTTCTTCTAATTAGACCAGCAGCGTGTACTCCAGAAGCTGTAGATACATTACACTAAATGTGGAATAGATATAATGGCAAAGAAAGCAACATGAAAGAGGCCCTGTTAATCTTGGCAAACGATCTAAAGTAAACCTAGGAAGTGTGTGGCCTGCTGTGGAAATTTATTCATAACACAATGTGTCCCAGAAACCCATTGAACTCCAAATCAAAACAATGGGAATTGCATTTATGGATACTTACACAGGAGCGTAGCGAGACAATTTTCATTGGGTGGGCAGAGACAAAAATTGGGGGGACAGAAGGGTTGGGGCATCAGTCACTTATAAAAGAGGTTTCTGGGGGAAAATGTTTTCATAGGTAATGACAAAACTGATTTATGCATTTTAATTAGGAACGATGACTTGTGAAGTTTACAAAAAGGCACATCAGTTTCAAATACAATATTTCCCACATGCAAAATAGTTTTGTACACTAAGGAAGAGTAACTGGGAAGCAGATGTATGTTGCGCAAGTCATCTTACCATAATGATCTGAACTGGTAATAAAGTCTCATGCACCATGATTTCCCTGCAAACTTGCAGCGGAACTGTTCACTGGGAATTCCTTCAAATATGTTACTTTCAAAAGCCAAGATGACTAAGTTTGCTTTTCTCTGATGAAGCATTGAACACCTGTATGGTGTCAGTATATGTGTCAAACTTGAGAATGAATTTTCACACACAGCTGTAGATGCTGCAAAGGTGAGGCCAGCAGCATACAAAGTAAACATGCATGGAAAGGCTTTCTTATACAGGTACAATGTTTTGTGCACGTTGCCCCTAATATTTGCTTTTTTGTAACACTGCTTGGTTGGAGAACTGCATTGCAAAATTTGAAGCAGTGCAAATTTAGGAGGATAGCTATGTTTCTGTTTGCTTATTGGTTTGAGAAGGGCAAATTATGCAGTTTCTCATTAAAATGCAAACAAAACTGATTTTTCCTCCATCTTAAACCTTTCTTTTAGTCCAGTCCTATTTCCAGTCTTGATGGTGATGAGTAGATCAGGAAAGGAGAAAAGCGGCACTTAGAATCTCTGAGCACATTGGGATTACTGCTCATGCTTTTGGAGATGCTACTGAGTTACAAAAGTAGAGTACTTCATGCTTTGGTTTACCCTGGGGAGTTCGGATTCAGATGTCTAAACACCTGGGAAAGTAATAATATATCAAGCAGGAAAATGCAGCTGCAGTATGGGCCACGTTTATGACAGGCTTGTTAAAAGCAAAACCGATTGCTTGTTGATCAAAAGAGTTTAACTGTACGAAGCAATATTAGGATGCGAAGGCAATAAAGTCCAACTTATTCAAATGTGTTTGGGAAACTGCAAAGCATATGTCGATGCTGAAAGTAGATAAAGTGTATGATCCCTTGGACAATCGTGGTGGAAAAGACTCATTTCCCCTCATTATCAGGTTGGGGCGAATCAATGCCTTAAAATACATTCTTTGCAAAGAGAAAAAACAGCATTTGAGGGAGCATTTGCCAGCCCCACCACCAGCATCACAAGAAAAGGGGCTTGGGCAGAAATATGGTTTGTGGTGTAGGAAGGTCCATCAGGCTGTTACTCTTTGCTGCAATATAGGATGTAGTTTCCCTCTAGCTCTCTGCAACTCCACATTAACTTCCTTTGTTCTGTAGTTTTAAACACATTTTTCAAGATGGTAATTTCATTTGAGGATAGGAAAAGGGAAGGCTTCTCCAAAATGTAATCTGGACTTTCATTCCAGAGTTCGTATGTAACCTGTTTAAAATAATGCTGCTATTTCCACATCTCTCAAAAAGCATTTGCTATCTTAAAAGACTTGCTGTTAGTTTGAAATGGGAGACAAGTAAAATATAAATGGGAACAACTTGTACTCTGTTCTGCTATAGCAGTGTTGCATATGGATTCATGTTCTCCACTCATAGTTCATTATGTTCTGCTTTGGTCTGGCACAAGCGTACTTACAGTTTTAAGCAAGGTTATATAAAACCCTTTATATGCAGTCTTGTAGGTATTAAGGAACTATATGCTAATGGAAAGGTTTGCAGTTCCACATGCTCCTATATTATCAGATAACTGGGAGCATGTGTGTATGTGTGGGAAGTAACAGTGGTTCTGCAGGGCCTGTTTAATAGTAAAATAATACTATTAAACACCAGTGTAGTGTAGTCGTTGTGTAATACTACTAAACACCAGTTAAGGAGATCTGAGTTGAAATCCCCACTCAGCTGCAAAATTTACATGTTGACCCTGGGCCATTCACTAACTTGTGCAGAATCCCCCATTCAATGAATTTCTGTGCACATTCTTTACACATTAGTTTGAATGTGCACCATTGTTGGTGTTTATTAGGGATGGGGGAGAAATTTGATTCAGTTCTCATTTAAAGCTGAATTTAAACTTTCCAAAACAATTTGAGAACCAAAACACAGCCATCCTTCGAAACTCACACTTAACCAAATTTTACAGTGCAGTTCTCCAACCAAGCAGTGTTTACAAAAATGCATATATTAGAGGAAAGTGTACAAAATGAATATGTTGGTGAAAATAACATACAAAATGTATTATATTAGAATAAACTACTTGCAAGAATGTGTACATTAGTCAAAACTGCATACAAATATCTTGTACAAGAAACAAAACTGTCCCTCTTGAATGTTCTTGGGGGAGGGAGTTAAATGTGTGGATCATCTCTCAAAAAAGGTGAACATGATCACTGTCATAAGAAATAGTTAATTCCTTCCTTTATTGCTTTTCTTCATCCTCTCTTAATTTTTGCTCTTGTCCTTCTAGTTGCCTCAGGAAAATAGTTATTTTCCCCAAAAATATTAGTCGTACTGGAAAACTTATATGTTCTAGTTTTCTTGACACTCAAAGTACTGCTTCCAAGTAATAAAATCATTCCAGATGACAGACCACCAACATGGACACTAGTGAGGAGGATGTTGAGTAAGACCTGAATAGAGCATCACTTTCATCCTGTTTCCTGGCTAAGATTCTCTAGATTGAGAACAGAGATATAATTTTTGAAGGAAAACAGAATCTCAGCTAGGTAAGGAGCCACAAAAAGTTTCATGATGTTTATAATTTTAAAGTTCTTCATTATTGTTAGGTTTTTACATAGCACATACATGCTTCAATCCAAGGTGCTGGAAATTATTTTAAAGGGAAGAGATTTTTGGAGAGCCAGTGTGTCATAGTGGTTAGAATGTTGGACTACGACCTGGGAGACCAGGGTTTGAATCGCCACACAGCCATGAAGCTCACTGGGTGACCTTGGGCCAGTCGCTGCCTCTCAATCTCAGAGGAAGGCAGTGGTAAACCCCCTCTGAATACAGTTTACCATGAAAACCCTATTCATAGAGTCACCATGAGTTGGAATCGACTTGAAGGCCGTCCATTTCCATTTTCTCCGTCTTTAGCCATAGATTGGAGTTTTGCTATCACTGCCTTCCTGATGGCAAATCCATGCACACATTTGGTGCTGTTGCATTTGTACACTTTGACTGCACACAGCCATGTCAGAATCAAACCATATTTAACTCAACAAGAATCCTCTGATGCTGTGGGAATCCAGTTCAGCAGCCTTGAGTGTCAAGTTTATTGGGTCCCTATTCACTGGTATCATAGCCAAGAACCTGGTCCAGTTCCTTAGCTAGTGACCCTGTAGGCTCAGATTAAGTTTCCTTGTCACTGATGGCCTTAAGAGGTCATGACACAAATGATAAGAGATAAATTTGCATTTGACAGCTAAAGCCTTAGGCAAAGTATTGTTTATATAGTGCTATCACGATAAGCAAAATGAATGATTAAAAAAAATCTCTATCTGAGGACCTTACAATCTAAGTTTCAACAACTACAAAGGGAGCCATGATGAGGAAGTGGCAGAACATTCTAGTTTTGAACTATGAGCTTTCAAGTTCAAAATCCCATTATTGTTCTGCCATTCTTCCAAGGAGATCAGGAAGCAGTGGTAACTGGTTCCCTTTGAGACTGGTGGGGCGGAAGGCAGGGAGCCCAACAGTTGGTGGAGCCAGAGCCAATGATGGGCAGAGCCTACTCATGCTAGTTTTGCCCCCTCCTCCTCCTCCCTGCTGAGTTCTGTAAGGGCAACACTAAGATGGAGGAAGCTGACAGCCAGTGCTACCCCCAGGACTTCTTGTAAGTAACAAGAGAGTTGACTAACTGCAGACTGAGGTTGGTGGGGCAGCACCCCATTTGCCCTAATGGACCAGCCTCCAATATCACAAAGGACATCATGTATAGGTCCCCACCCTTCTTTTGTTGTTGTCTTTAAACCTGTGTGGTAGGTTAGGCTGAGAGATAGTGAACAAGCCAAGGTCATCAAATAAGCTTTGTGGCTCAGTGAAAAAATTGAATGTTGGTCTCTCTGAGGGCAGAGGGCAGACCACTTTCCTTTCTTTTCTGAAAGGAAAACATTGGTAACAATATCATTTTGGGGGAGGGGAAAAATCAGAACAGCAAAAGCTAAGGATAGTGGGAAAATAACTAACCCAAAATGGAACCGCCTGCCAGTTTGATGGAATGCAATCAAACTGGCACCAACAGGTGGATCCCTAATATGCACGCCAATCTCTGTGTGGTGAGAGATTTGAGGGGTGTCAACACATACTTTAGCTTTGTTGCAGCATTAACACTTCAACAGATCTCCCTTCCCCATTGGGTTTTTAGAGGACCCCTAAAGCCATAGCTTTGGATTCAGCACCAAAAGAAAGTCAAGCCTGTGTGTCTTGTTGAAGTGCAGTTCAAGATGAGATTGGCTGCGCATCTATTGCTTGCTCACCCTCACCAATGACAATATCTCCAGTAGAGATGGGGTTTGGTCACTGGTTCCTATCTGTTTGATTTCCGACAGTGCGGCTTTTTTTTGTTCCCAATTGCTAAGCAATTGCCGATTCACATTTTTTCCAGCGGAAAAAAAATAGCGTAATTGGTAACTGAAATGCTAATGAAAATGCTTATGCTGTAGGCACTTGTTCCATTGAGTTAAGTTTAGAATGCATCAGCTTAGAGGAAAGCTGATTACGAAGACAATAATGTAAAATTCAGACCGGATTTTTTTTAAAAAAAAACCTTGCCAATCGCAGCCGTGACCCACTGCAAGAAATCAATGCCAGTCCAAAAACAATGTGGATTGTGTCAAAATCTGGTAATAGATCTGATCTAGCAAGTATTTCCCCCCATCCCTAATCTCCAGTCAGGGAAGGGGGGAAGACTTGTCCCCTGTAGCCCAACTTCTAGAAGCATCTCCAGCTTGTGTTTTCTGTGGCAATCATTCACTTGTACTCTTTAGTTATGCAAAGAGATACTTAACAGACTTGGCTGGAGACATTAACTTAACAAAGAGACTGGTTTGATCACTTTAGCAGACTTTTGTCCTTCAGCCTCCATTTTACTGATATAAAATCAAGCGCTTAGAGGAGATCCCAAAGATAGGCATCTAGATTACCCCCCATTCTAACAGTTTTTTACATTGGTTGTTGTCTTTACTTGGCTCATTTTTTTCCAGTGTCCTAATTCAGTAATTAAGCTTACTTGGAAGTCCTGTTGTTTTCAAATGGATTGCCCTGGCGCTATTATCATGGGGTGGGTCAGGGTATCTTTCACTCGGGAGAGGAAATTTTATTTGCAATGTATTGTCGTTCCTTTACTGTATGTTGTTGAACTGTGTTTTGTTGAAATACGACTTGTATTTTAATATGTATTTTGTATTTTCCTTTTACATGTGTTCAGATGTGGTAGCCTATGGCACTGAGCAATAAAGATTCATTTCATTTCAAATGGATTTATTGCCAAATAGTCTTGCATAGGATTACAATTTAAGCCTGTGACCCTAAGCACAGCAAGTAGTAAATACCATGATGGCCATGGGATTTACTTCAAAGTAAACATGCTGTGTAAATCTTTCATTTTGTAGGCTGAAATGGTAACTATGGCCATAATCCAGCCAATTGTTGAGACCCATTAATTTTAATACTAATTTATTTTGTTGATGAGTGCCCCGCCTTTTGATCAAGAGCCCCCTAAGGCAGCTTATAACAGATTGTAATGATACAAACCCCACATGTATACTCACCCCAGCAGCTGTTAGACCTCTAGCCAGTGAGTAAGGACCAGAGCGTGCTTCCCTTCAGTTCTGTAGTTTTTGTCTGGCTCATATCCTAAACTATGAAAATATAAATGCGATGTACATTTTTTGTTAAAAAAGTTCATTCTTCCTGTCACTGAAAGCTCTGTTAGGGGAAAAATAATAAGCTGCTTACTTGCTTTATATTATGAAAACAATGTTAAACAATATGAACAAACAATCAGAAGAAATTAGTTCTTTAATCATCTGCAATGTGTTTTTGATTTGTGGCCGTGCTGGTGGAGGAGGAAGGCCAGGAAACCGTAGCTTGTGCTTACAAGTCAATCTTGTGTCATAGGCAGATACAGCATTAAACAAGCACAACGAATGACCTTGGTTCAAAATTGGAGGTGTGTTTTTACTTTTGTTTGGGCTTCCCAGTTGGCTGGGTTTCTGTTAACCACTTAGCTGCTGTGTGACTTGCGTACTATCTGGGAATCAGTGTTTAGAATCATAGAATTGTTGGAAGGGGCCTATAAGGCCAGTGAATCCAACCCTCTGCTCAATGCAGGAATCTAAGTTAAAGCATTCCTTACAGATAGCTGTCCAGCTGCGTCTTGAATGCCTCCAGTGTTGGAGAGTCCACCACCTTCCTAGGTCATTGGTTCCATTGTCGTTCTGCTCTAACAGTTCAACAGAAATCTGGCTTCCTGTAACTTGAAGCCATTATTCCATGTCCTGCACTCAGGGATGATCAAGAAGAGATCCTGGCCCTCCTCTGTGTGACAACCTTTCAAGTCCTTCATGAATGCTGTCATATTTTCCCTCAGTCTCCACTTCTCAAGGCAAAACATGCCCAATTCTTTCAGTCCCTCCTCATAGGGGTTTGTTCCCTGATAGTCCTTGTTGCCGTCCTCTGAACTTGTTCCATTTTGTTTGATGTTTTGCTTTTTAAAAAAAAGAGTATTGGCTTTTATGTTATATTTTGTTGATCTGTAGACTGCCTTGGCATTGCTTTGAAATGAAAGAAAGTTGGGATCCTAACAGGCACACCCAGGGTTTTTCAACTGAGGCACCTGCTTCTTTGTTGTCTGACACACATAATTTTATTAAATAACCAAAGCAACACGGAGTGCTTTCATGCTTTTCCAGTGATGAAAATTGTCTGGTACCTTTTACTGAGCGAAATGTAAGGCTCAAGCAACCTGTAATAGCAGTAAACCAGTTTGATTTTAAACCTGGGTTTTTGCCAATCCCATATTAATTGAGGGAATGCAAGGGCTTAATTTGTATGGTGTCTGGGTTACATTTAAGACTAAGTGCTACTTTTATTGCCTTTTCTGATGCCCTTTGAAGACCTTCCTCATCCAACAATCCTTTTCAGTGGAGCTTTCATTCCACTTTTTTTAATCTGCATTGGATCAGACACTGGATTTATAGATGTCTTTATATTTTTATTGCTAAATTGCTTCAGGATGTTTTATGGGAAGAGACGAAACTAATTGATTGACTGTTTTAAACTTGGGTTTGTCCTGAGCCTATGTACATTGGAGAATGTGAGGTCCTGATTTTTAGGGTGTCTGGGTGGGAATTTATTTTAAACCTGGGTTTGCTTCAGCATTTTGGACAGCTCCTTGAAAGTTTGGACCAAAAACCTGGAGCAGATTCCACTGCTCTACTGACATGGAGCCGCCAGCCACCACTGGTTTTACATGTTGGCTACAGAGGAAACACTGCAGTAACCGCAGCAAATGTAATTACCAGGTAAAGTGGCTTTTGGTCAGTTTTCATGTGATGGAATATACAAGCACCCTGTCAGTTCAGATAAATGTCTTGCAGTTTTAGTTGGTAAAAGGAATATACAAATCCTGTGTGTAGAAGTAAGTCTTCTGGTGTTTCAGTTTGTTTTGGCTCTAGAGAAAGATCTTAATACAATGGAGACCCTATAGAACCCATCATCCTATGAACGATTCTTCTGGTGTATTCTCATCACTGCACAAGGGATTTTTTTTCTTTTCTGTTTTTCCTGCCAGAGTAGTGTGAGTGGCCAAGTGGAAGAAATTCTTTTGTTTGGAGTCCACAATTACCCTTTCTGTCCTAAGTGCGGAGAATAAATTTATGGCACATGTTATATGCTATAATGAACTCTCTCATGGAGATAAACACATGAAGCTAAACTAAGTCTTGCTCAGTTTGTATCTGCTACGAACAAGCGCTGAAATAAAGAGACTTCCCTACGCTGCATTCTTCCATAATTCTGCAGAAATTAGTTAAGAAAGCACAAGATGTTGTTGATTAATATATGCATCATGAGTTCCCAGTGGGACTAATTCATCACTTAACTGTTATGCAATTCCACAACTTTTATGTATTGGTTGGACTGAACCACTAGCAAGAACTTAGGAAAGACATTAAATATTGAAAGAGACAGATCACAGTAAACTGAAAAAAAAATGGTTATAAAACTGTTTGGTGCCATAAAATTAAGAACATAAGAAGAAACGTGCAGGATGAGATCAAAGGCTGCCTGTCTAGTCCAGCAATCTGTTTTCACAGTGGCCAGCCAGATGTTTATAAGAAGCCTACATGTGGGGCATGAACACAATAGACTTCTCCCACTATTATTTCCCAGCAACTGGTATTCAAAAGCATGCTGCCTCTGTTCTTGGAGCCATCATGTCTGGTAGCCATTGACAGCTTTATTTTACATGAATGTGTCAGATTCAGAAAATCTGTGTAGAACAATCGTGGAGAAGAGGATATCGATTGTTACAAGGCAGGCCACTGTTATTCATTGAAAAGGTAAAGTAGACTGTGGCTGCACAGTGCGTACACAACATACATTGAAAGCACATTCCACCCCTCCAAAGTCCTGGGAACTGTAGCTTGTTAAGGGTGCTGGGAATTCTAACTCTGTGAGTGGTAAATTGCAGTTCCCAGGATTCTTTGGGAGTAGGGAAACGCGTTTGAAATGTATGGTGTGTCTGCAACCTATATTTATATCTCTCTATTTCGGAGTCCTTCAAAACTGATGCTAAATACTTGAGTTTTCTACTTGGGAATTGGCTCTTGAATACAAACGTAACATGTGAGATGGCCCTCATTTTATGACTGACTGCAGCTTCACGGCTGGTTAAGTGTTTAACCTGGCTTTTATCAGGTGAGAGGTTGGTTGAAGCAAAGCAGTGTGGATAGCCAGCAGCAGGAGCAGACTCCTCTAATTCAGTGATGGGAAACCTGTGATTCTTCATATATTGCTGGCCTCCCACCGCCCCATCAGATGCACCCAGCATGGCCAGGGGTCAGGGATGACAGCAGCAGTAGCAACTGGCATGGCTATGTCTGGATGGGACTGAGACAGGGCAAGTCAGGTCGGCAGAGATGTTGGGGATGTGCCAGATTGCCTCTGCTGATGCATCTGTGCACCCTCAACTTCACTGCTGCTCTGCACAGCCTTAGCCTCATCCAGGTAACCTGCAGCAATGCCAGTGTTGGGAGTGTGACTATGCTACATCACACTGGTCACTACTTGGAGAGCAGGTGCAGTACAGCAACCTCTGGAAGGCCAAAGGTTCCCCATCCCTGCTGTAGATGTTCCAGAGTTGACCAAAGAGCAAATGTGATCTACGAGCTTTTGTAGAAGTCTGAAAGTACCTCTTGACGAACTCTGGCGTACTTTGGTAGCTAGATGTATATGCTGGTGTGGGTGGGCATCCTGCAGTTTCGTCTTTTGGCCAAACCAAGCTGGTGTTGGTGCATTGGTAATGGATTCCCTGGCTGACTAGGGATGGGACCTGTTGCCCAATGCTGGCTCAAAACCATTCTGTTGATCTAGCAGGCTGGCATAGATTTGTTCGTTCTTTGTCCGTTAGCTGTTGCTTTTACCAATTTGTTTTTTCCCTTGCAAAAATATTGATATTAATATTGACAGTTTAAAAGGAAATAGCGATAAGTGAATGGAAATAGCGATACAATTATTGTTCTCGATATCAATATTTTAGGGGCAGAGTTTTGTTTAAAAAAATCTGTTTTCAAAAAAGCTATGGAAATTCGCTACATATAAATCTGATCTGCAACTATAGAGATTAAGAGAAGTAATGTAAACTTTGGTACCAAATCTGAACTGGGAGGAATTTTAGCACATGCCTATGGCTGACATTCCTAAGGTCTCAGGTTTTATATGGGTCTTTACACCAAAGAGAAAAGCGGGAGTGGGATTCTGGGTCAAATATTTGCAAGGCTGAATGAGATGTGGAAATATTATTAATGGAGTTGGCAATAGTAAGATTTAACAAGGACATCTTAAGTGTAGAATAGAGCTTTACGCCTGTGATTCTGTTACTTGATGAATTGGTAGAACAGTCAGAAACTATCAAAGTGCTTGGAATTTTGGAATGTGATTAAGATACTTAGGGTGCTATTTGAGGGGCAGTTTGGCAAATGGCCCCGTTGCTAACTCTTGTGATACAGTATTGGATTTCTTACAACAAATTAGTAAACTAAAACCACCTCTTCCTTTATAGCTAGCTAATTTGATTTTCCTTTGCTGCAGGCAAGCACACGTTAAGGTCAAGCTCTGTTTACAGGAGGCCATATGGACTTCAGTAAATTGAAAACATTTGAAACTTTTTCCCCTCCAAAGGACGAGCTCCTCACTATTTAAACTTGATCTTCTGCCTCTTGGAGACTATGAGGTCTCTTTGTTAAATCATACTTGGTTAAGAAGAACTTCTCATATTTGTCACATTCTTATCTTATTTTTTTTTAATTAATTCTTAAACATGTATTCCAGTGATGGGGAACCTTTGGCCCTCCAGATGGTGTTGGACTCCACTATCCATCAGCCCCAGCCAGCATGGCCAGTGTTGTGGCCAGAGTTGTGGTCCAAAGGCTCCCCATGACTGTCTTGGAGAGGTTATAGGTGTTGTCATTGTGGCTAGCTTAGCCTTTCCCAACCTGGTGTCCTCCAGATAGCTTGGAAACTAACTCCCACCAGCCTCATCCAGCATGGTTAATAGCCAGGGTGATGAGTCCGGCAACATCTGGAAGCAACGGTAGCTGGTGCCCATTGAGATTGGTAAGGTGGAAGTCAGGGTGACCAACAGCCAGTGGAGCCAGAGCCGTTGACAGGCAAAGCCAACTAATTCTAGTGTGGTCCCCCTCCTCCTCATTGCTGAGTTACACAAGGGCAACACTAGGCTAAGGGGAATGAAGATGACAGGCGGTAGGACTGGTTGTAAGCAAGACAGCAGGCAGACAGGAGCTGGCTGAGGGCAGACTGAAGATGGTGGCGAGGTGGCCTACGCATCATCATCCATTGAATTTGTATCCCACCCTTCCTCCCGAAAGAACCCAGGGTGGCAAACATAAACAAAACCATTCAACAAAAAGAGGAAACATTTAGAAACAGTTTAAAACATTCCAAAGCTCAATTACAATTCTAAGATGCAGTTAAAAAGGTTCTAAAACACAGCTAAAAACATGCTTTCATCAGAGATCTTCAGGTTGACAGGAACAGTCCTCGTCAGCCATCAAATGCCTGGGTAAACAGGAATGTTTTCAGATCCCTCCTGAAAGTTAATAGTGATTGAGACAGGTGCACTTCACTGGAGGGGGAGAGCATTCCACAAACAGAGAGGCACCACTGAAAAGGCCCTGTCATGGGTCATTGCCAACTGACAGCACTCGCTGGTGGCACCACCGCCAAGGCCTCGTCTGAGATGGTTGATACTAGGGAAGGTACGGAGCAGGGTGTGATGTCCCTGTATATATATGACTGTAAATATGGTAAGTGCGGGTTTATTAGAGTGTATATGGTAAGTGGACTAAGTGAGAGGGGGGAGTACATGGGCTGGAATTCTGGAGAATGTTGTATTATGATTGGCTGAGCTTTGAAAGTTTATATGAGAGGATGACAGCTGAGAGTTGGTTCTGGTGGTGGGAGTTCTGAGGGAGGCTGTTGGTTGGTTTTGTGGGTTGGATTGGATTAGGCTGGTAGTGACGCAGGTTATTGATGACTAGTAACATAAAGCGTAACGCATCTGATAAAACCATACGCTTGTTAAACTACACCTTTAAGTAATCTTGTTATTCCTGTGTATATAAATAAATATTTCTTGGTTTACCTAACGCCTGATCCTTGGCTGGGTTTACACAGACCAGAAGGGTGGGCAGGGCATATACCAAGGTTGGGAAACAGTATCAATGGTTGCAGCGGTGAAGAGATAGTGTAACATCATCAGGTATCCAGAGCAACCCAGGGTTGTATTCTTTATAGGCACAAAGATATAGGGGGGTTGTGGCCTGCAAGTGCACCCAGACACAAAGTATCAATAGACCTGGAGGAGACTAAGGCACAGTCTCAAGGCAATATTGAATTACTGGGAGTGATTGGTGGTGCTGCCTAGCATTGGGATCTTGAGAGATCTTTGCTAGAGCCGGTGAGAGAACCATTTAAAAACCAGGACCCTGAGGTGGGAACGTGACAAGGTGGTAGCCACAGGCGGAATCCTAGCAGGTGGTGGCCTGAGGTGGGGTCCTGACAGGAAGGGACCTGACACAGGGCCAGTCTGGGATGTGGGTGGGAAGGAAGTGTGGCCTGGGGAGAGGCTTGGAGGGTTCTGTTTGGTGCCGGGGCCTATGGTTCCCCCTCCTGATTTCGTCCATCTAGCCCAGTATTATGTTATCAGCCGCAGCGACATTCTTACCAGTAGGGCGCCAGGACCACACCATTCCCCTGCTGTTCTCCGCAGCATCTGGTACTTGGGGTGTATCACTGCTGTGAACATGAAGATTCCATTTAACCATCTTGAGCCCACATTTAACGGTGAGCCTACTCCGTCCGCGCCTTCTGAAACAATACAAGAACCAAAACACAATTCTCCAAATTTTGCAGTGGGAATTTTCCAGCCATGGAATCAAAAATGCATATACTTGGCTAACGCATGCATAGAAATGCATACATTCACAAAAATAACAGACAGAAATGCAGCGTATGAGGGAAAATAGCAGCATATTAGGGGAAATTAGCACTGAAATGCTGACACGTTTTCCTGAGGAGCTTTGTTTTTGAAATCACAAACTGATGTAGGGAACTGAAAATGAGAAACCGATATTGACAGATTTCCCCGTCCCTAATCTTTACTGATAGGAAGGGCCGAGCTCGGGGTTCGAGAAGGTGGGAGGAACTTTGGTTTGATGTAACTGGGGGAAGATGTGGTAGGTGGGGCTTGGGGGAGGCATTTTTTGGAGGCAGTAGCTACCCCTGAACTTGAAGTGTTATGCAAGAATAACAGGAAGCTCAAATGAGCCAAACCAGGTCATCGTATGTTTTAAAACGGTCTTGGTTCTGATTAAATGTTCTACTCTTTGCCCCTCCCTCCCCCATTCATGGGAACCTAAGCACTTTGTAGTATCATACGAAGAGGCTTTCTAGTCCAGGATTCTGTTTTCAGCTGTGGCTAACCAGAACGGATCAACATTCCAATGGAATAAATCAGGAATGGGAAACCTTTGGCTGCTTGCTATGTTCCTAATAAGGGCAGCTTCCTGTGTTCCTAATTTGGGGCTCGTCTAAGTCAAATTTTGTTCCTTTAGATCATTTGATGCATTGCACCCACTAAAGTCCACTGACTTCAAAGCCCTGTCTAAGTTAAACCAAAACACACCTTTTAAAGATGGCAGAACAAAGGCTTGATAATGTATGGGATGGTAACTTTAAGAAGACCATTTTTGTTAGCAATTCTGTTCCCCTCAGAGTGAGGAATAGAAATTATATTGATGGCAGGATAGACAGGATAGTGAGCAATTGTGCATTTGGGTTAGTATCTCATGAAAGCCTCCCATCTTGCTTCTATTTTGTTTGAAGCTGGCTGACGTTTGAGATTACTTACTTGTCACCTTGTGTAATTGGGTGCATTGTATGTACCTCCTTTTTTACATCAAGGATAGTAGAAGACTTTGAAATCTGCCAAAAAAAACCCCCCACATGGCCAAGTTTATCATTGCCAAGCAGATAGCTGTCAAGTAGTGTCCTCCTAGTTAAAAGTAATACAGCTAGAAATATAAAGCGAAAACTATAAAAAGTGTTTTAAAAGTTCAGCAAATCAAAAGTGCTCGGTGGTAGTTCGCAGCAAATATCAAAAGCCCCTCGTGTAGTTTTATTTAATTTGAAAATCTGTGTCTAGGTTGATGGACACCAACCTGTTAGGAAAGCAGTAGGTGAATTAGGTTTACCATGTTATGATTTAATTTAAAACTAACATTTCGTTGACAACTTAGTTCATAGTTTTAAAAGAAGTATTAAGTGTAGGGTGTAGGCTTTCTGTATTTCCTACCATTCAGAAAAAGACACCATTAATTCTGACATCTGTTTTTTAACACTTTCCCTCACATTTTTGGATGGCTGCCTGGCCAAAGCTGGAAAGTGACTAAGAGATCAGGCAAAGATGGCCTGAGGGTCTGTTCCCAGCTGGTACGACATCTGGAATGTTCTATATTGTGGATAAATTCAGAGTTATAGTTTAATAAGTTTGGTATTCAAGCAGTCGGCCTACAGCAGAGGAAAAGACAGCAAAACTGATAGTATATACATTATGAACACAGTTATGCTGGAGTGTCCAAAATATAATTTGCAGAAGCTTTCCTTTCCATTTGGCTGGATCATCTTTATGCTTCTATATACATTTTCATCCCTGATTGATTTGAAGCTTTACAAGATGCTGAAGTCATATTTGTAATAGATCCAAAATCTTATCTTTCTGGGAAACTTTAGGATATGTCTGGGATTTCCCTCCTCTCTCATTCTGTTTACTTTGAAGAGAACAATGTTTAAAAAAATAATGTGGTTTGAAATCATTTGCTGTGTTCCCTTTTCAGACCCCCATTTTCCCTTTGAAATTACTTCTGTTGGTTTACCAGAAGAGATATAGTTACAGTTATTGTGGATGACATGTTGTATTTACATTGTATTATACAGTATGTTGATTAGTTTAGAAATATAATGTTCAAATGTAATACTCAAAATGCTTTCCCATCTGTCTGAAAATTTATTTGATAGCTATCACTCTTTTCTCACCATTATCAAATTAATCAGGCCTATCTTTTTGGAGCCTTATATTCATAGCAACCAATATTTTACAGCTGGAATTTCCAGATGGTTGCCAATTCTGTCACTTTCTTCCAACCGTATCAATTTGGTACTTGTAATAATCAATTATTCATCCTTGGAGTTTCCTGTCTTTTCTGTCTAGATACTAAAATTCTTGCTGATGCTATTCAGTTTCATAATAATTCTATAACCGTATAAGGATTCTACTTTTGAGATATAACACTAGCACAATAAGTGGAATGAACAGGGCATAGCATTCTTCCACAAATTTTATTATCCCCTTTATGTTCTCTGATTTATTTATTCAGGTATCTTTGTAGATTACTACTTCCACAGTAGAACTTGGTTCAATTGGGAATCTTTTATTAAAGATAATATTTCCGATTATTGTTAAAGTACTAGAGCGTACTATGTTAATGATTTAAGACTGACAAAAATGGGAATGAAAATATCTAAATTTGTAGACATTTCTCTAAAAGTAAAGGTAAAGGTGTCCCCGCACATAGTGTGAGTCGTTTCCGACTCAGGGTGACGTCTTGTGACGTTTACTAGGCAGACCGTATATATGGGGTGGGATTGCCAGTTCCATCCCCGGCTTTTCTTTACCCCCCAGCATATGCCGGGTACTCATTTTACCGACCACGGATGGATGGAAGGCTGAGTGGACCTCGACCCCTTTTACCGGAGATTCGACTTCCTCCTTCCGTTGGAATCGAACTCCGGCCGTGAGCAGAGCTTCGGCTGCGTTACTGCTGCTTACCACTCTGCGCCACGGAGGGTCTTGATTTCTCTGAGAGTCTATATTTATGCTGAGAGGGTAAAATTCCATTGAAGCCAGTAATTTCAATGTTCTTTGTGTTTGTGCTTTTCCTCAAGACAAGAGTCACTTATTATTTACAGAAATTGTATACCAACATGTTTTCAAAGTCCCCCAGTGAAGTATGTATGCAGTTTCCAGGAAGCCTCTCATTCAGGTACTTTTTACAACAAGATCTGCTTAGCTTCAAAGATGGAATTTCACTGAGACATTTTTAAAGCCCTAGATGGCCTGGGTCCTATTATCTTAAAGGACATTTCCTCTGTTATGAACTTTCTTGGCACTTAAGATCTTTCGATATGGCCCTGTTCTGGATTTCATCTTATGGGGATGCTAGGTTGGCCTCCATCAGGAGAAGACCTTCCCTGCTGCAGGCCCACTGCTATCGAACTTCCTTTCGCCTCTTCTGGGATAATTTTTGGCAGATAAGTAAAGGTCACAACCACACCATACATATAAAGCACATGGCTTCCCCCAAAGAATCCTGGGAATTTTAGTTTGTTAAGGGTGCTGGGAATTGTTGCTATGTGAAGGATAAACTAGTTACCAAGATTCTTTGGGGAAAGTCATGTGCTTTCAATGTACAGGGTGGATATGATGCAAACTTATTTTTTTCCCAGTTTGAAAATTGAAGTAGTCTGCTCTATCCCAGGTTTCATGTATAAAAGCATCTCTCAAAAATGTAATTACAATTATATAAAATAAGACCCAAGAGGGGGATAGTGCTCTTGCACTCATGTCCTGCTTACTGGCTTTCCATAGGCATTAGGTTGGCCACTGAGAGAACAGAATGCTAGACGAGATGGGCCACTGGCCAGCTGTTCTGCTCTTGAGAAGTCTCCTCACACCAAATGAAAAAACAGAAACAGAAAAGATGGAGGGAAGATGTAGCAGAACTTATTGGCTTGTTGCAAATATCCCCTTCTTTGGCAAAATGCTAAGGCGGGTTGGTTGAGACTGATTTCCTGGATCCATTTCTGTCCGGGTTGAGCCCTGGTTTTAGCACAAAAACCAGTCACCCCGATTCATTACCTTCACTGGAAGAAGGAAGGAAGGAGTATGATCCTACTAATTCTCTTGAACTTCTTGACCATTGACCACAGTATCCTTCTGGATAGTCTGTCTCTAAGACAGAGCAATTACTCAGTGCTGATGCCAAGACCGGGCATGGTTAGGCATCTGCTGAGGGCCCACACTCCAGGAGAGACAGACCCCTGACAAGGTCCCCCTGGATCTGCTGCTCCTCTTTGTGTTTGCAACCTGCTTGTTCACTCACCCCTTGCTCTGGCCCAGCCATCAGTGGTGGTGAGGAGCAATAGGTGCTACATCATGTTTGCTAATGGGCTCTGTGCCCGGCAATCAAGCAGGTGGAGGCAGTGATGAAGAAGAAGATCAGCAGCTGCTACTGATAATGGCAGTGAGGAGGTAGACTCACTCTGGGGGGGTCAGGGGAGGTGACTTGCCCTGGGGCACTCAAAAACCTTTAGTTTAGGGACGGGGAACTGTTTTCAGCCTGAGGGCTAAATTCTCTTGTGGGGAACCTTTTGGGTCTATATGCCAATGGTGTGTGGAGCCAGAGGGAAAAGTGGGCAAAGCAGCAGTTATTCTTTCATTTGTGCAAGACCCTACATTCCAGCCATGCAGCAGTCAGAGGCTTCTATCCATCCATCCACCCCCTCTCTATCCAGGGAAGCAAGAGGTGTCATCTGAGTTGAAGGACTCATTCCAGCCAGACACATACACTCAAGGAAAGCACAGAACAAAGCTGGTGAAGGATGTGTCCTGACAGCCAGGTAGAGAGGTCTGGAAGGACACATTTGACTGTTGAGACCAAGGTTCCCACCTCTGTTTTAATTGGTCTTCATCCATTTGCTTACAAACAAATTTTGCACAGGCCTAACCCTGTGCTGTTCACGACAGATGGAATTCCCATCCAGGCATGCATTATCTTTATTGTGTTTAGTTTATGGCAGTTAAATTAAAACATATGGGGGAGCCATTCTTTTTCCTTTTTTGGTTACTAATAATACTAAATACATACTTGGAGGAGTAGCTTCAGACTAAAAATGAAGGATGTGCTTGAATCTCGGCTGGAATTTAATAATCGTATTATAACAGCTGTAGAACCCACCAGAGAGGACCTGTGGTTAGTGTCAACACCTTATCTATTAAAGACCATTTTGTATAAGAATGTATAACAAATTCTACCGTCAACGTAAAATATCACTGCCAAAAGCACAGCACTTTTTCTAGTGCCACACTGAACTCTTTTATTACAGACTCAGTAGGAAGGGAATATGGCACATGGGATGTGTGGGCCCTAACTTTCAGAAAATAAAAGTCATTGTTGGTTACTTCATTTGCACGTGCAATATGTTTATAAAGGTGCAGATATTCTTGATTCAGGCACAGCTGTTGGCTCTGCTTAACTTATCAACATTAATATTAGTTCCACCTTATGTGGAGTAATGTGTCCAATTCTGAACACCACATTTTAAGAAGAACATTGACCAGCTAGAGTGTGTCCAGAGGAGGGTGACAAGGATGGTAATGTGTTTTCGAACCTTCCTCGTAGGACTTGTTTTCATAGTTGGGTATGTTTGGCCTGGAGAAGAGAAGATGATGAGGAAACACAATGGCAGTCTTCTATAATTTAAGGGGTGTCATGCATTAAGATGAAACAGACTTATTCTCTTTTACTCCAGAGGGCATCATTAGAACCAATGGGTGGAAACTGCAGGGAAGAAAATTTTGGTTAAATATTAGGAGAAACCTTGTAACCATAAGTCCTGTTGGGCAATGGAACAATGAGTGTTCATGGTCTCTCCTTTGCTGGAGATGTATAAGCAGAAGCTCAATGGCCATCTGTCAGGGATGCTTTAGTCCACTGACCAGGTTGGACTATAGCCTTCCAAGGTTCCTTCCAGCTCAATGATTCTAAAACATACAGGGCTGTATCCAAGGTTCTCTGTCCGTTAATGCAAGGACTCTTGTGTTAGCAGATAGGTGAGTTTTAATGTTGCGTAACAGAGGAATCCATTGGAGCAGTTGTGCTAGCGGGAACTAGTTGCGCAATCTATTGTTGCATTCTCTTGTTCTGATGGGGCAAAACATTTCACCAGTGGAACATATATACTGCTAAATGACTTTAAGTTAGTACTACATTAGTTGCAACCCACTACTTACAATAAATAACAAAAACTTGAAACATGCTGGAATTCAGGAAAAAGCATTTGTTGTCTTGATAAATTGATCAACTGCAAGCTGGCTTTACTGCTTGTGTGTGAATGTCACAATTTAGCTAAGATGGGCACTTCTGTGTGCAGCTGTGGTAATAGCAGTCATCTTGACCTCTTGGTTGATTCCTAAAGTGATTCTAGTGTTGTAACTTTACACTAGTGGGCTAGGTAGGACCTTGGGGAGAATAGGATTCCAACTTTCACATCCCCAACTCTGTTCCTCCCCCTCCTTATTCCATATTCCAGAGGTTCCCAAACTGTGGTCCATGAGCATCATTCAGGTGGTCCATGGCATGTCTGTCATGAACACTTACAATCTGAATTAATTCAAATTGTAATATAACAAAATGTAATAGATAAGAAATAAAAGAAATGATAAAATACAATTAAAGATCTTGCAGCATCTAGCACAGTGCATGACAATGGCTACAGCAGGCAGGAAAAAAATAATTAGATGGGCCACCAAGACCTTCAGCAATTTTCAAGCATTTAAAGCTGAATCTACCTAATACACACTTTCTGAAACTACACGAGAACCGAAACACAGCCATCCTTCAAAATTCACCCTTATTTGAATTTTACAGTGCAGTTCTCCAACCAAGCAGTGTTTACAAAAATGCATATATTAGGGGAAAGTATGCATGAAATGGAATATGAGTGAAAATACCAATCAGTGTATTAGATGAGGAGAGGTTCCTTGCAAAAACGTGTACATTAGTCAAAACTGCATGCAAAATCTGTTTAGTAGGAGAAATGCTGGAGAATTTTCCTGAGGATTTAAAAACAACGACCCACAAATTGCTACAGAAATGTGAAGAACCAAATTTAAGATTGGAAAAATGAGAAATTAAGAGGACTGAAACGGACAGATCTTTCCATCCCTAGTTACTACTGTGTTGTAATTTGGAGGTATGCTAGTGGAAGCTAGCTGGCATAACTCTAGGAAAGGATTGCACTGTTACAGCACAGTCACATATGTCTACTTGGAAGCAAGTCACTTTGAGTTCAGGCTTCCTCCCAGATTGAGTGTGTATGGGATTGTAGTCTCTCTCAGTGCTTCATCGTGTCCACAGAATTATAGAATTAAAGCAGTATGTCTAAGATTATATGGGAATTATGCTTCAGGCAGAGCTTGGAAAAGTTACTTTTTTAAACTACAACTCCCATCAGCCCCAGCCAGCATAGCCACTGGATTGGGCTGATGGGAGTTGTAGTTCAAAAAAGTAACTTTTCCAAGCTTTGGGTTATACCAAGCCTTAGCTGACACTAATAAATAAATCACATTTAGTAAAGGGAGCCAGCACGATGTAGTTGCTAAAGCATTAGACTACAATTCAAATCTGTACTCACTGACCTTTATAAATTATTGTTGTTGTTATATGCCTTCAAGTAGATTACGACTGATGGCAACCCTATGAAACGTTTTGGATATATTCATAGGATTTTCATGGTAAGAGGTATTCCGAGGTGGTTTACCATTGCCTTCCCCTCTAAGCCTACGGCACCCGGTATTCCCAGGCGGTCTCCCATCCAAGTACTAACCAGGCCTGACCCTGCTTAGCTTCAGAAATCAGATGAGATTGGGTGTGTTCAGGGTAGCATGGCCATAGTTACAAATTTTATGTATTTATTTATAAATGTATTGATACATTTATCACAAACCATTAGCATGGTGTATAGCAACATGAAAACATTTAAAAACAAGATGGATCAATCATTAAAATGATTGGCTGCTCAAAAACAGTTTAAACATCTGCATAAGCCTGTTAGCACAAAAAAGTCTTCAAGAGACACCTGGAAGGTGATAGTGAGGATGCCTGTCGAATCGCTGTTGGAAGTGCGTTCCACAGCATAAGGTCGGTAACACTAAATGCTGCCCTGGGCTCCTACTGGGAGGAAGAGTGGGATATAAATCTAACAAATAAATAATAATAATAAATGCCCGGTGTTGAGGCCGGTTGGGTCAACTAGCAGTGCTCCTCAAAATTATCTCAGTGATTGGGCTAGGATATGCAGGCTCAGTTGGTCATTGAGCCAGTTCTCTTATTTCCTGACCTACCTTACAGCATTGTTCTAAGAAGAACCATGTATGTCAACCAGAGTTCCTTTCAGGAATATAAGTAATAGTATTCGGCCATGATTATATTAAACCAGAATGTGCTTGACACTGGTAGCAGGGTTCATTGCAGCCTTGAAGGTGAAATCATTCAAAGATTCACTGTGTGCACTAAGACTGAACAGTAAAAACCATTAAAGCCGAATTCAGATAAGAGTTTGCCAGTCTTAAAATAGATGACTGAAACTTTGGCCTGCTACTGCAGTTTCTTTCCACCAACCCCTGTGATGTTAGCAGAGAAATATGCATCTCTCATACATGCTCGCATGCACACAGACGCATATATAAATGCACAGACAGTTCATCATTGCTTGCTCATTAACCTTGGGATCCAATAGATAGTAACCAAGTACAGCTTCTCTCTCTTGTCATTGTCTAGTTATTGCTAGAATTCGCTAAGTGAATGTTTACTGATTAGAATTCACAGTGAGCAACAGACCATTAGCTCAGGGAGGATAGCAAACAGCATATATATCTTAAAATACCCCATTAAAATACCATTTAAAAGTATAATTAAATGGTGTTGCACCATAACAAATACTAAACTTGGTAATATTTGCTGCAAGAATTGGTAGCCAAGTTGCAGGTTTTCTCCTGTGACTTTTTTAATCCACCGCTGAACCAGCACAACAGTTTCATGGCGGATGGCTTCTCTGCCTGTCTCTTCTTTGTCTGTCCCCTGCTCCTCTCATCTGCACAGCAAGTGGGGAGGAGAACAAGTTGGCGAGAGGAAGGAATGAGTGGGCAAAATAGCTTTATGCCTTATGCCATGAATTGGCAGAGGAATTTTGGGCTTGTAAATGTGGTGTTGGGACAGGCTATTTTTTTAAAACCAGGAATCCATGTTCTGGGGGTCCATTTGCGCAAACAGAAATCTCTGTGCTGCTCTGACATGTGCATTTTATATTTTATTGTTTCACAACATATTGGGGGAGGGGATTTAAAGAAAATGTAGGTACCACTGAAAGATACATGATAGGCACATTACCAAAACTAAAGGGTATGCCTAGTGTTCGTCCTACTCTGTGTAATCCCATTGAAATCACTGGACAAGTAGTTTTAGTTCATTGTTTTCAATGGGTCTACTCTGTGTGTAACATTGGATATCACCCAGAGTTCTTAAGAAGAGGCCTGCTGGGCCAGGCCAAAAGACCTATTGAGTCTAGCTTCCTGTTTCTCACAATGACCAACCAAATGCCCACAAGCAAGAAATGAAGGCAATCAGCTTCTTCCGCTGTTGTTTCCTAGCAACTAATAGTAAGAGGCATGATGCATCAGATACCAGAGGTCATGTGCACCCATTATGACTAGTAGCCATTGATGGGCATATTGCCTTTTAAAGTCATCCAAGCTGGTGGCCATCACTATATCTTGTGATAGTGAATGCTGTTGTTTTAACAGTGGTGTATCTGAAGAAGTGTTTCCTTTTGTTCGTCCTGAATCTATTTAATATTCAGCTTCATGGGTTGACCCCAGGTTCTAGTAGTATGAGAAAAACTTTGAGAGACCCAGTGTGGTGTAGTGGTTACAGTGTTGGACTAGGACCTGGGAGCCCAGGGTTCAAATCCCCGCATAGCCATGGGGCTTGATGGGTGACCTTGGACCAGTTACATTCTCTCAGTCTAACCTACCTCACAGGGTTGTTGTGAGGATCAAATTGAGAGGGGGAGAACCATGTTTGTACGCCACCCTGAGCTCCTTGGAAGAAAGGTGGAATATAAATGTAATGATAAATAGAACACTTTCTTCACACCATGGATAATTTTCAGCACCTGTATCATGCCTCCCCTTATTTTCCTGTTTTCTGAGCTAAAAAGCCCTAAGTGGTGTAATGGTTTCTCACAGGGGAAGGTTAGATATGTTACTCGGATATATGTTAGTCAGATATGAAATTGAGCTGTTAATGTATTATTAAGAATAGGTGGAGGTTCTTATTTCCCCCCCTCCCTTGAGAAAAATTAGGATACAATTTGTATATGTTTATTTTAGGACTGGACATGTATCAAGGTACAAGAGTGTGAATTTCAATAAGCAATCAAAAATAAACTTAGCACGCAGGGGAGAGACTACTCCAAGGTGCCATAGTAACTTTAGAAACAACTTAGAATCAAACCCAGGAGGTGTGTAGCTGCTGTGGCAGTGCAGTGTTCATAAACTTAAACACATATTGATGTTTTATTATGGGCAGAATTAATGAATTCACAGCCAGGCTAGTACCGGACATCAGCATGAAAACACAGTGGTCAGTTAAAAAGAATCCTGTTCCGTGCCCGGGACTTACCGGGCAAAGGGGCGAGCTTGCGGCCGCTGCCGATGTCTGGGCCGCCATCTTAGGGGATGCGCGCGCATACGGCGCGCTGGCGCACCGTCGTGTGACACGGCAGGGAGGCGGGGCGGCTGAAGGCTATTTAAGGCCACCCCGCCTGCTTCCCGCCATCCAGTTTCCCCGTTGCGCCTCGTCCCCAAGAGGGCACCAGGTGAATTTCGCCTGATACACCACCTGTCCTTTCCACAGGGTGAGTCAGTCAATGACTTCATCCCAGCGTAGCTGTGCTCCGTCCGCTACACATCATTCGACTGTGCTGTGCGAATGGTGAGGGACTGCGGGGTCGGGGCCCTTATGGGAAAGTGTGACATCAAGTCTGCTTTCCGCCTCCTCCCGGTCCACCCACAGGACTTCGAGCTGTTGGGCTTGGCTTTTGAGGGTGACTATTACGTGGACAGGGCATTGCCTATGGGCTGCTCTATATCATGCTCTGTTTTCGAGCGCTTCAGCTCCTTCTTGGAATGGGCGGTCAAGAGGCGCGCAGGCTTGCAATCAGTGGTACACGATTTGGATGACTACCTGTTTGCGGGCCCTGCGGACTCAGGCACCTGTAGGGCGTTCATGGCACATTTCGCGGGACTGGCTGGGGAGCTGGGCGTCCCCCTCGCGGCCGAGAAAACTGAGGGCTCGTCCACCGCTCTCACGTTTCTGGGCATCCACTTTTGGTGCGACAACCTCCCCACAGTGCACGTTATTAACACCCTGTCCTCTAGAAACCCCAACGTTATGCGTCTGGTGCGAGCATTCGTGCTCCAATGTCTTCGCTATAATATTCAGTTCCTGGCGCGCCATGTTCCGGGTATTGACAATAGTATTGCTGATGCTCTATCACGGAACCAGATGGAGAGGTTTTGCCAGCTGGCACCGTGGGCAAGGGCTCTGCCGGAGGTGTTCCCCCCAGCGCTATGGGAGATTGGAGGATTGAATCAGAAAGGGCCATAAGCCTTTCTGTGGCGCCCAGCACTTTGGCCAGCTACCAGGGGGCAGGTAGGGATCTATCAAACTTCAGAGAGTCCAGGGGTTATGCCCAGGAGTGGCCCATCCCTGTCGAGCAGCTTATGGAGTTCTGCGTGGAGGGGAAACGGAGAGGCCTTTCAGTCAGGACCATCAAAGGTAAGCTCTCAGGCCTCACTTTCCTAGCGAAGGCACGGGGCTTTCAGGACTACACAGGTGACTTTAGGGTGCGCTGGATGCTGGAGGGTTGGTCCCGCGAGTGCCCTTGCTATATCATGCTGCGGCCCTCACTCTGTTTTTTGGGGCCTTCTGAATTGGGGAGGTGGTGGCGGCTTCTAAGATGGATGACTCCCTCCGGGCTCTGCTGGTCTCCGACCTCAGCTGGAGGGCGGAGCGGGCCCTCCTGCGACTCAGGCGGTCTAAAACGGACCAGCATGGTAAGGGGCGCCTGGTGGTATTGGCCCCATGCCAGCAGCTAGAACTCTGCCCAGTAACAGCCCTGCGTGGTTTTGTGGCAATGAGGGGGTCGCAGTCAGGGTACCTATTCATACATAGGAACTCCCAGCCCCTTACCAGATACCAGTTCTGGTCCGTGGCGAAGGCCGCACTGGGGAATTTAGGCGTGGACCCCAGTAAGTTTGGGACACACTCCTTCCGGATAGGCACGGCCTCCACGGCGGCCCTCTTGGGCTTCTCTAAAGACAGGCTTCAGGCTGTGGGCGGGTGGTCCTCGGACGCGTACAAGGCCTATGTTAGACCACTGGCTGACACACACGACGCCAGCGGCTAGATGTTGCCCCCCCATGCCCCCCCTTTTTTGTTACCCAATGTCGTTGTTGTTTCAACAGATTGCTGGACAAGATCGGAGCAGCCACGCATCCTCCTATGTGGCCACAGTATGATTTTCTGGGCGGGCCGCAGGGCGGCAAAGTCTCACTTTGGCACGCAGCTGGGGCTCAGTCAATGGGCCGCAGTGCGGTGGCTGGGACGTCGGGGGATGCGTTGGGACGGGCTCCTGCCAGCCTTGTTTCAACCGGCTGTGGAACTGGCGGTGCCCCAGGTGCTGGTCATCCACCTCGGGGGCAACGACTTGGGTCTGTTAAAGGGCAAGGTCCTAATTGAACAGGCATGCGGTGACCTCCGGGCCATTGCACGTCGCTGGCCAGGGGTGCACTTAGTGTGGTCAGACATCCTGCCGCGCAGGAGGTGGAATTGTGTCGGTGATCCACGCGGGATGGACAGGGCACGGAAAAAGGTGAACAGGCAAATTCAGAGGGCCCTTAGGGACTTGGGAGGTTCTGTCATCCACCACCCAGAGGTGGGCCACAACAAGCTGGAGCTGTTTCGGCCTGACGGCGTCCATTTGACTGACACGGGCAATGACATCTTTCTTGGGGACCTGCAGAAGGGTTTACACCAGATTCTTCTCGTGTGTGGGGTAAAGGGGGACTAAGCAGAGGCTTGTCCCCCTTTTGTGGCAAAGAAGTACGGGGAAAGGTTAAAGGGAAAGGGCAGCTAGGTGACACCTTTAGGCACCTTTGGGGGTGACAGGCGGTCCGGAGGCCTGCAGCTCAGGGCTACACGGCCCGGGGACAGGGTACGGGCCGCCTTTGGGGCCAACGTGCCTCATCCGCTCGGAGTTTCAGGGCTCCGAGGGGCGGTGATGCGGGTTGGACCCTCTACACATCTTCAGGGTGTGGCTGGAGCTGGGGGGCTGGCACAGGTCAGCCCCAGGCTCAGGCAGGGTATGGTCGCCCGATAGCTGCAAACAGGCTTTGCCTGGATCACCAGAATGCTCCCGCACTTAATCTCCCTTCTGCAGGTTCATTATTCAATTGATTCTGTTTAAATAAAGTGGCCCATTATTTAACCCAAGGAATGGTGTCTGTGTTTTATTTCGGCAATAGGCCGCAAGAAGAAAATGTTAAGCTAACGTAAAAACAATAACTGGAAACCCAGGAGTACACTGGAAAGTACTGGAGTTGACATGTCCTTTTTAAAAACCAGGCCAAAGGCTTTTCTGAGGGCTGTATTACACATGACAGACAGTTCCATTGTTCTTCTTCCTGACTTTTTTAAAATGAAAAGCAGAAGGAGGAGGTTTCAATCAGGAGTGGAGGATTGGTGGGGAGTGGCCTGCTCAAACCTTTCCTTTCCTGCCACTTGCCCACTCAAAATCTCCAAACTCAGCTGCCTTTCTCGCCAGAGGGGAAAAGAGAGTCCTCCTGCAGGCAACCTGCTTATTGGACATTCATCCTGATTTGTGTGCACAATGTTTACGCAGATGAAGGGATGGGAAAATATGTCAATTTTGGTTTCACTCAGTTTCTCCTTTTTTTCTAATCTTAAGTTCAGTTCTCCACAGTTTCTACATCAGTTTGTAATTTCAAAAAATTAAAATAAAAGAACCTCATGAAAATTCATCAGCATTTTGTGAATTTCTCCTACTATACACATTTTTATATGCAATTTTGCCTAATGTAGACGTTTTTGTAAAGCAAATTTCCTCCCATATAGTTCAGCGGCAGAGCATCTGCTTTGCATGCAGAAGGTTCCAGGTTCATTCCTTGGCATCTCCAGATGGGGCTGGGAATGAGCCTGGTCTGGAAACCTGGAGAGCCGCTGCCAGTCTGTGTAGACAGTACTAAGCTGGATAGACCAATGGTCTGACTCAGCAAGGCAGCATCCCATATTCCAAAGACTTAGGAGTTTTGGTTCAGGATGTTTAGACTTGGAAAATGCATGCTCAAACATACGTTGATTTCACTTCACTTAATGGCTTGCAGCTGAATAGGTGAACTGGCTCCACTGACAAGCTTTATGTTTAAGGAGATTGTGATCTGTGTTTGCTTATTCACACATGCTGAGAAGGCTGGTGACAGCTAATTGTATACTGATTGCCTGTGTGCCTTTAATGCATTATTTTCCACGGTGAATTCTGAAACGGCAGCATTCCTTCTGCTTAATGGCAGAAACCACTGGAACAATGATTTGGCACTGTTTTGCTCCTTTGGCTGGTGTCCTGAGTTGCTTGTCTTTAAGTTGGTTGTAAAACAGATTGTTGAATTGCTTTGTAACCAATTGCATATTTTCATAGGGTCCTGCACAATTTTTTTCTGTTGATTTTTTCTTTCTTGATTTGAAAGGGGGAATTTTGCTATTGGGTGTCTCTGTATGTATGTATGTATGGGTGTACAAGCCCTTCATAAGCGCTTTAGGAAAAACCCTTTTGCATATGAATATGAAAAGAGTCCTGCTGGTTCAGCCTAAAAGACCTATCATAGTCCAGCATTGTGTTCTCCAAGTGGCCAACCAGAGGCGCCCTGCAAGCAGGACCTGAGTGCAACAGCACTCTCTTCTCCTCCGGTTTCCAGCAACTGGTATTCAGAAGCATGCTGCCTCCAACCATGGAGGCAGAACACAGCCATTGTGGCCCGTAGCCAGGCACTGTGCATATGTGGTTCATTCATGTATTTCCCCCTACCCTCGCTTTGTTAATGATGTACATGTGTGCATTAATAAAACACCGCAAACAGCAATCTTAGTGCAGTAGTATATATAATTGCATGTCAATACTTTTGGTGTAGTGTTGCGCAAGAGTGCATGTTCATATCTGTAAAATCTCACACAGAAGAGAAATCTTGATGCAGCTATATGTACAGTCACATCAAGATTGCTTCTTTTTTGCAGTGTTTTTTTAGTGTGTGCATTCATCAGGTGGGGAAGACAGAAATGAACATAAGAAACTGAAAGCTACAGCAGATGTGCATGTTTCAATTCAGGAATTAATTTTAGACATACTTCTGGTTCAACTGGAATCCAGGAGGAGTGGAATGAAGGGACAGAATGAACCAGAGGAATAATAAATCTTCCTTGGGGGAAATCTGTTTATTCTTAATTGCAGCAAAATTATTACCAATTTAAGAACAAAAGTTTGCCAAGAAACTTTCACATCGTTTGGTTCTTTCAGATGTATTTGAAATGGCTTTTTTGGGGGGTGTGTGTGTGTATGAGTCTGTTCCATTCATTTATCCCATTTTCAAAACTGTTTTGGCAGCGTCTTCAGAGCAGCAGAAAACCAAGCATTGCTCGTCACTGTGTTATTGGAATAGCTGGTCTTGCCATACATCTATCTCTGGGCTTTGATCAGTTTAGTTTCTGCTAAGTAAAGCACATTAAGCATAAGAAGATGTTCCCAGGCAATGTCTCTGTGTGAAATATTCTGTGATTTTCAGTTTGTCAAATTTCCCCATAAATAAACATTGTCATTCTCTCCCTAACTTAGCAAAAAGAAAGAAAGAAAGAAAGAAAGAAAGAAAGAAAGAAAGAAAGAAAGAAAGAAAGAAAGAAAAGTTCTGCACAGAGACTTAGTCTACTAGGTTTATTGCAAAGTGGCTGTCTCTCCACCAAGCCCAGCTTGAGACATTTTGCTGCCTGAGACAAAGGACAAAATAGTAAAGCTTCCTCCAGAGTACTTAGAAGTTGTGTTATTAAAAATGCAAATTATGGTGCATTTTGCCTAGTTTTCCAAATAAAGGAATATGTTTCAGTTAATTCCATGTTAGTTCATAAAAATGCACATGATCCTGCTTATCACCATGGGATCCTTAAACTAGACCAGAAACAAAACACAATGTATAAATCTGTAGTTTTTTTTAAAAAAATCAGTTTTCAGCAAATCGCTCTTGAGAGGATCATATACAATAAAATATTTGCTCGTACGTTGGTGATTAATGTTGGGCAACTGATAAAAGTTACATTGTTTAAATGAGTTTATAAATCACCCTGTCTGTACAGTAATTTCCTGTAATCTGTCATTATACTTCAAATATATAATTGTGAGAGACAGGAAATTGGCGTCCAGCATGAATGCTGCTACATGGAGTTGAGCTTCTATTTCGTAGTTATCGAAAGGGATTGCGTAGTGAGATTGCACTGGACTATTGTACCACAAGTGCAATACAGGATATTCGTTCAGTGCGGTTTAGAACACATTATAAGTCATTTGTGCTGTTTGCCCTCCATTCATGGACTATTTTCCAGTCTCCTTAATGCTGTCACAAAACCAATGTACATGCACCAAGAGGGAGGCTGTATTAATAAGAATATAAGACCAGCTCTGATGGATCAGGCCAGTGGCCTGCCTAATCCAGCATCCTCTTCTCACGGTGGCCAGTTGGGTGCCTATGGGAAGCCTGCAAGCAGGACCTTGAGCACAACAGCACTCTCCCCACTTGTGATTCCCAGCAACTGGAGTTCAGTAAGTTATTGAATGAGTAAAAACTGCCTCCCCCCCCAAAGCCTGGAGAACCAATTGGGGAGATTGCTGAGAGTCTGAACAGGACCATTATCTTTTGCTCAAGTGGAGGAAGGGCTTTTGGGTCAGAAACTAGCAATGACTGTATCAAAGGTAATTCTCTGGGCAAAACGTAAAATTGACACCACGGATGACCTTAGGGATGGGCAAACTGGGTGCTTGCCCTGGACCCCAACTGAAGAGTCCCCCTGAGCTGACATCACTGGCTTGGCATTTGTTAGTTGTAGTATCTGCTGCGAGCGAGGGCAAAATTATTGAGGAGTACCTGTGGGTCCTTCCATGGACGTTGCTGGTAAAGCAGGAGAACGCAGTAAGGGCCGTTACACATCTAGTAAGTTTTGCAATCCTGAAAAGCTGCCCAACTTGGCGTCTGCAGCACTGCAAAAAATGACCATGGGGTGCATGCACCAAAGGCACTCCTTGCCCAGAGCACTGTTTATCCTAGGATCAGCCCTGATTTACACCATATTTGAAATGTAGCTTTCTTCTTTTGATTGGGTCTTTATGGGATCAAATAGCTTTTGTGTGAACAGGCTCAAGTTTGCTTTATTCATTCATTTAAAATATTTAAATAAATTCATTTTAAATGCAGCCTTTGGTCGAAATGTGCACTTGTCCGAATTTTGAAATGTAATTCTCCAGCCAAGCAATAGCCATGTTCAAAAATACATAACATCACTGCAGTGGTTCCCAAACCTTTTCCCCCCGTGGACCACTTGAAAATTGTTGAGAGTCTTGGTGGACCTCTTAATGACTTTTCTATCTGTTGTAGCAATTGTAATGTGCTGTCCTAGACGCTGTATGATTTTAAATTGTATTTTTACAGACATGCCACGGACCACCTGAATGAAGCCCGCAGACTACTGGTGGCCCATAGGCCACTATTTACAATGGAAGTTAGGTAGAGAAGAGCACAGTTAAAGGTAGGCAAGCCTAGCCGGCTGGAGGACCCTGACTCTGTCTTCCTTCTGGAATACAGACAAAAGAACCCAAACAGGAGTTGCTCTTGCCCCACTTCCAACATTAACAAGGTGATAGGAGAAATCTCCAAAAGTTCATAGATCATAGAATAGTGGAGTTGGAAAGGGCCTATAAGGCCATCAAGTCCAACCCCCTACTCAATGCAGGGATCCAGGTTAAAGCATCCCCAACAGGTGACTGGCCTGTTGCCTCTTGACAGGCTGTTCCAACCATCTGGAGGGGAATTGCAGGGGGCAGGAGGGGGTAGCAAACTTTCCTTCCATGAACTTTCCTAAGTTAACTTATCTTAGGGTCGAAGGCATTGTCAGATTCAGATGGACAGATCAGTCCATCTCCAGTTGCAGCCTGTCGCTTTCAGATGTGTTCATTCATAAGTCCTGTGTCTGCATCAATCTGCAATTTTTAAAAACTGCACAAAAACACGTGAGTCTTGTACACATTTCACCCTACAGGTTTTTGTATGCATTTTAGCCTAAAATACGATTTTTATATGCATTTTGGTATGCTTTTTGAACGAAAATCTATATAGCAAAGTCGGCGAACAGTGAAAAATTAAGGAAAATTGCATTCCAGTCTGCATGCTAGTTTGGGAAGTAAAGAGCAAATTAAAAATGAAGCGCAAAAGCATCCATAGCTGTTGTCTCCAGTCCGTCCTCAGTCCTTGCATGCAGGTGCAGTATCCTGTGCTTGGCCAGTAACAGAGCAAAAGTGATGTAACGACATTCCAAAAAAAGCCATGTCAGCTTGCTTTCAGAGCTAGTTCTTACACGCATTGTGCACTTGATTGCTTAATATTTCATGACTTGCCAACGAACGTGTGAACTGACTCCACTGAGAAGCACTGTGTTTGAGGTGGCATGAGTGTTCAATATGTCATGGCCTATTCACACATGTAAGGGCTCCTCCGGATGAGCATTCATTCTGATTTTCTTGCACAAAGCTTTTGCGGATTTTAGATTATGGCTGGTCTTTATTGAGCATTCATTCTGATTAGCTTGTAGGGAGGTTATAAGCCAATGAGCATTCATCCTAATTTGCACTTTCTGTTAATCATTAGTTCATCCCACACTTTTCAGTGCATTTCCCCATTAGTTTCCTAACAGCAAAAAAGTCATTTTTTTCACTTTATTAAAGTGGATTTGTCGCACTAGGCTGACAGAGCACTTTAATCCATTTTCCCAGGATGTCCTTCAGGCAAAATATTCAGTCTGAAGGTGCCCCAAGTCACCGCTTGATGCAATCACTAAAGAACATGTGAAGCCTCACAATGTCTCCTTTGAGCAATTCATAAAGCAGGTCCAGGTGCTATGTATAGCTTAACAGACAGCACAGTCCTAAATATGTTTAATCCACCTCAGAACCTCCTCTAGCTGGAGAGAGGTCACAGGAGAGAGATGGAAGGTTGAAAGATCCATTCAGTTGCCCTGTGGGAAGGAACTGGATGATATTTTATATGATGGTATGACATATATTGATACTGGAGAGTTTATTTTCAAACAAAAGTAGCTTAATATTTCTCGTAAATCACCTTGGAAAGATTTGTATCCTGAAAGGCATAATATATGTAATTGTAGTAGATAAATGAAATGTTTGCTCAGAAGTAAGTCTGAGTAAATTCCGAGAGCATGTGCTGAAGATTGCGTGTTATCTAGAGCCCAAAACAATGTTCAGTTGTTCATCAACTATTTAAATTTGGGGTAGATATGAACCAATTGTTCTGAATGGCATCCAGTTCCAAAACTTTAATTAGCTCTGGAGAATGATCAAAGCTCACTTGTGCTGACAAGTCTTTTTTCACAATCATTTGACTAAGGCAGTACCCACACTGTTGACTCAACCTTCAGCCAGCCCAAATCATTTGTCCCATGGGAAAGGAGTTAAAAGTAGTTTGAGCTGGCCTGGTAATTTACTAGCAAAATAATCTTTGATTTACTAGCTGTCAGCTTTCATCATATCTGTATATTATATTTGCCCATGCTGTGAAACCAAATTCAAATAAGGAGAAGAAAAATCAGCAAACTGGGCATGATTTGAGTTGGGGAGAATCTGAAGGTTCACAGTTAGACATTACATTAGTAGAGAGTTACAAGCAAGCACTGAAGAGTAATATTTTGTTTAGGGACTGTGCTTGAGAATTGCTTACTAATTTGCCTTTTTAAGGCTTTTGTTGATTTGAGTCCATTTTTCGTAAACTTTTGATACCTACAGAACAGCTCCCCCTGCAACCAGATTGAAATTCAAAGCACACTTCGCTCTTACTTTCAAATATGTTTATATGAAAATATTGATGTCCATATAGGGAGGCATCCCCCTTTCAGGTTGGTGAAGAAGACGTAGACACAGATTGTGGGCACCAAGTGTTTTCAATTAATAATGTTAATTAAATGATGTAAACATTGGGAGGGACAGGGTGTGTGTGTGTGGGCTTCCAGGAGCCATGATGAACCATATGGCTCAGTAGGGCTGGAAAGCCCTGCCAATTTTCGTTCTCTACGTTTCTCATTTTTGCCAGTCTTAAATTCAGTGCTCCACATTGCTGCAGCCGTTTGCGATTTTTTTTTTTTAATCCTCATGAAAATTCTCCAGCGTTTTAGTGTGAATTTCTCCTAATAAACACATTTTTGTGGGCAGTTTTAACTAACGTACACATTTTTGCAAGCCATTTCTCATCATATAATGCATTTTTGCATGCTGTTTTCACTCATATTAACACTCACCTATGTATTGTTATACCTCAACATATTTGCAATATTAATACCATAAGCACTGGCTCTAGGGAGGGAGGAGGGATTTAGGGTTACTTTTATATTATTATATTGTCTGTGTTAAATTTTTGTATAATAATATCAAAAGACTAATAAAAAGAATTTATATATATATATATATATATATATATTCATTTTTTATGGATACTTTCCCCTAATATATGCATTTTTGTAAACATTGGATGGCGAACTGCATCATCAGATTTGAATAAGTGTGAATTTCGAAGGATGGCTATGTTTTGGTTCTCATGTTGTTTTGGAAAGTGCAGATTTGATAGATTCTGCTTTAAATGTGAACTGAATCCAAATTCTTGTCCATTCCTATGGCCCAGGTAGCAGATCAGGAGGGGCAGCAGACTGTGTGCCTTTGTCATGAGCCCCACGGAGTGGTCCTGGAGTGATGAAGAAGACTGCGACGAAGATACAGAATGGGGCCCGGGGGAGAGTCCCAGCAACTTGCAACCAGGAAGTGCTGAGACAGTAGGCTTCAGCACTACTGGCAGTGACAACTCTTCCCTCTTAGCTCCAGTTGCAACAAAAGGAACGCTGGCTGATCAGGAGCCTGTCCCTTCTCCTCCCCTCCACCCCCTCTTCTCCCAAGGCGCTGTCGCAGCACGCCCCTCCTTTAGAGGAGAAGGATCTCAATAAGGTGCCACCCCCCCATTGGGTCAGACACGCAGACAACTGCGATGGCAGGCTCAGCTGGTGCCTACTTTCCCACCTAGGAGGAGCTCTTGCATGCATGCCCATTCCCATCTGGTGACACCTTCCTCACGCAAGCAGAAAGAGCTGCCTGAACCTACTTAAGGGTTGTAAGGGGGGGTGTCTAATTGTTATGACGACATCTTAGCTTTGAGTAGACATGCCAAGTCATGCTGTGTAGAGATGCAGAATCTTGTGTGACCTGATCCATGAAGCGCTCTAAAACTTAATGAAGTTTTTCATTAAACATGCGGTAGAAAAATACACCAGCGAGTCTGAGACTGGTTCCAGTGGGTTTGGCCAGGACAGCCCCTTGCTTCTCCATTCACCATTAGGGATTTAGCTCAGTATTTTTGCATCTGACAGTGTTACCTGTATAAAAGCCTGGAAGGGCCAGAAACATAATCCTATGGAAAATACAGATGATTAGGTGTTCTTTATGTGCAGCTACATCTCACGGCATCAGTACCACTTAATCCAAGCCATTTAAGGCCAAGATCAAATCTCTTTGTCAACATCCTTTATTTTGTGAAAACAAAATTAAGGTATCCAATAAAGTTTGCCATGGCTGTGCTTCAAATCTGTGTGATGCGATGTGGAAAAGTAGTTGCTGCTCATAAAAAGAAGGTTGCTGCTTATTTGGAATTATTAGATGGGCCAGCACTAATGCATTTTTAGGTTACTGGATTTTGGGCTGAACACTAGGAAACACAAGTGCCAGGGCTCTCAGCACTCCCCCCCCCCAGTTTCTGACTCAGGGCACAGACTTTGTCTGAATTGGTTCAGTTCTTTGGAAGGACAAGCACTTTGGAGTGGCAGTTTCCATGCTCAAGGAGCAGTGAAGGGATCGCTTGTCAGCTCCCCCCACTTGATATTTAAAGTGGCAGGCTTACTGATTATTGGATTCACTGGGATGGAAGGAGCCAGCCCATGCTTGGCACAGCAGGCCGGAACCTTCCTTGCAAGGCAATCCTCTTTAGAAGCAATATTTTTTTAAAGAAGAAAGCTAGTCAGTTTCAGCCTCTCAAAGTGAGGGACCGGTAGGTGTGAAGCATTCTAGCTAAGCACAGGTCCTAGCCTCCTAAAAGCAATTTAGGACTGGAGACCCTACTCTCAAGCAGGTTGAAGCTGAAATCTGTGAGATCTGATCTGCCAGCTCAAGCAGCAGGCTTGCTAAGAAGCTGTTAGGGATGGAAGGGTCTGTCATTTTTGGTTCCCCCAGTTTCTCATGTTTCCAATGTAAAATGTGGTTTTCCACATTTCTGCAGCAATTTGCAAACAAAATCCTTGTGAAAATCCTTCAACATTTTTAGTGCAAATTTCTCTTGCTAAACATATTTTGTATGCAGTCTTCCAGAAGGATGGGTGAGAATTTCGATTCAGCTCGCATTTCAACTGGAATCTGTGAAACTCACACTTCCCAGAACAATAAGAGAACTTCAGCACAGCCATCATTCGAAATTTGCACTTGTTTGAATTTTGCTATACAGTTCGCCAACCAACCAATGTTTACAAAAATGCATATGTTAGGGGAAAGGGTGCATAAAAATGAATATATGAATGCAAATAACATAGAAAAATGCATTATATGTAGCACACAACTCCTTTCTAGGGTGTGACACAAAGACACTATAAGTCCCTGGGGCTGTCTTTTTCATCGACGACGCTATCTTGCAAATGCTAGTGTTGGATTTCCCATCACCCTTGGGAACTGAAGGAAATGACTGTCAAAATAACCTGTTCAGCTTCTAGGACTTGTTAACTCTTTGCTGATTCTGCCAGGAGGATATTCTGCGTTGGGCCAAAGGCTGCATGAGCTTTGGCTTGATCTGCCCTAATCTCTGTTAATTTAATTCTAGATTTTGTAATTCTCTCTTTCTAGCACCTCAGGGAGTATTTACAAGACCACTTGGTTCAACGGTCACTGACTAGGATAGTAAAGAGAGAAGGGATTTGTTGAAGCAGAGATAAAGGGATATTGCTTTGGCTGATACACTAGCATGCCTTAAAGGATTACTTTGGTCTGTCTCTTGCTGAAGAGGGTAGTCTGTGTCTTGGCTCCTCCACGTCGGTTATGTAGGAGCTTCACATAATTAAATGGTCCTCAATTTAAAAAATAAATTACCCATAGAAAGTTTGCTTGACATGTAGGGTTCTGTGGGCAGTAAATGGTGGCTTGTTTTTGTTTGTTTTTGGAGGAATGTGGAATTTTGTGAGTCCCCACCCACCACCACACCTGAAGAGTCTGAAGTGGTATATCCCAGATACAGGTTCGTCACTTCATTGATCAAAGCCATAACCCTGGGCACGGAACTGAAGGGGGTGCTGAGTTATTTATTTATTACGGTTATACCCCACCTTTCATCCAAGGAGCTCAAGGTGGTGTACATGGTTCTCTTCTCCCTGTATTTTCCTCACAACTACCCTGTGAGGTAGGCTAGGCTGAAAGACAGTGACTGGCCTCTAGTCACCCAGCTCAGACTTGAGCTCAGTGGTTCGGGTAAGGTAAAATTAACGAAAGAGCTCTGTGCCCTTGTCATGGATGTTGCCGGGCAAGCCTTGGAACAGTAAGGCTTGTTAACACTGCTCGGTTTTGCAATTCTGCACAAGTCTCACCTGATATATAAAGTTCTGGACCAGCGCCTGGATGCAGTGATGGGTTGGATGAGGGATGATGGTAAGATGGAGACTTTGTGGGCAAGTGGTTCTCAGGTCCAGGACTTGGAGTGTTTGCTGGGTTTGGATGGGCCTGCACTCCCTCTGAAGAAATAGATGCATAGTTGGGGAGCGTATGTAGTGCCAGATTTATCTCTGCCCCTGGAGGCTTCGGTGAGCTCTGTGGTGAGTGGTGCCTATGATCAGCTTAGGCTGGTATGCCAACTTCCCAAAATAAAATCTCTTGCATTCATCAGGACTTAGGCTCCAAAGTTATAGCAGTGGAATCAACTGAGGTCTCCGGAGCACAGTCTGGTCATATTTTGTTTGATGAGTTTCAATTGGTACAGCTTGAGGACGTTGACAAGGTGCTTGGACAGGTACGTGCAACCACTTCTGTGTTAGATCCTTGCCCCTCTTGGCTAATAAAAGCTACCAGGGATGGCACTGCCGGCTGGGCCAGGGAAGTGATCAATGCCTCACTAGGTGAGGGAGTGGTCCCGCACTGCCTTAAGGCAGCGGTGGTGAGACCGCTTTTGAAGAAATCTTCCCTGGACCCAGATAATTTGAATAACTATAGGCCGGTAGCAAATGTGCTATTCCTGGGCAAGGTTCTGGAGAGGGTGGTTGCATCCCAGCTCCAGGCACTCTTGGATGAGACCAATTATCTGGATCCATTTCAATCGGGTTTCAGGCCTGGTTTTGGTACGGAGACAGCCTTGGTCGCCCTGTATGATGACCTGTGTCGAGAGAAAGACAGAGGAAGTGTAACTCTGTTGATTCTCCTTGATCTCTCAGCGGCTTTTGATACCATCGACCATGGTATCCTTCTGGAGAGGCTTGCGGATCTGGGAGTTGGAGGTACTGCTTGGCAGTGGTTCCGCTCCTATCTGGCAGGTTGTCTCCAGAAAGTAGTGCTTGGGGAGCGCTACTCGATACCCTGGGCGCTCCAATATGGAGTCCCGCAGGGATCAGTTCTGTCCCCCATGCTCTTTAACATCTATATGAAGCCGCTGGGTACGGTCATCAGGAGTTTTGGAGTGCGTTCTCATCAGTATGCTGATGATACGCAGCTCTACTTCTCCTTTTCATCTTCTTCAGGTGAGGCTGTCAAGGTCCTAAACCGATGCTTGGCCGCGATAATGGACTGGATGAGAGCGAACAAATTGAAGCTCAATCCAGACAAGACTGAGATGCTGTTAGTAAATGGATCCCCTGACCAGTTGGATGTTCGACCTGTTCTGGATGAGGTTACACTCCCCCTGAAGGAGCAGGTGCGTAGCTTGGGAGTCCTTTTGGGCCTGTCCTTGTCACTTGAGGTGCAGGTGGCCTCGGTGGCACGGAGTGCTTTTTACCAACTTAGGCTGGTGGCCCAGCTGCGCCCGTATCTGGACAGGGAACATCTTACCTCAGTTATCCATGCTCTGGTAACCTCGAGATTGGACTACTGCAACGCACTATACGTGGGGCTGCCCTTGAAGACGGTTTGGAAACTGCAGCTTGTGCAGAATGCAGCGGCCATATTAATAACCGGGACCAAGTGGTCGGAACATGTGACACCAATTCTGGCCGGCTTGCACTGGCTGCCTATACGTTTCCGGGGCCAATTCAAGGTGCTGCTTTGACCTATAAAGCCTTACACAGCATGGGCCCACAATACCTGGTGGATCGTCTCTCCCGATACGAACCCACCCGTGCACTACGCTCAACATCGAAGGTCCTCCTCCGGGTGCCTACTCAGAAAGACGCCCAGAAGGCGACTACAAGAAAGAGGGCCTTCTCGGTAGTGGCCCCCGAACTATGGAACACCCTTCCTGACGAGGTACGCCTGGCGCCTACTTTACTATCCTTTCGGCGCCAGGTGAAAACCTTCCTCTTTGCCCAGGCATTTTAATATTTTTAATATTTTTAACATTTTAGTATTTCAGCATTTGTATTTAATGTTGTATTTGTCAGTTATATGTTTTATTTGTTTGTTTAATTGTTGATTTGAGAATTAGATGCTTTTTTAATGTTGAAATGTAAAGATGTATTTTTATTTGTTGTACACCGCCCTGAGAGCTTTGCTATGGGCGGTATAAAAATTGAACTAAATAAAATAAATAAGTAAATAAACGGTGCCTTTTCCTGGACAGGAATAGTTTTGCCACTGTGCTTCACGCATTGGTAGCCTCACGACTGGGCAACTGTGATGGGCTCTATGTGTGTCTTCCCTTGGGATTGGCCCGAAAGCTGCAGCTGGTGCAGAGTGCTGTATCCCGGTTGTTGAGCGGAGTAACTGGGCGTGCACATGCTACACCTTTACACAGCCTGCTCGTTTCTTCACGCTCACACATCCCCTTCTGTCTTCCAGCCCATTAAGTCAGAAGCTTCAGATATGCCAGCCAGGCAGAAACATGTAAGGAAGGTACAAAGCCCAGCTGGTGCAGGGTGTCGCTCAGGAGGTTGTGTGACCTGGAGAAAGTTCCGAGGGCCATATAGAGAGCCTTGGAGGGCTGCATTTGGTCCCCAGGTCTGAGGTTCCCCATGCCTGATTTAATGCCCTTACTTTTAACGGCGTCCCGACAGTTATCCGAGGGCAGATTGCTTGGGAATGACTTTCTCGTGACATCCCTGTCGTGGCATGTGGGCAATGACTGCATCGTATTGTAGTATGAGGAAAGATACTCTGGAGGCTTGTGGAATTGCTTGAAGCCCTCACTAGACCCCTTGAAGCGAGCTGTTTACATCCCTTTTGCAGGTTGGTGGGGAAGTGGAGTTTTTGCAAGGCCCGATGCTCGTAATTGAGTTTGGAAGCCCCAGAAGAGATGAAAATTAAGTTATGAAAGAAGAGGAAAACTAGTTTTATTTTTGGACCAATTCTTTCCAGTTGCAAATATCTCACTCCTTTGTTCTGTTGACATAATAATTTACTTTGGAACAGGAATCTCTGCTTATTACCACCAGACTAGGAATCTCCCCAGGGCAAATAACCAGTTAAAAGGATTTGCAAAATATGCAACTTTTCCTGGGCTGCTGAGTTACTTTCCTTTTTGTCATGTTTCCAGACCTCAAGAATTTCCCAGCCTGACGAAGATAAAGAAGGTGGCTGGGATGCCTGGGGAGCTTGGAGTGACTGTTCTCGAACATGTGGAGGAGGTGCATCCTATTCCCTAAGGAGGTGCTTAAATGGCAGGTTGGTCTTTCATATTGCACTTAAAGGCACAAATGATACGAAACAGGGAATGGGAGGGGATTATTCAGAGGCCGAACCTCCCATCACAGGAGATTTGGGATGGTTACATCAAAATCTGTTTCAATAAAGGGAAAATTAAATAGATGCAAATAAGAGCTTATGCACTCTTGGAAGATAAAACAAGGGCTTACTGGCTTGGCAGTCACATCTCATAACACACACACCCAAATGCTATTGACCACCTCTATCCCAAGGGCTCAATTTACATCTTACACTTCAGCCTTGTGTCCTAATAACAGCTCACCCCAAAACACCCTGTGAAGGCAGTGAAGCACTTGGAAACTTTTACAGCAGAGAAGGTGATGGGGTGCTTAACCCTTCCCTTGCCAGCCAATGTCCTCACTGAAACATGTCCTTCCCAACTGTTTCTGTGGCTGGCAGTGTTCCAGACCTTGCCTTTAAAATGAAACCAAAAGCAAGGGAATTCATAAAAAAAGTGTGCATGGGGGAGGAGTTTCAGAGGAAAATACAGCTGGCAGGGAAAGGATTAAGCACTCACTCGTTCCTTGTCCCTTCTCTGTTGCAAATGATTCCCCCCAGAAGGCACTTTTCAATGGAGAAACGGCTGTTACCTTTTCAGTGGTTCCACCCTAGTTGTAGAATGCTCTTGCTAGAGAGGCTTGCTTGGCACCTTCTTTATGGGCACTTCATTGACCCATATGCAGACATTTTTACTCCCTGTCCTGCCCAAAGTCAAGAGATCCAGTCTCAGACATGGCTGTGATTTTTTTCTGTTTTTATTACAGTTACATCAAAAGCCGTGCACCTCATTAACCTAACTACACTTTCTAGGAACTTTGCCCCGACTAACTCTGACTAAACATGACTTCACAGCGCTACGACATTGACTCAGCAAGAAACCCCTGCCCTGCGTCCCCTTAAGAAGGCTTGGCTTTCACGCAAAGCCGTTGGCGCCTCCTTAACTTCTGTTGAATCTCCCACTTCTGCCACCGGCGCACGCAGGGCAACGGCCTGGCTCTCAGCTTCCCCCTCCGAGAGTGGTGGGTGGTCAGCTTGCTCGACCGTGGGAACCTGCGGGGCGCCCGGCTGGAAAGCGTCAGGTGAAACAGATGGCGCCTCTGCTGTGGGCGTGGTCTATGAGGGTGTGTCTAACAGAACCGTCTCCAAAGGGGCAGTCTCTGACAGTTCTGGTTGCACTTCAGTGGGAGGGGCAGGATTGGGGGGAGTCGAGGTATCAGTGACTGGGATTTGCACGCTCTGTGGACTATCCCTGCTGCTTGTCTCCTCCCCCAGCTCATCTTCACAGTCCTCAATGTCAGAGTCTGGTGCCTAGAAACCTCCTCTCCCAACCTGGGCCACAACACTCCCTTAGGCCCTCCAGATGTTGTCATGCCCTAACTCCCATCAGCTGTGGCCAGCATGGCTAATGGTCAGAAGTGAAGGGAGTTCAGTCCACCAGCATCTAGGAGGGCCAAAGGTTCCCCAGCTCTGCCTCAGGCTTTTTAAAAAAAGTCTTTGTTTTTGGTGTTCTGAACATTGTTTAGCTGCTTTCATTCTTCTCCACGCTGGAAACTTTAGCATTATGATTCTGCGTTTTTCATTGCATTTTAGTATTTTAAGCTGTGAGTCACCCAGGGAGCAGTGTTATCCGGCAGCTTTGTGTAAATATTGTAAATAAATAAAACAAAATAGGTGAATAAATAGAAATAAATGACATAGGTAAATAAAAATAAATAAATGAGATAGATAAATAACAAAGAATGAATGTTACTCATCGCTGCTGAGTATGGCGTGGCTATGTCCTAAAAGGAGAGGGAGGATAGGAAACCAGAGGCCCTTGAGATGTTGCTTGACTGCATCATCCCCAGCAAGCAGGGGCAGTGGTTGGAGATGATGGGAGTTAGAGTCTAACAACATCTGGAGGACCGCGGGTTCCCCTTCGCAGCGCTTGGAAAAGTTACTTTTTTGAACTACAACTCCCATCAGCCCCAGCCAGCATGGCCACTGGATTGGACTGATGGGAGTTGTAGTTCAAAAAAGTAACTTTTCCAAGCTCTGCCCCTTCTTTTTCTTCCTGGCCCTCCCCTTTGCTAGCCACTTCTCTCTCCCCTTCCAGTTTTCTGCTCCACGTGCACCAAGCCTTTTTAGGCTCTGCCTTCCATGAGATGAATGTTTGCGAACGATCCATAAATAACTCGCTTGGTGCGATTTAGAGGGGTTTGTTGTTCACCGTGTAAATCATTTGTCGAAGCAGACTGCTGGTAAACTGAATAACGCTTTTTGCATAGTATTTCTGAAATGCCTCGGTAAGTTGTGACTTCGCACAGATGTAAGCCTCACAGGACAAGCTGTAACTGTTTCGTCAGGCGGTCGTCCTGCCTTATTCATCTTTCAAATGGCATTAAATCTGAGAAGCAGTAACACACATCCAGTATTCAGGAGGATAATTTATGGGACAGGGTAATCTTTAAATGTTGCTTCTACTTAGTCACTCCATTCAAACTTTTTTTTTTCCAGGAACTGTGAAGGCAGGAATATTCGATATAAAACCTGCAGCAATAACGTGAGTCTGATCTGTCATTTTGTTTGACTGTTCCAATTGCCCCACAATGAACAGCTGTTAAGTTTCAGACATCCTACTTGCTTTTTAAAAGAAAAAAGAAAGAGTGATGGAGCCTTAGATGTTTCTTTTTGCCTAGCAGTGATGTCAACATTTGCAGGTGCAATTCCTAAACGTTTGTGCAACATGAATGCATTTTTTTTCTACTTTCCTGTACAGGAAACAAAGCTCACTGTACTTTGACGACTCTCTTCAAATGTCAGGTCAATGTTTTAGCATGTTAAGTACCATTGATTTTGATGGGAGAAAGTTAAACATATAAATGGATCAATTCTGACTTAAAGCACTTGGGCTAGATTTTGTCTCTGTGCCAACATATGTCAAGACCATCTTCTGTGAAGCCTTCTACTTAAACTGTTAGTGCTCAACAAAAGCAAAGCAGGAAAGCCAGAAGCTAGTATATGTTGCCATATATTGATCTCCTGAAAAATAACTTCAGTATGGTTTGATATGTTTAACATAATGACATCACCACCACCATCTATGTAGTACCATCAGTGGCAGTTAACAGAGCAACTTAAGTGAAAAAGACAGTTCCCTATCCCGAGGACCATACAGTCTGTGTTCCCACAATGCGGGAGATAAATCTTGTTCTCCATTACTCTTTAATAACTGCATAAATTATGAAATCATCACAGCTTCGTATCTGTATGCATTAACCGTTCCAAATTATAGGAGAGCATTTACTGTTGCTTGCCTTCAGCATATTAAATGGACGTTAAACTGACAATTCAGTAAGATCCTGGTTAATGAACAGATGTGTCTGTGTAGAGCTGGCACGGATCATGGAGTGGGAGTCACCCTCCCAGGCAACACCCCCCTGCTGCCATCACAGGCTGGCAGCCTCAGTGTTTCACCATGCTACGCACGCATGCTTCCCAACTCCCAAGATAGGGTGGGGAGTCAACATACCCCCTTCCATCTTGGGTGATGGCAGGCACGCATACGCTAATGCGCCAATGTGGCCAGGCCTATTTAAGCCTCTAGCGGCAGTGATAGTGCTGCCATTTTGCCATTGCCACCGCCTTCGACAGCTCCTGCAGTCTGGTGCTGGCCCTGTGTAGAACTCTTATATATATATGTATTTGTATATATATATATATGTATGTATGAACATCTTCCTCCGGAATGACTTTAACAGGAGACCACTGTCAAAACCATAGAGCAGTGATTCGCAAACGTTTTTGTTTAGCGGCGCACTGTGAAACATATAAAAATTTTCTGGCGCGCTTTGTGTACAAAATTAAAAATATATTAATATATTTTAAACTATGAATAAAAATAAACTATAGAAAACTATTACTTACCCTATACAAATCGGTTTCTTCTCATTTTTAAAATATACTTTCATAATATTTGAGGCACACCTGGCCACCTCTTAGGGCGCACCAGTGTGCCTGGGCGCACTGCTTGGCAATCACTGCCATAGAGCATTGATGTCCTGCCCAGGGTGCGATTCACGAGACGGAGGCGAGGATGAAATTAATTCTTATTTTATTAGAGTAATTGAGACATCAAAGGCAGTGCGCTTCATAGACCTTGCTGCACTAACTCACTACTGTCCCTAACTAAGCTACCTAAGCATACTCTGCAGCATGTGAAGAAATTTGACTCAGCACCCAGATCAGGGGGGCGCTGGCTTATGTAGGGAAGGTCTTTGCCCATAATCTCTGACTCCTTCAAGGAGCCTCCCTCTGGACGCGGCGTGTCTTGCACAGGGCGAAAGGGGGCATGTCACTGTTAGCTCATCTGACAATACAGTCTCAGTAGGTGCCGGCTTGGCTTCAGGAGGTGGGGATGTGTTTGAAGTTTCAAGAGGGGAGCTCAGGGGGGTTTGAGTTGGCTCGCATGCCAGGACATCCTCCAACGGCTCTGTTGAGGCGGCTGGAGGTGGCGCAAAGTCTTCTTTGGCGGGAGAACTGTCCTTGGGAACTGGCACAGAGTCAACCACACCCCCTCCCCCATGATCCTCAAAAGTGTCTATCCCCTCTGATTCTTCCTCTTGCTCTAACTGAGAGATCTGCAACTCATCCAGCCCCTTTCCTTGGTTCCCTTGAGGGAGCTGTGGCCCTCAAGATGTTGCTGGACTCCAACTCCCATCATCTCTGGTTGTTGGCCATGCTGGTTGAGGCTGATGGGAATTGGAGTCCAGCAACATTTGATTTGGTCAAAGATCTGGAAATGATCTGTGTACCTTTGCAAATGCAGTTCATAAAATAAATTGCCTGCGGTATTCTTCTCATCCAGGGCTACATTGTTTGATAGTCGCTCTGTGGATTGTCTCCTACATCTTTCCACAGAATTTTGTTCATTTGCATAAGGTTTGTGTGTGTGTGTTTTAGTTGGTAAAGTGCTTTAGTGCTGCATGTTGCTGTGGACTAGTCTGGAGCCAGATGTGCAGAGAGAGCCAGAGAATCAGAATCGGAGACCAGGCCAAGAATTAATCCAAAGTCAGAATCAGGAATGTGTGTTGGACTGGAGCCTGAGAAAAAAAGATTGCACCACAGCTAGGATAGGACTGCAAGCCAAGAGAACAAGTCTAAGCAAGATAGGAAATAAGACATAATACCAGGTACAGGAATTAAAGCAATAGGGTGGGGTCAGGAGTCATGGACAGTTCCACGAGGTGAAGTTAGGAGGAGAATAAAACAATAAAAGCAGCAGGTTGCTATTATTCTGTGGCTGTTTCCTTGAGGTACATTCCCCTTGAAGCAGCACTTGTACATAATCTTTGCATCTACCCCCAGGGATCTGCCATGGACCACTGCTTTTGAGCTGGGACTGATGGGAATTGGAGTCCAATAACATCTGGAGAGCCAAAAGTCAGCCAGCACTAATCTAGTGCAAAAATGTCAGAGATCTTGAACTTGAAACCTTGGGGTGGGGAACTCGTGGCCCTCCAGATGCTGTTGGATTCCAACACCCGTCAGCCGCAACCCACATGACAGTGAGATTGATCAGGGATGATGGGAGTTGTAGTCCAGCAGCATCTGGAGGGTCACAGATTCCCCATCCCTGCTCTATACCATCTTGGCAACCCAGCAGAAGAAGGAGTTGCCGTCTACCACCCTTCGGGGCCAACAATGCCGATGGCCAGACAGAGGTACTGAAGCTGGCTTGGCAGCTGTCAGTTAACCTAAAGAGTCAATGAGTGTTCTTTTGTCACTGAGGGCGAGCAACTAAACTCTTAAGTAAACGAAGACCAAGCTGCTACAAGACTTCCTTTACTGGCTTGCTAATGTGTCTATCTGACTGCTCAGTACCTCCTTTTGCTTCACCTCTCTAGCTCAGCTAGCCAGTGATGACAAGATTTTTGCTTGTATGACATAGGTCCAGTGATGGCACCACACACCCCGTGTGGCCCTTTTGTCCCATTTTGAAACGGCAGCTCTGTGTTGCGCAGATATGCCTTTAGATGTTCAGGCTACAGCTTGCTGCTTCATAGCCTTGAGGCAAGAACTCAGAGTGGATGGGTGAGAAGCCACTAGGCGAGGTGTGTTGATGAAAATGAACAGCCTTAAGGCATCTAAGTGACACTTACAGATTGTTTCAAAGATTGGGATTCCTACAGGCCCAGTTTATGTTCTCAGAGCTGGAAGATGGTGCTCAGGGAAGGAATTTGTAGTGTTTTAAGGTATGCTAACGTTGGCAGTTCTGGAACAGAAGAAATATCAGTGTCGTATAAAGTGCAGTGGTTCTCGTCGGGGCTTGCATAGGATGGTACCCAGCGCTTTGCAAGCCCGCACTATGGGATGCAAGTCCCAGTGATCAGCTGATTGTCGAGGCTTGCAAAGCACCATGCATGAATTTTAAATTGTAACATGCCCTGGGACTTGCTGGTGAACAGCAAGTAGTAAGATAATAGTTATAATGCTCTGTCCTTGAATCTTTAGCATTAGAAAGTTACTCCTCATTAGTTCTCATGCAGGTGGCAAACCTGTCAGATTGCAGAAGAGGGGCTTGCATAATTTAATTCTTCTCTTTACTGAAAACATACATCCCTGAACACAGAAAATGAACATGCCACTAAAACCCATTCCCCTGACATCTAGTTTTTTTTGTACATGAAGGACTTCTTCTTTTTTTGACGGAGGAGAATTCAGTCTGGTGAGCCCACATGCAGTATTGAAGTGGGACAGCCCAGGTACAGGTTTATCTCCTTAAGTGCGGGCCAGATGGCATATTATATGGGAGATTCCTGATCAAATCTGTCAGTATTTTCTTTCATTTGGGAAATGCAGCCCTAGGGGCTCCCACTTTTATCAGACAAGTGGCACTGGGGAGGGTTGTGTTAACCCATCTACCCCTATGTCATTTATTTATTTAGTCCATTTATATACCGCTTATATTTAAATAAAACTCTAAGCGGTGTACAATGAATCCAAACATCTTAAAACAACAACTACAAAAAACAATAAAATACAATTAACTGAACAAAACATCCTCTTTAGAATCAACATAATATAAACGTTGCATATAAAACTAAGTACAAGAAATACAAGAAAAAATTATAATATACATTAGACTACACAGAATATTCCCTACGTTTCATGTCAAAACTGTTTCGCTCCACCCCCAGCTGCGTGCTCCACAAGGGTAAAAATATTGGGAATGATTTTGTTTGGGAAAAGAGCACCAGAGGAAAAAGGTTAACCCCCTCTCCCCTAGTACTGTGGCTGCTCCAACCAGAATGGCTGTCCTCTGGAGCAACATTTATTTGATTTCTTACCCACCATTTACCATAAAGACAGGGTACAAAAACAAATCAAAACGGTTGCAACCACAAAACAAGAAAAATGTGAAAACACAGTTCGGCATATAAAGCAATTAAAAGCGATTAAAAGCAACTTCATATATAAAAACAATTCTATGTATAAAGAGAGTTTAAAAATAGTTCCAGTGCAACACAGACTGGGATAAAGATCTCCACTTAAAAAGGTGGTTGAAAAAGGAAGGTCTTCAGTAGGCACCAAAAAGACAATAGAGAGGACTCCTGTCTAATATTTAATGGGCGGGAATTCCAGAGGGTAGGGGCCACCACACTAAAGGCCTGATTCCTATAAGGTACAGAGTGGGCCTCCTGAAAAGATGGTATCTGCAGTACAGCACAGTGATTGATTAGGTATATAAGGCTTGAGACAGTTTTCTACTTAATTTTGGCAAATCCAGTCTTTTCCATATCCATGTAATTCATAGTTTGTCCCCCCGAAAAAAAAAACAACAACCAGCCTTAGTCAGCATGTCTGTTATGTTCTAAAATTACACTGGACAGTGACCAGGCATTTTAAAAACATTTTGGCATCCCAGTTTCATTAAGTGTGTTTATTGTTTGTGATCATTTGCTGCCCCTATTTTTTTCAGCGGGCTGTAAATGAATAAAATAAACAGTAGAGCTAGAAACTCGCCTTTAAAAGGGTTTAGATGTTGAAACCTCCAGCCGGTGATATATTCAGTGGCTTTTCTGTGCCTCCATGGAATCATGGCACAAACGCAGGGCCTGCTGATAAATATACTGTGTATTTCCTGGACTCAGTGATGGTGTACTGTTCTAAAACATGACTGTTACACCCTCTAGCGGGAGGTTCCTCTGGGTGGGTGCATGGCATCATTTTGATATCTCATAAAACTAGCCAGCTCTTTGCCCACTTTTTTAAATCTGGTTGGTGCCAACTGGCTTCTTCAGCAAGACAGCACGCAAGGCTTGTAAAAAGACTTGGAAATGCTACTATTTCCCCCTCCCCCCCATTCTTTGGATGGGTTTGGTAATACTTGAGCCATATAATGGAGCAAACTGCTGGCACAAGCCAGTGGGGCAAACACTTTGGTGCACTGAGTCCAGTAGATGAAAAAAAAAAACCCCTCTTGATATCGGATACAACTCCTAATTGCCCCTTCTTTTGCAAATAAGACCCACCTGTCATGCTCCACTTCCATCCTGCATCACTATCTCTGTATTAAATTGATATAACTTGTCTGACACACACTCTCAGGCAGAAATCATGGGCAGTACACAAGTGGTGTACATTCAACACATTCATTTTGTTTCTGTGTTTGTATTATGCTCTAGGTTCTCAGGCTATGATATCTGTGAGGGACTGTGGGTAGCCTTGGGTGCATAGGGCATAAGGAACTGGAGTTTGGCTGCTGCTGGCCTCTTGGTTTGATGATCACAGCACCTTACATAACCTTTAAGATGTTTCTGTTCCAAAATGCTCATGTTAGCATGGCTTGCAGCACTTAAGTTTCTTCCCTGCATGCCTTCTAGCTCTTGAGAGTCCATTCTAAGTTAGAAATTCAGGAACCCCAGATTTTAACTAGTTCATAATCTTTACTTAGGTATCTTAAGATTTGTATGTTTTCAACAAACAAGAATCTGCTGTCCTCCAGAAGTTGTGGGGCTACAATTCTCATCATCCCTGACTGTTGGCCATGCTGGCTGGGGATGAGGAGTAATTCGATTCAGTTTGCATTTAGAGGTGAACCTACCTAATTCACACCGTCTGAAACAACGCACCAACCGAAACACGGCCATCCTTTTGACATTCCTTTGAAATTCTGCAGTGCACTTCTCCAGATTAGCAATATGTACAAAAATGCACATCGTAAGGTAAAGTGTGCATTAAAATGTATTTGTGAAAATAGCATACAGGAATGCATGACATTAGAGGAAACTGGTTTGCAAAAATGACTATATTAGGAAAAACTGCATGCAAAAATGTGTCGGTTGGGAGAAATTTGCACTAAAATGCTGATGAATTTTCATGAGCCATCATGAAGAAAGAGAACACCGGTGAAATTCTTTCATCAAGACAACAAAGCTGTGCCAGGCCCCAGGGAATCCAGATTTCTCATGGGGCTTTCCTTCAGAACAAGGTGTATGTGCATCTTCCTCCAGCCTTTAATGGCTACTAACCCTGATCCTCCGTGGCGCAAAGTGGTAAGTGGCGGTAATGCAACTGAAGCTCTGCTCACGGCCGGAGTTCAATTCCAACAGAAGGAGGAAGTCAAATCTCCGGTAAAAGGGGTCGAGGTCCACTCAGCCTTCCATCCATCTGTGGTCGGTAAAATGAGTACCCGGCATATGCTGGGGGGTAAAGAAAGGCCGGGGATGGAACTGGCAATCCCACCCCATATATACGGTCTGCCTAGTAAACGTCGCAAGGCGTCACCTTAAGAGTCGGAAACAACTCACACTACAAGTGCGGGGACACCTTTACCTTTAACCCTGATGTCTATGCTCTACCTCCCCTGTCAGAGGCAGTATGCTTCTGAATACCAATTGTTGGCAATTGGTAGTGGAGAGAGCACTATTGCGCTCCTGTCGTCCTTGCAGGCTTCCCATAAGCGTCTGGTTGGCAACTGTGAGAAGAGAATTCTGGCCTCATCCAGCAGCCTTTTCCTGTATTCTTTAAGTCCAGCAGACCAGGACCTGGGGAATCACTGGGGAAGGACCTGAGTGGAGGGCATGAGAGATATATATCTATTGGTCCTTCATCTAGCTCAGTATCGGCTAAATTGGCTGACAGCATCTCTCAAGGGTTTCAGAAAGGAATTTTCCAGCCCTACTTGGAGATGTCATGGACCGAATGTCTGCATCCAAAGCATGTGTTCTTCCGCTGAGTAACAGTCCCTTCCTGGTGGCTAGCAGAGGGCGCTCCAGGAGCAGCTTTGTGGGCAGTCAGCCCAGTGGATGCCCACTCTCATCCATCTTAGGGCCAGGGAGAGGTGCCAACATTTTAAAAAGCATTTAGCGAAAACTAAGTGCACTTGGGATTGCATGCACAAAGTTCTGGCGTGTTCCTTTTCAAAAGCAAGAAAGCAGACCCAATCGTGGAGTATAGAAAAACAGAAAAAATTAATGAGACTGTCCTGTATACATATTTTTGTAAGAAACCAGACTACAGAGTTAAGGCTTAAAGTATTCAAGGAATGCTTTCTTGTTTGCAACCCCCCCCAAACCCCCCCCCCCAGAAATGTATGATCTTCTTCGCAGTGGTTCAGATTCTGATTTCTAGATTAGAATCTGTTGGAAGAGGGGTTATATATGTTCTGTTGTTTGTTTGAATATAGCATACTATTTGCATGATGTGGCTGTTCTGTAGGCCTTTTGCTGAACTAAAAATGGATAAAGGTGAAAATCAGTGTATTTCTGGTTTGTGTCACTTTTGCATGCATTCACCTTTAAGTCCGGCCAATTGGGGTTCCACATTAATCTACAGTTTTTTAAAATTATTATATATATATTTAAAAATCACATTTCAATCTCTGAAAATACACATTTCTAAACATATTTTGAGACATGCATTGCAACACCAGTGAAAAATCCAGTGATTAACTATGTCTCCAACCCACACATTACTCTAGAATGTACAGAACTGGTCAGTTTGTATTGGAATTTGCAAGTGACTGAATTCCTCAAGCATCCCTAGTGAAAATCTTTTTCAGTATCTGGTGCAGGGGTGGCCAACAGGGTGCTCTCCAGATGCTGTTGGACTACAAATCTAATCATCCCTGACCATTGGCTGTGCTTGCTGTGGCTGATGGGAACTGTAGTTCAGCAACATCTGGAAGGTCAAATGTTCCCTACACCTGGTATACTTATTTGAGCATAATCCATCAAAGCCACTGGGGCTTCCTTCTGAATAGACCTACATAGGACTGGGAATTCTCATTTGAGGTATCTACAGTGAAAATTGAAGAAAGGCAGTCTTTGTTTCAGAATCATTAATCCAAAACACTCTTGTGTCTGGCTCCACTCATCATCGGCTCAGACTCTGCCCACCATTGACATTTTATGTATTTATTTGATTTGATTTCTTACCCACCCCCAGGGTAGGTTACAACAATAAAATGTACAATTATAAAACAAATGAAACAGAAAAGGTTGCAGTATTTGGGGCTTGTTAGTTTAGAGAAAAGGTGAGCAAGAGGTAGCATGATAGAAGTGGATACAATTATGCATGGTATGGAGAGAGTGGATAGAGAGAAACTTTTTTCCCCTCTCTCACAACGCTAGAACTCATGGACGTTCAGTGAAGCCAAATGTTGGAAGATTCAAGACAGACAAAAGAAAGTACTTCTTCACGCACCGCATAGTGAAATTGTGGACTTCACTCTTGCAAAATGTAGTGATGGACATCAACTTGGATGGCTTTAAAAGAGGATTGGACAAATTCATGAAGGACGAGGCTTTCAATGGCTACTAGCCACAAGGGCTATCTCCACTGCAGGAGGCAGTTGCTAGAAACCACAGGAGAGGAGAAGGCTGTTGCGCTCAGGTCCTGCTTGCGGGCTTCCCCCAGGCACCTGGTTGGCCACTGTGAGAACAGGATGCTGGACTAGGTGGGCCACTGGCCTGATCCAGCAGGGCTCTTCTTATGTTCTTATGTTAAAACAGTTACAACCATAAAACAAGGAAAGTATATTAAACAATTAAAAGCAAGTCCATATATAAAACAGTTACAAACAATTCCATATATTAAAAACAGTTTATAATTTATTTATTTATTTTATTATTTAATTTGTATCCCGCCCTTCCAGCAGGAGCCCAGGGCGGCAAACAAAGTGCTAAAAACACTTTAAAACATCATAAAAAACAGATCTTAAAATACATTAAAACAAAACAGCGTTAAAAACTTTTTTTTAAAAAAAAACAGCGTTAAAAACATCATTAAAAAACATATTAAGCAATTCTAATACAGACGCAGACTGGGATAGGTTTCAACCTAAAAGGCTTGTTGAAAGAGGAAAGTCTTCAAAAGGCACCGAAAAGATAGCAGAGATGGAGCCTAATATTCAAAGGTTCCTATGCAGATGCAGACTGGGATAAAGTGGCCCCTGGCATATGACCACTGGCTCTTGAGGGAATAAGGCCCTTGATAAAAAAAAATTTTTACCCACCCCTGGGAACCCTTCATAGTTGCATTTTGCAAATGAGGAGTTCTATGTCAGTTTTTATCAGCATTGGACAGCATTATAGACGTGTGAGAAATGCAGAAGTTGTAAATAACTTTGCAAAATTTATTGTCTGCAAAGGCAATTTTGCTCCTCGATACATTTGATCCCTGAAATCCACGTGGAGAATACAAATGAAGCTGAGCTTAGCATGTATGCCATTTTAATTAAAATAACAAGAATCATTTTACCATGAAATTGATTTCATCTGGGTTTGTAATAGTATAATAGTAAAGTTCAGTAGAGTCAAGTAGAATAAGTAGGTCCCAGAGTAATACTAATGATATTTCAATCATAAAATGAATTTGCGGTTACCAACTATAAGCATTTACTGGGGTTATTAACCACTGCTGTTCACCTGCTTGCTTTTAAAGTAAAAATATATGTATGCCTTAAGATGTTTTTATGGGTATCTCAGCAAAATGAACTGCATAAGCTATTCCTTTATATAGCACCCAGTGAGATTTTTCAGTCTTTCTTAAGCCCTGTCTTTTATATTTCCATTTCTATATATACTGTTACATTCTAATGCTATGATGTGCAGAATATGGAACTGTTTAAGATAATCCTTATGGGGCCTTATTCATATTTTAAAAAAACCCTTATTTATGCAATTTCCGCATAAATCTTATGTTCTTCTATGCCAAGAGGCCAGCTGTGCTTTTGCCAACATGACTTGGCCTTCATTTAACAAAAACATAAATACATATATTTTAAAAACTCTTTGTATTAATCCACATTTCCCCCATCAATTCATACCTCGTCCTTGTGTCTTTTCAATCCCAAGCACTCATAGCACTAATTGAGCGTTTAATAGTTGAATCAATGCTAGTTTTGCTATACAGTACAACCTCGCTATAAGGCATCTCATTGTACCATGGAATCAGATAGACCACTGGTGTAACCATATTTCCAAAGTAAAATACTGTATACCCTTTTTTTTGTGTTCTGTGCTCCTTGTCCTTGGTGAGTCTTCCATTTGCTTCCTTTGGATGTTTCTGACTGTCTTTTCCTCTCAGCGTTCTTTTTCCAAATCTATTCCCTGAAGGCCTCTTCCCTTGTACCATCTTCCTTCCTGGTGGTTTTTTCCTAAGGGATTATTCTCTCTCGGGCCTTCTTCAAGTTCTTAGGTTACTGTTTGTGGACTTTTATTTTTGTTAACAACGCAGAAGCCCTATACCCCAGGTGCATCCTTTGTCCCCCAACCCTCCCGTTATAGTGAGGTTTTACTGTATTTCAATCCAGGGGTCCCCACGTTATTTAGGTGAAGACCCTGCCCATAACCCCAACCTGCAACTGACCTTTAATTAGCAATCTAATATAAAGAAAATTGATCAATCAACCATGTGCATTTTAGTCAATGTAATCTGTAGTGATTGCTTTGCATACATTTGCATTTGTGGATACATTTGCATGTGTTTGAATTTGGGTAAATCCAACATTTCCAAAGCAAGAACTGTCCTTTCACTGTTTTTATATTATTCAAACATGGGGCCAGCCCAACATATTTTGGTGCTTGAGGCAAAGGACAATACGGCACCACACAGACACTCCATCTATAGAAGCTGACTGTCCTGCTAGGGAGTTGGAGTCTTCATCCACACAACACTGATGTTGCTTCAGCAAAAAAAACCAGACTGAGACTGAGCCCTATAGAGTAGTAGCAGCAGCAGCTTCATCCTGATTATTAGCTCCTGCTTTATTAGCCCCTGCTTTAATTAAAGGGCCCAGCCCTCTCCAGTTGTCTACTACCAGAGCAGTGAAGCCTCTGGTGTTACTAGGTCATCTGCAAGGCAGTCCCTTTGAGTCCAAGGACAGCAGTGCCACTTCCCTGGGCTGGAGGGGCATTGGCCCCACAGGCTCCTCTGGTAGCAGCGCTTCTGGGGCTGACCTTATGTGCTCTTCCCCTTCTGGTTTGGAGTTCATCAACTGAAGACGAGGATTCCTCACTCCTGATGCTGACTGGGCTGGCAGCTGAATCTTCCTTCAACTCTGGCAATGAGACAGCATCCTCTGCTGCACCTGAGGACAGCAGGCTAGCTTAAAAGGGACAGGCCAGACTGTGCGGCACCCATACTTCTGTCCTCCAACATCTCACCACCACACCTCATCTCCTAGCATCTTGAGGTGCCCAGCTTGTTCTACCTAACGGTAGGACCACCACTCACAGGCATCAGTTTCTTATTCCCTCTTGAATGGGGAAAAAAGGTGCATGCCTCTTTTAAGATAAAGTTTGCCATCTGTACTTTTTATAAGTACTTATATGAAAAACATTTTTTTTAAAAAATCTGCTGCCCAATCATTTAGTTGATTTAATGTGTTTTTAATTGATCTAAATGATACATTTAGCACTGCATCCCTAATTTTTAAATATGCATATTATTTTTACCTTTACTCTGTCTCAATTTGTACCTCTCTCTCTCTTGTCAAAACAGTAGTATCTTCTTTTTACACAAGGCTCAAGCCTCCTCCAGGATACTGAGTTGGAGAACACATTCTCCAGTTATATATTCAGGGACATCCACCCATAGTTCCATGCTAGCCTTGGCGTAAAATGAAGGCTTTTCCATAAACAATACATGATGATGGTGTCTGAAGCCGTTTCTTCACTTCTCTAGCTATGTCTGTGATAAACCTAATTTAGGCTACAATCTTAGACACACTTACTTGGAAGTAAGCCCGGCTGAACTCAGTGAAGCTTACTTCTGAGTAGACCTGCCCTGGATTGCTCTGTAAGTCATGGACAGAGTAATTTACACTGCAATCGTATAGGTGTCTATTCAAATATTGGTCCCATTAAGTTAAATAGGACTTACTCCCAGGTAAGTACGTATAGAACTGCAGCTTTAACCAGGGAATGAGGCATTTTTATTTATTTTATTTTATTTTATTACATTTCTAGACCGCCCTATAGCAATAAGCTCCCAGGGCGGTGAACAGCATAATAAAACAGATTAAAATACAAGCGGATGTAAATACAATACAGTACACAATAAAACATAATTAAAATTCCAAATTTAAATTCAATTTTAAAATTTTTAAAATGCCTGGGCAAAGAGGAAGGTCTTTACCTGGCGCCGAAAAGATAACAGAGAAGGCTCCAGGCGTATCTCGTCAGGGAGGGCGTTCCATAGTTCGGGGGCCACCACCGAGAAGGCCCTAGCTCTAGTTGTCGTTCTCCGTGCCTCCTTATGCGTTTGGGAGGGGAAAAAAGTTGTTCTCTTTTTCTTTTTCAGGACTGCCCATCAGATGCTGGTGATTTTCGAGCCCAGCAGTGTTCAGCCTACAATGATGTCAAGTACCAAGGGCATTTCTATGAGTGGATACCTGTCTATGATGATTCTAGCTCTCCATGTGCCCTGAAGTGCCAAGCTTTGGGGAAACCCTTGGTGGTGGAGCTTGCCCCCAAAGTTCTGGATGGTACTCGCTGCAATGCCAAGTCTCTGGATATGTGCATCAGTGGTATATGTCAGGTACGACAGCTTTTATAATTCTGATTCTTTGGACCTTTTCATATTTTAATAGGGTAAATACACAGGGGAAGAGCCCATTATTGTCAACTTTGACTGACAGTGGATCTCTATGGGCTCAGGGAGAGTTTTACCCTACTGCCTGATTCTTTGAACCCAGAACTTTCTGCATACCTAGCAGCTGTTCTACCACTAACCTACAGTCTGCTCCTCTGTATTATGTATCAGTATCATGTTTATTTATTAATACATTTATATTCCACCTTTCCTTAAAGGAGTTCGAGGTGGCATACATCATTCTCCCTCTCCGCATTGTATCCTCACAACATCCCTGTGGGGTAGGTTAGGCTGAGAGACAGTGACTGGCCGAAGGTCACCCAGTGAGCTTCATGGCCGAGTGGGGACTTGAACCCTGATCTTCCAGATTGTAGCCCAGCGCTCTAACCATTGCACCACATTGCATATTATACTTACGTTTGCAAACACAAGTTTGTTCCCACTTCTCAGTCACTCTTGACATTTTCAAGCATGTACGTAAACAAACTTGCCCCTTTTGCAAAAAAGTATCTATAAAACAGTCCTAAGCTGTGAATCAGTACTGGAGAACTTCTTCCTTCCCACAGATGTTGCTGAACTGCAGCTCCCATCATCCCTGATCATTGGCCATGATGGCTGAGCTGATGGAGTTAGAGTCTTACACGTGGAAGTTCAAAGGTTCCGCAGCCCTACTGTAAATAATGCATTTGTCCTTTTTTGTGAGAAACGGTAGGATGACCAATTATGGAGTGCCAAAGAAGAAGAAACACTTTGCAACAAAAGAGGATGCTGATTTGCGTCACATTTACATACACTACTCTCCGTGTGTAGACGCATATTTATAAATAATTACTATAATTTAAATAGGAATACAGTGCACCTTGCCACAGGGCAGAAGGCTATAATCTGTCTCAACTGTGTACCTGCTCAGCGTGCTGTCCCGGTGCTAACTGCTGATGGGCACAACTTCAAGGCCCCTGCTGCTCTCCCTTCTTTATCTTTAAACCAGACTTGGTCCGGACAACCATTCGAAGGAAACGCATCTTCAAATAGAGAACTGTCCTCTGTAAAGTAGGACACATGACCACCCTTGGTACACAAAGCAAGCAAGCAAAGTGAGAGATGCATGCTTTCAGATGGCTCTACTAGGCTCTGTTTGTTCACTCTGCCATCATTTTACATTGCAAAAACCCTCACCGCCTTGTTTAAAGGTAATCCAAACAAACCCTTCCTCTCACACTGACAACTTCGTGATGCTTCTCCTGTTCCCCCTCCTTTTGTTGTTGTTGGTGGTTTCTTTTTGTCCGCACGGTCCCGAATTGTTGAACAAAGCAGGGCTGGAAAATTTCTTACAGAAGCTATGCCATACTCTACCCGGTATGTATGCTAGGAGCCTGGCCTTATAAACCCTTGACTGGTCAACTAAATAGTATCTTTTGCATGCTGCACTCCAGATTCTGGAGGCTTCAGCGCTCAGCCTCTGGATCAAGTCCCCAGGTAAAGCATTGGCAAATGACTGTAGGGAGCCAGAAATGGTGTATGCATGCCCCAGGTTTACTTTCAAGTATAGCTGCCCCCTGGCGTGACCTGGCCCTGGCACCCTCAAAGTGCAGTATTTGTAGAATGCCATGCTTTGCGTAAAGCAGGACACCGATTGCCATTCTGTCGGTCGTATGGACATGCGTTTTCTCCCCGTATACCTGCACTAATTTGTGAACCCTTTGAGGTGTGTTACATTTTAAAAATGGTGCTTGGTGGTGGATGTTTCAGAGAACATCTCAAACCTCACAGGTAAATAACTGAAGATCCAAAGAAAAGTGACTTGGCTGTAAATATTGCTAATACCAGCGGCGGTGATTATGGGACGTTCCTATGGAGTAAGCTACTTCTCTTGCATGTTAAAATTAGCAGTTCCAGGAAACAGGTGTTTTAAGCATCAAGAGAGAGTGGTGTTTGGGATCTAGAGATATTCTGGGATTCTATGAAAGTGTCGTTCTTTGGTATTATACATGATGGGGGCATGGAAATGGAGTTAACTGTGAAAGGAAAAAAATGAGGGGTTTATGGTCCAACTCAGCATGGCCATTCTCACATCCTTATGAGGAACCTGTTATTTTCAGCTCCATAGCCATTTTTCATGGAATAGTAGCCACGCCAGTGTTCCACCCTCTCTCTTCCCGGTCCCAGTCATGTAAATACGTCCTTCCTCTTTCACACACACATTCTTGTTCCCTTGTTATATAGCTAACAATTTTAATTATTTCCTTATTTTAATGCATAAAACGTGAGCTCTTAGGTCAGTAAGCGGGAGGACCCAACTTTTTAATATTTGTTTCAAAATCAGGACAGGGGAAAATGCTTCATTGGGTTGTACCCAATGCTAGTCTTACTCAGAGTAGACCCACTGAAGTTATTGGCTAAATTTGATCCATTAATTTCAGTGGGTTTACTCTGAGTATACCTTTGCTGGGTACAACCCCATTGAATTTACTGATTTGTTTTAATCCTGTTTGGTGACCCTCCCTGATGCTTTGCCTCCTTTGCTCTCACCATACTGGAAAATAGGAAGTTGCCTTGAAAACATAAGAAGAGTCCTGCTGGATCAGGCCAATGGTCATCTAGTCCAGCATCCTGTTCTCACAGTGGCCAACTAGATGCCCCATTGGGAAGCCCCCAAGCAGGACCTGGGCACTCTCCCTTCCTGCGGTTTCCAGAAATTGGTATTCAGAAGCATACTGCCTCCAACTGTAGAGGTAGAGCAGAAGGTTGTGTCCATTGTTAGTCCTACTCAGAGCAGACCCATTGAAATTAATGGACACAACCAACTTAACTCCATAAGTTTCAATACACCTACTCTGAGTAGTTGGATAAATTTTATTTATTTATTTATTTATTTATTAAATTTATATACCGCCCGACTAGCAATAGCTCTCTGGGTGGTGAACATCAAATAGCATAAAAATACAATGAATAACAAAATAATACTAAAATACAATCAACAATCCAATACAATAAACGTTTTTAAAAGTAAATCAGTGTAACTTAAAATGCTTCAGAGAATAGGAAGGTTTTGACCTGGCGCCGGAAGGAGAGCAGAGTCGGCGCCAGGCGTCCTTCCTCGGGGAGACTGTTCCATAGTTCGGGGGCCACCACTGAGAAGGCCCTAGATCTTGTCATCACCCTCCGGGCCTCCCTGTGAGTTGGAACCCGGAGGAGGGCCTTCGTAGCAGAACGTAGTGCACGGGCCGGTTCATATCGGAAGAGGCGTTCTGCAAGGTATCGTGGTCCCGCACCGTATAAGGCTTTATAGGTTAATACCAACACTTTGAATCTAGCCTGGAAACATATTGGCAACCAGTGCAAGCTGGCCAGAACAGGTGTTATATGCTCGGATCGCTTGGTCCTTGTCAGCAATCTGGCCGCCGCATTTTGCACTAGTTGTAGCTTCCGAACTGTCTTCAAAGGTAGCCCTACGTAAAGCGCATTACAGTAATCCAAACGTGAGGTTACCAGAGCATGTACCACTGATGTAAGGTCCTCTTTACTCAAATAGGGACGTAGCTGGGCTACCAACCGAAGTTGGTAAAACGCATTCCTAACCACCGAGGCTACTTGAGCCTCAAGTGAGAGAGAGGAGTCTAAAAAGACTCCCAGACTACGAACCCGGTCCTTTAGGGGGAGTGTAACCCCGTCCAGGACAGGGTATATATCCACCATCCGATCAGAGAACCCGTCCACCAACAGCATCTCAGTCTTGTCTGGATTGAGCTTCAGTTTGTTAACTCTCATCCAGTCCATTGTCGAGGCCAGGCAACGGTTCAGCAAATCGACAGCCTCACCTGAAGAAGATGAAAAGGAGAAGTAGAGCTGCGTGTCATCAGCATACTGATGACAACGCACTCCAAAACTCCTGATGACCTCTCCCAACGGCTTCATGTAGATATTAAAAAGCAGGGGGGACAAACTGACCCCTGCGGGACCCCATATTGGAGAGCCCGCGGTGTCGAGCAGTGTTCCCCAAGCACTACCTTCTGGAGACGACCCACCAAGTAGGAGCGGAACCACTGCCAAGCAATACCTCCAACTCCCAACTCCGCGAGCCTTGCCCAGGAATGGAACATTCACCACTGGCCTGTAGCTGTTAAAATTGTCTGGGTCCAAGGAAGGCTTTTTCAGGAGTGGTCTCACCACTGCCTCTTTCAGACAGCCCGGGACCACTTCCTCTCGTAAAGAGGCATTTATCACTTCCTTGGTCCAGCTACCTGTTCCATTCCTACTAGTTTTTATCAGCCAGGAGGGGCAAGGATCCAGTACTGAAGTGGTTGCACGTACCTGTCCAAGCACCTTGTCCACGTCCTCGAGTTGAACCAACTGAAGCTCATCGAACAAAACAGGACAAGACTGTGCTCCGGACATCTCACTAGGATCTACTGCTATAACTTGAGAGTCTAGGTCCTGGCGGATACATGAGATCTTATTCTGGAAGTGATCGGCAAACTGATTACAGTGGGCCTCCAATGATTCCACCGTGTCCGGAGGGTTTGAATGGAGAAGCCCCCGGACAACTCGAAAGAGCTCCGCTGGGCGGCAAAGAGATGATTTAATAGTGGCAGCAAAATGATGTTTTTTAGCTGCCTTCACTGCTCCTACATAGAGCTTAGTCGAAGCACTAACCAGCGCATAATTGTATCCGTCGGGAGTTCGTCTCCATTTCCGCTCAAGCCTCCTCCTATCTTGCTTCATCGCTCTCAGCTCCGGAGTATACCATGGAGCTGTATGAGCTCTACACAGGAGAGGGCGTGCAGGAGCGATCGTGTTTACAGCCCGGGTCATCTCCGTATTCCACAGAGCGACCAGGGCTTCAGCTGGAGCACCAGTCCTATCAGCCGGAAAATCCCCCAGAGCCCTTTGAAAACCTTCAAGATCCATTAGTCTCCGGGGGTGGACCATTTTAATAGGTCCTCCACCCTTGCAGAGGGAAGAGGTTACTGAAAGTCTAAACTTCAGCAAGCAGTGGTCTGTCCATGACAAAGGGAGTGTTGTAAAACTCCCCACATCCAGATCACTTTCCCCATGCTCAGTAGCAAAAACAAGGTCTAGAGTGTGCCCCGATACATGTGTTGGACCACTAATATATTGAGACAGCCCCATGGCTGTCATGGAAGCCATGAAGTCCTGAGCCGCGCCAGACAAAGTGGTCTCGGCATGAATGTTGAAATCCCCCAGTACTATTAGTCTGGGGGACCTCAACAATATATCCGAGACCACTTCCGCCAGCTCAGTTAGGGAAGCCATTGGGCAGCAAGGTGGGCGGTACACCAAAAGGATTCCCAGCCTGTCCCTCTGGCCCAACACAAGGTGCAAACACTCCAGGCCAGTAACTAAATGAACATGGTGCTTGGTGAGTGAGATGGAACTCTTATAGATGACAGCAACCCCACCTCCCCGACCCTCAGATCTACCATGATGCTGAACCAAGTACCCCGGTGGGCAGAGCTGAGAGAGACCAACTCCTCCCTGCTCACCCACCCAGGTCTCGGTTATACATGCCAGATTGGCTGCCTCATCCACAATCAAATCGTGGACGAGGGAGGTTTTATTATATACCGATCTGGCATTTAATAACAGCAACTGGAGATCTGAGAGTTGGCTGATAGGACTACCAACGACCTTGCGGGTGTGGGAAGGACCGGAACAAGGCACAGCCACAACATGTCTGGACCGCGTTCCCCTTACCTGGCACGTCCTTCTCACAGCGCCATACCTTCCTTTGCCCGTCACTACAGTAATTGGGGCCCCCTCAAGTCTTCCCGCCTGATGGATAAAACTCTCTCCGAAGCACATAATACAATTAAAATATACAACAATTAAACGTATAAAAACAGCCATATATACAGCCATATATACAGCATATAAACATACACACTCACTCAGACATACATTCATATAATCAGGCACCCATTCATCTCAAATTGCATCAACACACCAACAAAAAAGTAAGAAAAAGAAAAGAAAGCAGCAGCAAGAGCAGCAGCCTCTCCTTCCCTTGGGGCGATGGTCTCTTCTTCCTGCAGGCACTGGGTCTCCCAGGCCACCTCAGCCAGCCGGCTTATGTATCCCTCCAAAGAGGGACAGGTGGTAAGAATCAGTCACAGCTGGCTGGGTACCTGGGGTCTGGTCCTGCAGGATGCAGGTCTGCCAGGCAGAAGGCAGAGGTCCCACAGGGAAGGGTGGTGGAGGTGGTGATCCAAGAGGAGGAGGAGGAGGAGCACCAAGAGCAGCAGCCTCTCCTTCCCTTGGCATTGACAGCCTTTGTTGTTATATGCCCTCAAGTCGATTATGACTTATGGCGACCCTATGGATCTTTTTTTGGATATGTTCATAGAGTTTCCATGGTGGTTTACCATTGCCTTCCTCTAAGCCTACGGCACCTGGTATTCCTAGGCAGTCTCCCATCCAACTACTAACCAGGCCTGACCCTGCTTAGCTTCCAAGATCAGACAAGATTGGGCACGTTCAGGGTACTATGGCTGTAGGCATTGACAGCCTTATCCTCCATGAATTCATCTAAGCATAACCACATTTTCTGCCAAGACATTCTACTTGTGGTCCAGTCTTGTCTACTGTGACTTTCCAGAGACTCGAGCAGAAGCCTTTATCATCATCTCCTGCTATATGTTCCTTTCATCTGAAGATGCTAGAGACTGAACCCGACACCTTCTGTATGCAGTGCGTGTTGTCAGGATCTCCATCCCGAGCAGCAGCCTGGGCTCTGACTCAGATAAGGAGAGCTGGCCAGTTATGTTGAATCAGTGACACCAGAGATAGAGGTGATGGAGGTCAGCCCAGACCACAGCATCATGACCAGACCTGAGCTGGAAACTGTCAGATTGAGGGCCTTCAATCAGGCACCCTTAAATCAGGACCTCTGTCATCCCTGCCCTTGGGGCCTGCACCCCCTGAGGAGCTGAGCTCCACACCACAAATTCATGCCCCCATGTCAGCCCATCTGCACAGAGAACAGGCCTGGAGGGGTTTGTTTTGAGAGGTGCAGTAGCGCTAGGCTCCAAGCCAAAAGCCTCTCCTTTAAGGCCTTCTACTTTTCAAGGGAAGAACAGAGCCTGGGAGGCGTGGTCTGGCCCTGGAGGTATAAAAGGCTTCAGTCCAGCCTTGGATGTCATTGGAGCAAGTTGCTCTCGTGAAGCTCTCCATGGTACTGGAATGATAGGCTTGCCCTGTGGGCCTCTTGTCAGGGTCAGTACAGGACACGTATGCTCTATTTCTGAGCGACCGTCGTCCCCTCCTCAGCCTCATTTTCCCAGACTAATTCAGTTGACGGTAATGACAAACCAAATGTTTTCATTTTGGGGCATCCATGAGCTCAGCGTGTAGTATTGTGACATCACCCAAAACCTCACATGGATTTCCACAGTGAATAGGCTGAAACAAGTGATTAGGAAAAAAGGAGCCGGAGTATGACTGGGAAATTTGCGGGACAAGCCAGCAACAACGTGTGAATGATCTGAGCATTTTGGATAAATGGGGAAGCAACATTTTATTCAGATTTGAGGCCGTACATGAAGAAAGGCAATAAATTCAGCTACACAGGATTGGTGGATTAGGGGATGTACAGGTTTGGTTTTACTTATGCAATGCAAGCAATGAATCAGTCTTGAAATACAAAATGTTATATTATCCATGCATACGGAAGCAAAGTTTGAGGGGGCGGGGGAAGAAAGTCACACGTTGAGTTTGCCAATCTTGATGGTGCCCCATTAACCAAAGGGACTTTAACCTTCTCCCTCTTCGTTTTTAAACAGGAATGCTTTTACATAGCATGTGTATGGTTTTGCAATTAGTCTCCTCTCCTCAAAGTAGCCACCACTGTATTAAATGAATGAGTGTGCACAGCTCAAAAAACACTGGGCATGGTTGATGAGCAGAGTAGGTGTGCACTCAGGGAAAAAGTGAGACATTTGGCAAAAGCCCAGCCTTGGGATTACAACGGTCTTGCTATGTCGTATGTGATTTTAATGTGTTCTTCATACCTAGCAATCATTCCAGCACGTAGAAGTTTAGTCACTTCTGTTAAAAGCCAGCATGTCACACCTAAGAAGAAAGCCCTTTGCCATTATCCCTGCTGTCATTTATAGAATAGGAAAAAAATGTCTGTACAGGCAGCTGGCAAATGCTGGTTTCTGAATGTTTGCTTCTGCATTTATAGCATCTTTCCTAAGCGAAGGAGGGCAAAGCATGCTGTGTTGTGCGGAGCAGTACTTGCTTTCAGTCTCTACTATTTTGACTTGAGAGTAGTAGCCAGCTGGGCAAAGGACATGCAGCAAAAGGCAGAACAGTGTGTGCTGGGCACAGATGCTGGAATTGTTAGTGAGTTCCATGACACCTTCAATGTGTCATAAGAGATTCCTCTCTTAATAGCAAAAAGAAAAAAGGGAGGGGCTAGAATTCTATTTACAGAAAAGAATTAACTGTTTATAAGTTTGGGGAGTATTTATTGGAGGACGAGGGAACATTCAGGACAGAGAGTTTATCACATGATAATGTTGCTATAAGATGCCACTTCTGGGTGGTGTTTGGCAGCACTGTTGTGGGAACTGACTGCATGATCTGCCAGCCCACCACAGTTCCGGGCTGCAAATATTACAATTGCAGCATAGGGACTGGACTATATGGAGAGCACTCCTGGTGGCACCTATGAACTGAGGCCACAATAAAGCATCTTTCAGAATTTTATGGGGCCTAGCTGATGATTTTTTTAAAAAAAATCTTTTAGAAATGGCAGCCCTCTTTCCAATAATAATTAAAAAGTGCAGTTTGGAAGCTCTCCTAGAAGCTGACATGTTTACCTTTCCTAGTTTAGAAAGAGGCATTCAACCATCAATATTGCCGTCGTTCCTGTAAAAATAATTTAAAAAATGTGGCGGGGAGCACAAGTTGAGCAAAAATGGAGCGCCGTCAGTGTTAAGGCTTGTAAGCTTGATTCTGTCGAGCCCTGACATCCACTTGGCGCTGGCCACCGAGAGCTTGGCAAAGGGTTTTTTTTAAGTTAACTCGTCTAAATAAACATGTCACACTGCTGATGCGGATATCTGTACCTTTGTGCCTGGGAGCAACAAAGCGTTTGCTACAGAGGAAAGACGACTTCTATGCCTCTTCCCCGATGACTGCTGCTTTCACTCATTTCTTGTCTCCAAATCTTTGGCAAGTCACACAGTGAGCTATCAAGCCTTTTAACACAAGCATGATTTCACTTCCATCTGTTTTCATAACATCGAGGGTCTTTGGTAGGCTCGCTACGCATCACTAGCTCTCTCTCCTGCTTTCCAGGCTGGTTCTAATAGTCTTTTTGGGGGGCACTGTGCGTAATTTTTTGGCACCCGTCACCACAACTCCCTTTTCTTTTTTTCTTTTTCTTTCTTTTTTGCTTAGTCATTTGCATTTCACTTTGCACACGGATTCAAAGCAAACAAGGTCTTATCAGAGGAACGAAAGACCATGGATGCTGCTCTCCAAGAGGCTGAGTTTGCTACTGAGGGAGTGATGGTCTGAAGGGGCTTGTAGAGGAGGGGAAAGTTTCTGGGAAAGTTATTTTGGTGTCCCCTTGAGAGTGCGAGGCTCAGATCAGCCAGACCACTCAATCATGACTTTGTCTGCCATTGCCTGACTCTTGTTACCAAATAAAATATTTAGAGTTCCTATGTTAAAACGGGTCCGAGTTTGGAAAACCTCTCCTGTCAGAAAGATAGCAAAAATGCCCATGTTACGCATGAGCAGACCAATGCATATCTAAATAAGGAAGGTCAGCATGGGGGAGAAGCAAAATGTAAAAGTGATTGGAAGGGCTCACATACAGTCAGCATTTATCACCGATGGACGCTGCATCTACGCCAGTTTCGTAGCGTGGTTCATGTTGCTCCCATTTTTCCATCTCTCTCTCTCTGATGTTGAATTGGCTGCATGCTTCTTTATTTGGATGGGCTTATTATCCTTACCTTCTTGTTTGGAACACCCCAGCCCCACCCAGTTGTGCTTATGCCTGGCATGCATGCATGGATTAATTATTTAAAAGGGGAAGGCCCTAGCAGAGTGGCAGAGCGTGTAAAAGGTCCCAGGTTCAGTCCCCAGTGTCATGGCCCCGTCAGAGGACTCCTCCGATGAGGACGACTCGGGAGTAACAGCAGCAGACCCAGGAGCAGCAGGAGACACGGAGGAGCCTCCTGAGAATCCAGCTCCTTCTGCCCCTCAGCTGCAGAGCACCCCAGGGACAGCAGAGGCCCTGCAGCCAGACGCAGACAGTGAACAGGATACTCCCCCCTCACCTGCAGAACGGAGACAGCAGAAAGTCAGGCAGAAGAGAGGCAGGCCTGTCTCCTTAAGGCCCAAACGCTGAGGGCTCACACCTGCTGTCCATCCTGCTCTTTATAAGGCACACCTTGGCTGCAGCTTGTTGCTGACTGCAACGTCAGGCGTGGCTTTGTGTAAACCTAGTTGCCCTGCAGCATGTCTTTGACTGACCTCCTTGGCAATTGATCCCGGACCTCCACTGACCTCGCTTCTGGACTTCTGACTCGGCAAGTACGCTTCGGATAGGCCTGGCAGATTTACAACCTGACTGCTGGCTAAGGACTTTCCTTCCCTGCCAAAGACCCAGGAATTTCCAGCCACCCCTGACACTGCTGATGCAGTGTAGAGCTGACACTCAGCATCTCCAGTTAGAACAGGGAAATGTCCCCATCTGAAAACCTGGAGCGCCGCTGCCAGTCAGTGTAGACAAAACTGAGTTAGATGGACCAGTGGCCTGACTCAGTGTAAGGCAGCTTCCTGTGCTCCTAACCTTGTGAAGAAAATGGGATAATGTTCTTTTCCTTTCCAATGCTTTGGTTAAACAACAAGTAAACTGCTGTGACATTTGGATATAACATTATTCTTTGTTTGATTTTTGATATTTCAAAGCCTGTGCCTTTCCTTAAAGAGTCCTGTTCTAATGAGGCTAAAATATTAATTCAGTAGGGATCTATATTTTACGGTGGTGGCAGCTGGTGGCTCCATGTCAGTGGGGCAGTGGAGCAGTGGAATCCGTTCTGGATTTTAGCCTTGTCCAGGGTCCTGAAAGTGAGGGTCCTTGCTCCTTGAAAGTTCAGACTAAAATCTGGAGTGGATTCCACTGCCCTGCTGACATGGAGCCACCAGTCACCACTGTTTTAGGGTATGTCTACAGCAGCATTCCCTCCCCCCATTTCCCAGCCGCTCCTACCTTGCTGGGAGTGACCAGCAAAATGTGCGTACTTGTACTTCCCATTCGTTTCAGTGGGAGAGAACAATGGATGTGCTCAAATTCTGCCATTAAAATAAATGCATTAAAAAACAACTTAGCTTGGGCTGCACTTCTGTTTTCTCCCCTCCTCCACTCTGGCCAGTGGAACGTGGTATGCAAAAGGTGGCCAGTGTTTGGGCCATGGGTCAAATTTGTCCCAGAAGCAAGAGGGGGGGAAACGGGGAGGGGCATATAGATTTGGGAGAGAGGTAAAGAGAAAAGTGGACATATAAAGAGAGGGAGAGAAATTGACACATGAACATCAACAATGACTTAGCTTTCATATGATAGGTTGTCTGTAAAGGTGGATCCCAGACTCAGAAGACTGAAGGCTTCCTTTCTGAATCGATCTACCATTTCAGTTGGATCTCAGTGATAAGCAGCCTGAAAGTGTCATTCCAATATCCGAGCCACATTCATTCGCATCATGCAATTAAAACACTGTCTTGGCACTTTAAAGGGTCATGGAGTCCCTCCAAGAATCCTGGGAACTGTATTTGTTAAGAGTGTTGGAAGTTGTTAGGAGACCCTCCTAGTCCAAGGGAGCAGTAGAAGCAAATGAAAAATCTGTGTATAAATCTTCTAAACAAAATGAATTAATAAACCCAACCTTGCTGTTTGGGAACATTGCCACCGTAACTGCTAAAATGACGGTGGTTATGCAGAATTTCAGGATATGGCCTATAGTTGTCCTTATTTTTTAAACGTGTGAGAATGGGCTCCTGTGTTTTCGGTGGGTTTTCATTGCAAGCAGCAGCAGCGTGCATCAGTGACATTGGCTTCATTTGGCACCACTTACGTGGCTCCCACTTCAGTGGCTGAGCCGGGTTTGGATTGCAAAAGCTTCTGGAACTTCGGCTGTTGAGCATGTGGTTTAAATGGGCCACACGAAGGGTGTAAAAAGCAAATGTTATGCTCACCATCAGAAAATCAGGTGATAATGTAACTTGGTCTCTTTTTAATTATGTATTTGTGTAAGTTTTTTTTTAAAGAAAAATAAGCCACACCACAGCGGAGGCCAACTCTGCTTCCTTTTGAGTCAATGGATGTTTTGTGTTCTGTATGTTTTTTGGATCCCTAACAGTGGTCTGTAAGGAGGCCCATTTGCACCCTTCTCTTGTGGGTGGTCTGTAATCTCTAAGCTTCTCCACGTGCTTCAGTTCATTCTTTAATGAGAATGTAATATTCGTGAAGCACTCTTGAGGGGCTGGAGAGGGTTGTGGGTTTGTTTGTTTTTTAAGAAGCTGTGAATTTTGTGCATTGAATGTCACCCTACCCTTGAGTTTCTTCATAGCTTGATATTTTGTTAAGTGGATAATGGGCATCAGCTTGTCTTTTGTGATAGAGGGTTGTATCCAATGTTAATAATACTCAGAATAAACCCATTCAAGTTAATGAACATGACTATATTAGATTCCTTAATTTCACTGGGTTTACTCTTGAGTAGGACTAGCATTCGGTAAACCTAGAGCTTCCTGTTTTGCTTATATTGAACCTACTTTTACTCAGAGTAGACCCTCTAGAATTAGTTGTCTTAAGTTAGTCATGGCCATTGCTTAGATCTACTTTGAATACAGAGTATTCAGAATAGTTGAACACCACTCTGTGTGGGTTGTCCTGCCTTCAGTTTTTTTGTTTCATCTTAGCATCATAAAGAAACATACTCTAGGGTGAGGCTTTGCAGATTTATTTATTTAGAAATTTAATAGCCTGGCTTCCAAAATGTTTTAAAGATATTTTTAGTGTTGTCATTTGTCACCCTGGTCTCCTTCTAGCAGGAAGGGCAGGATGTTGTTGTTGTTGTTATTATTATTATTATTAATAATAATAATAATCTCAAAGTAGAGAGCAAAACTCAATATGATCTGAAATGTTCCATAACTCCATCCAAAGGAGCAATTAACAGAAAAGCTATGCAACGCCCAATGAAATCAAAGACACAGCAACCACACAGGCTTATCTAAATAAGCAAGCCTTAGAACTGATTTTTAAGAGGCTAGAGTTCCAAATCTGACATAGGGATGAACAAATCCGTTGATTTTGGTTTCTCTCTGTTTCTCATTTTTTCCAGTCTTAAATTCAGCTTACTCTATTTCCATATCAGTTTGTGATTTTTTTAAACAACTGTATTTATAACTTGTAATCGGTATGTGAGTATTATGGTTGTTATAATTTTCCCACACCATGGCTATTGAACTGTATGATGAACATTTACAAGAATGCATCATTGAATATATATTTGTATGTTTTAACTTTTAGCCCCTGACGAAGGCCAACTTGACGTGGCCGAAACGCGTTGGGCTCGTTTCCTTTCAATAAACGGATTTGGAATACTTTTACAAGCTATATTTCTCAGCATCTTGGGGTTCCCCCCCTTTTTTTCCTTCCCACGGGTATTGCCCTTCTGCCTCCAAAAGGCAAAAGAAATAGGCAGTTTTGACTCTTTTCGGTGGGAGAAGGTGCAGAAGGAATGGGATATGAATAAAAAAATGAGCATGCATGCTAGAAACAGCACCCTGCCCAATTTTCCCTGCCATGCGCCTGGTTATAGAGAGCACCCTCCGCCCTCTGCATTGCATCCATTCATTGTGTAATGGAGCAGGACAGGGATAGCAGATGGGACTGCTCAATGGATTAGGATATTCCGCCACATCAAAGAAAGTTCAGAGCCCACAGTACTGCTGTTCCTCCCCTCCAATTCACACACACACACACACCGGCTTTCATTTTATATATTATTTTCAGAGTTGAAGAATGTCTCGCAGTAAGTGGTCTGTGTAATGATGATGTGAAAAGACACACCAGGCATAAATCAAACTCTCAGTACTTTGGAAGCCAATGGCTTCAGGCCAAAGAAAGCTTAGTTCATGCCAGAGGCTGGCTAGAGCTGCCGGGACTCACTGTTGCCCCATGTGACGGAGAGTGTGCCCTAGAAAGTGCACGCAAGTCTTCTGTAGATGCCTGTTGCAAGGTAAGATGGGCCATGATATGCAAGCTATGTTTTGAGCAAAGCTGGTCTGCCATTGCTGATCTTCTTGGTAACTGGCATACAGTCTGTTCAGTTGTTTTTAGATCTGGAGGGATCAACCTGTTTCCATCTTATGCCTGTTTTTTTCTTTTTCTTTTCAAAACTGGCTCCATTTCATCCCGTTTATGGGCAAATATTTTAGGAAAAATCTTTTTAAAAATCCACCTACTTTTTCTTAAGGAAGTACAAGGTGGTCCAAAGGCTGCCTGTTTCTTCTTTTTAAACTTTGTAAACTTTTTAATCTACTTCGAGAGAGAAGAAAGAGGCAGTCCTCTGACCTCCACTTAAGTGCAGTCCGAACCCATGTGCAGTATATTTTGTGGCTTAATCCACAGATCAGTGTTCCGACCCAAGCATGGGTCTGAAGGGTGCAAAATGAGAAGGGTTGCTCCAAAATGCAGAGTGAGCCCAAATCCTCCCCAACCCTTGTTGTTTCACCTGAGGAGGAGCCTCCAATTTTAAAAAAAATTAAACAAACTAACAAAAAATATAAAATCTGGATGGCATCCTAGCAATGTGCAGAACTCTGCAGAAAAAATTGCATCAGTCATCATCATTGTTGTGGTTACTTATTAAATTTATATCCCACCTTTCATCCCAATGGAGTACTGGGTGGCAAACGCTCAAATGATAAACATCTAAAAACAATTTCAAGACAGATGCAGACTTTATTAAACAATAAACATGACAAAACCCATCAGTTTTACTCAGAAAGTGGCTTTGCTCAAAATCCTATGTGTATTTCAGCTGAAGAGAAATCCCCACACATGCACACAATTCATATTTCACTTGAAGTGAAGCTGTTAGTGAGTTAATGAATTATGATTTCAGATTAGATAAAACTATGATTGAAAAAATGTATTTAGGCTGCAAACCTATGGTTCCTGAGTGGGTGTCTCAGGGGCCATAGGATGTACCAGGTCTTCCTCTTGATGTTGGAAATCTGTCAGACCCCCCTCCCCAACACTGTGGAAACCTCTGGTGCCCTTTCTCTCATAGAGGGAGCTCCAACATTGGTGAGGCCAAAAGTGGGGCCTGTCAGGTGTGTGCCTAGGGACGACTAGAAAAATGGTTGGATCCAAAGTATCCAGAGCTGTTTGCTGCCAAACACCCCCCTCCCAAAGCCCGACAGAGATGTAGATCAGCTCAGGAGCTGGTCCTAGCATCTTTCTCTGATTTCCCTCCTGTTCTTCCAAATGGGAGGGCAACTGTGTTTTTTAAGAGTACCACAAAATAGGTGGAAGAGTGCAAGAGCTCTCCTTAACATCCTGTTAGCAAGAGGCTAGTCCGGCTTTCTGTTCCTACAGGGTTTCACCAAATGCACATGAGAAACCCAGGTGCACAACGTGAGCCACATTAGCACTCGCGATATCCAGCAACTGATATGCAAAGGCAGGCCACCTCCAACCACCGGAACACAGCTGCCATGGCTGGTAGCCTTGTATCCTCCATGAAATTTGTCTAACCCTTGTTTAAAGCCATCCAGGTTGGTGGCTATTACTGCATCTTGTGAGAAGGAATGCCATAGTTTTAACTACGTGATGTGTGAAGGACTTCCTTTCTTCCTGTCCTCCATCTCCCCACATTCAGAAACACTGACCTCCAGGTTCTAGTATTACGACAAGAGGGAGAAAAAACTTCTCTCTATCCACTTTCTCCACGTCATATATAATTTCATACACTTTTATTATGTCTCCCCTTACCTTTTCCCCTCCCCTCCCCTCAGCTCAGTGGTTTCTGAAAGACCGTCTGACCCCTTATATACCCAGTCGATCACTGCGCTCTGCAGGTGAAAGCCTCCTGCAGATACCATCTTATCAGGAGGCCCGTTCCACACAACATAGGAAGCAGGCCTTTAGTGTTGTGGTATTGACCCTTTGGAATTCCCTCCCCTGAAATATTAGACAGGCGCCATCTCTGTTATCTTTTTTGGCACCTATTGAAGACCTTCCTCTTTCAGCAAGCCTTTTAAGTAAAGACCTTACCCCAGTCGGTGTCTGGGTTGGAACTGCTTTTTAAGATATTTGTAAAAAATGTTTTTAAGATGTTTTATTTTGTAAATGTTTTTAAGATGTTTTAGTGTGTTGTCCTTTGTTTACCACCCTAGGCTCCTTCTAGGAGGAAGGGTGGGATAGAAGTTTAATAAGTAAATAAATAGTTACAGCAAGTAAAGAAGGAGCAATGGATGATGATGATTCAGCTAAGCTCTACTCAAAAAAGACCCACTGAAATTAATGAACCTATGTTAGTCATGTCTGTTAACTTCCGTAGGTCTACTGTGAGCAGGACTAATATTGAATATTACCCTGTTCTTTTTACTTATTTTATTTAATTCTTTTTATATCTTGCCCTTCCTCCCAAACAAACAGCAAACATATCAACAATAACACATTCCTCCTGAAAGTCAATAGTGAGGGAGACAGACACACCTCACTAGGGAGGGCATTCCACAAATGGGAAACTGCCCCTGAAAAGGTCCTGTCATTGGTCAACCAAGCAGCCCCTGGTGGTGGCACCACCAACAAACCTTCAGTGGGGGAGAAAGAGGTAGGAGAAGTTGCAACCTCATTTTCTCCTGCCACACTGCAGATTTCCTAGTATCTGAGAATATGCACGCAACTGGACCAGGGGTAGCCACTATGGTACCCTTCAGATGTTGCTTGACTACTGCTTTGATCATCCCTGACCATTTGCCAAACTGGCTTTGGCTGATGTGATATGTAGCCCAACAATATATGGAGGGCAGTACATTACCTACCCCTAAATTAGATACAGGAGTGCCCCCACAGGTGTGCAATTAAAAAAAATGTGGTTTGTGCTGCTGGCATTAAACACTTTTTCATTCCTGTGGCTGAGATTCTGTGGAAATGCCAGCTGTCAGATTTGCTCTACAGGAGGCCTCCCCATTGCACATGCACCCACCCATGGATCTGTGGATGGACCAAGAGGAAGACTTCTCAACCTGTTGTGGTTCACAAGGTCTCTTTGCCTTGAGTAGTGCTCTGTTTTGTTGTCTGGTCCTTGCCCTTTTTAGACTTCTCCCCCCACCCCCGGCCTTTTCTTTTTCTTGCGATATTTAAATCCCACCATCTGCTTAAGAAATGAACATACTTGAATGTTCTTGGATGTGGCTAGTTCTGCATTAACCTTCACAGATCGAAATGAAACATCCTGTGTTCATGGTTTTCATTTAAATCTCATTCCTCAGCCGCGTCCAAATGAGAGGGAAAGGAGAACTATAGAAACAGCTGTGGAAACTTTTTGGGTGATTTCTGGATTTGCATTTTGTGAAATATTTATGAAGTTCCATAACCAGCTCTAACGTATCAGGAATAATTTAGTCTCCTCCAGTACTTTGATAATATTGCCTTGTGCACTGACCCTAGCGCTTGGTCTCTGTCATTGTGGACGAATGAAAAACTCTTGGATTATCTTCCTCTTTCCCAAAGCAAGAGCAAGTAGAAATCTAGCCTTTAATGTCATTTAGATATATATTAATGATCCGTTAATATGACATAATAAATAGCTGTGAACCTATGCCTGTGCATTCCAGAAGGAAACAGGACCATCTTTGCTAAAAGTTATGTGGGTCTCAGAACTATGGGTTTCCTCGGAAGCTTTTGGGGAGCTTCTCAAAAAGAAGGCCATTATTGATGGACAAGCTTGCCGGAGTGACTAGTTAACTGCCACTATTTATTGTTATTTATTTGAAATATTGCTTAACTGCCCTTCAAAAGATTTCCCCCCCTCCAGTACACAGCGGCAGAGTGTGTTCTTCTGTACTGTGTTGCATGTATGGTGCCAGCTATGAACAAACTGTGTGCCCTATAATATATTTATTCTTACATTTTCATCCTGCACTTCCTGCGATGAGCTCAGGACAACATACATGGATTTCCCTGTTCCATTTTATCTTCACAACATCTCTGTTTGATGGGTTAGGCCCGCCGCCCGAGGTAACCCACTAAGCTTCACGGCAGACTGGAGATTTGAACCTGGGTCTTCCTAGACCATACCCACCCATCTGTTGAGACTGAGCCAGCTCAGTGTTCTCTTTAGAGAGGCGGACTAGGGCTGGAGTTGAAACCCAGGTTGAAATCCTGTCCCAGCCATGAATCTCACTGAGCAGCCTTTGACCAGTTATTATCTGTCAGCCTAACCTACCTCACAGGGTTGTTATGAAGATAAAATATGGGTGTGCATGAGAGAGGGGGACAAGCCATTTATTTTCCTTAAGCTCTTTCGGAGGAAAGTCAGGATATAAATGTACTCAATAAATCAGGGATGGGGAATCTGTAGCCCTCGAAATGTTGCTGGACTACAACTCCCATCATCCATGACCATTGGCCAAGCTGGCTGAGGCTGATAGGAGTTGGAGTCCGACAGCATCTTAGGGGCCCACCCCTGAAATGAATGAATGAATGAATGAAATATCTGTGCCAACTCATTACCTCCCCCTCAGAGCTCTGCCTTCCAGGACAAACAAGCAGGGGGTCCTGCTGGAAACAGAAAGCTTGAAAATCCTGCCTAGTGTAGATGTTTCAATATGGCTGCCATCTCTTTTATCCTGATAAAGGTTCTTTGCCTTTAATTAGGGATGGGGTTCGGTAGATGGTTCCTATCCATTTCAATTCCAACAGTCCTGCTTTCAGTACTGATCTGCCATTTTCTGTTCCCTATTGTGCAATTGCCGATTCACGTATTTTTAAATGAAAAAATAACTTAATTGATGAAAATGCTAATGAAAATGCTTATGCTATAGGCTCTTGTTCCACTGGGTTAAGTTAAGAATGCATCAGCTTAGAGGAAAGGTGATTATGAAGACAATAACGTAAAATCAGAACACTTTTAAAAAAAACAACCAACAACATGCAGAGCTTGGAAAAGTTACTTTTTTGAACTACAACTCCCATCAGCCCCAGCCAGCATGGCCACTGTATCGGGCTGATGGGAGTTGTAGTTCAAAAAAGTAACTTTTCCAAGCTTTGCCCATGACAGCTGCGACCCGCCACAAGAAATCAATGCCAGTTTGAAAACAATGCGGATTATCAGATTATGTCAAAATCTGGTAATAAATCTGATTTAACGAATATACCTCCCCAGACAGGATCATTCAGACCATGGTATTCCTGATCATCAAGGGGCAAGCTTTTCCACCTGCCTTCCCCACCCCTCTGCTTGGGTCTTATCAGGAGGAGCTGCCGACTGAGATGTATTGTTGCTTTGCCCCCTGCTCATAGTGACATTTTTCTGAGGATTGTCCTTTACCAAGATGATGACTGCTTTTTGTTTTTAGTTGTTGTTGCATTTTAGAAATGTTATAATTTTGTTGGTTTGAATTCTTGTAGATTGTGTTGTTTTGATTTGTATTTATGTTTTTCAATTTGTGTGTGAGCCACCTTTGGGGCCTTTTTGGCCAAAAGGAGGCCTAGAAATAAACGCTAACATAACATAACATCTCTATGTATGGATGTGAAAGTTGGACAGTGAAAAAAGTCGGTAAGAGAAGAATCAACTGATTTAAAATGTGGTGTTGGAGGAGAGCTTTGCGCATACCATGGACTGAGAAAAAGACAAATAATTGGGTGCTGGAACAAATTAAACCAGAACTATCATAGAAGCTAAAATGATGAAACTGAGGTTATCATACTTTGGACACATCATGAGAAGATGCACTAGAAAAGAGAATAATGCTGGGAAAAACAGAAGGGAGTAGAAAAAGAGGAAGGCCAAACGAGAGATGGATTGATTCCATAAAGGAAGCCACAGACCTGAACTTACAAGATCTGAACAGGGCGGTTTATAACAGATGATATTGGAGGTCGCTGATTCATAGGGTCGCCATAAGTTGAAATTGACTTGAAGACACATAACACACACACACACACACACTCCCCCATTCCTACCTTTAATTCAGGGGTAGCCAACGTGCCCTCTAGATGTCACTGGACCACAAGTCCAGTCCTCCCTGATCGCTGACTGTGGTGGCTGGGACTATGGGAGTTGAACAACCGGAGCGTGTCTCATCAGCTAGCCTTACTTTAATCCATGAGCATCCAGTGTGCAGCCACATAGCTACCACTGGTGCCGGTGGTCTGGAGCTGGGTTTTGCACCCATGTAAACTGTTAACATATGAAGCTGCCTTTTTGTGGCATAGACCTTTAGTCGATCTACCCCAGTACTGACCACCAGTGCAGTGGCCACAGACCTTTTCAGACTGCCTCACCTGGATAGAATATTACTATGTGGCCCGCACTTATTATTTGCCTCTGACCAGGCTGGGTCTTACACAACAGTCTGGAGAGAGGGAGAGAGGAGGTGAAATCTGGGACCCAGGACTCAAGGATCAGAGAGCAAATTGGGAAGCAAAGATTAGAGAATGAGCCAAGAGGCAAGAGTGTATAAAATCAGGATCAGAGGGCAAGCCATACCAGAAATGCAAGATGCACCAGACCTTGGGTAGACCTTGTTGCTAAAGCAAGGCTCAGTTGGAAAAAAATAAGCCCTTTATACTCCTCCCTGCCCACGAAGACCCAATGGCTAGCCAAGGCAGAGTCAGTCCTGAAGGTTCTTTTCTGAAAGCTGTAGTGACACTATTTGCCATACGAGGCCGAAATCGGCACCTCTCATGCTGTGCCAAAGCATGTTCTCCAGCTTATTAGAGTAAAGGCGAACCACAAAAAGGCAAGCACTAAAGTGATGCTGGTGGAGCTGCAGGTACCCTTTGTACCACATGGATGTGATGTGATGCCTTTACCAAAAAGAGGAAGAAAAAGAAGGTTGGCTACTACTGTTTTAGCAAATTTGAGACAGGCAGAAAAACAAGCACAGCATAGCATAGTGACCGACCTATGAATAAGAAGTCCTCTGTTCAAGTCTCACCCTGGCATGAAGTTTCTAGCTGGCATCTCTCACTCTCTCTCTTTATCTCAGTCTCCCTCCCTGCAATATGAATGGCTTGACAGGGTTGTTGGAAAGATTGCAATTAGATACTGTATGTGAAGTGCTTTGATTCTTGGAATTCAGCACCTTGGACAGTTCCTCAAAAGTTTGGACTAAAACCTGGAGTGGATTCCACTGCCCCACTGACATGGAGCCACCAGGCACCACTGTACACAATATGATATCATTCTTCTACGTTCTCTGTGTAGCACCATCAAAGGACGTGGCAGTTTGCAGAGTAACATAAGCAAGAAGGAGAGGTGCCTGCCCCTAAATTCCGATAGTAGAGGTGAGGGGACTAAGGGAGGCAAGAATAACAGGTTTAGTATGCACAAATGCAGGAACTGGTACGTTCATTTGCTTTTGCGAGACCTTCCATGTTTTGTTTTTCTATTGATTTCAATGGAGGACCTACCAACTCCTTTTCTGCTTTTAACTTTAGTGTTTTCCATCCAAAATCTTCCAGAACACCAGACCAGCCAAATTACCTATTAAGGTGCTTCATTTTTTGTTTCAGTTGTGAATGATGACTGAGGTAATTAGCCAAATTCGATATTTGTCTTTATTATTAAAACATCAGTAAAGGGTAAATTTAAACAACTCTGTATAATAGATACTAATTTCAGTGTAATTAAGAGATGAAGAATTATGTTTAATCAATGCATGTATTTTATCATATTTATTTATTAAATGTATATCCCATCCTTTCTCTCAGAAGGCACACTTTCATGCACATTTTATTAGAGAGACCACTCACTGTCAGGCCCAGGATGCGACTCAGGAACCAGACCAGAGGTTGTAGTTAATTCGTGTTTTATTAGAGTAATGTCCAGACAAAGACTGCGCTTTCTCATGAAGCAATACAGGGATACAGGTCCTGCGACATTGGGAGAAAGTTGACAGAGCAAGGGGCTGCTTCCCGCCTGTTCTTTAAGAAGGGGCTAAACGGGCGCGCAACCTTTCGCTCCTCCTTAACTCCCCCTCAGGTACTGCCCGCCTTCCCCCCTTCTCTCCTGTCTTTTCAACCGTCTGCGTGTGCGTGGTGAGGGGGGAGCCATCACCTCCTCCTCTTCTGAAGTGTCCGATTCCACTATGGGTAATAAAGGAGGAGCTGAGGGTAAACCATCTCTCTGCCTTTCTGCTGTGATCAGCCCTCCCTCTTGCTCTGAGCTGCGGAGAAGGGAGGGCCTGGGAATGTCTGGGGGGGATTCTAAAACTTCAAGGCTCTCAGGCTCCCCGTTGCTAGGCGACCCTATCTCTGGCATGTCCTCTGTTTCGGCTTCGCTCCACAGAGGGTAAGTTCCTCCCTCCTCCCTCTGCCAGCCATCTGAATCCTCTTCTGACAACCCCCCAGGAGCCCAGCTCATCCTCCCGACACCATCCCCCTTCTCAAGCTGTGCCCTCCTCCCCCTGTCTGGCTTGGGGCGGTGAGGAAAACATTGATGGAAAAGTTTTACTAACTCTGGAGCATGCACATCATCTGCATTTTCCCATGATCTGTCAGCCACTCCATAGCCCTTCCAGTGAATCAAATACTGCAGCTTGTGGCGTCTGATCCTGGAATCCAAGATTTCCTCAACTTCAAACTCAAGCTGCTCATTTATCAGGAGTGGGGACCCAGGAGGCTCCTCCGGCCGCAGCTCACTGGGAGGGGCAGCTTTCGTCAAGAGGGATCGATGAAACACAGGATGTATTTTAAACGTGTCAGGTAGCTTCAGCCGGTACGCCACGGGATTAATTTGAGTTTCTATTTCAAAAGGACCCACCCTTTTGTCTTGTAATTTTCTACATTTGCCCGGCATCTGGAGGAAACGGGTGGACAGCCATACCTGGTCTCCTGGTTGAAGGGGGGGGCCCTCCTTCCTGTGCAGGTCAGCAACTCGCTTGTACTCTGTTTTGGCTTCGTTTAACTGCTGTTTCAGTGTTTGTTGCGCCGCTTGCAATTCTTTTAGGAAGTCCTCAGCTGAATCAGGCCAGTGGCCCATCTAGTCCAGGATCCTATTCTCCCAGTGGCCAACCAGATGCCTATGGGAAGCCCGCAAGCAGGACCTGAGCTCAAGTGCACTCTTCCCCTCCTGTGGTTTCAAGCAACTGGTATTCAGAAGCATCTGCCTCCGACTACGGAGACAGCAGATAGCCGTCATGGCTAACAGCCCTGTGTGAAGGACTTTCTTTTGTCTGCCCTGAGACTTCCAACAGTCAGCTTCACTGGATGTCCACGAGTTCTAGTGTTATGAGAGAGGGAGAAGAACTTTTCTCTACCCACTCTCTCCATGCCATGCATAATTTTATACGCTTCTGTCATGTCACCTATTTCTCTCAACTAAAAATTGTTGTAAACCACCCAGAGAGCTTCGGCTATGGGGCGGTATACAAATGCAATAAATAAATAAATAAATAAGCCCCAAGGGCTTCAACCTCTCCTTGCTCCATTCATGGAGATGGCAGATACAGTGGCTCTGGCCCCTCCTCTGTCACGGAGCCTTGGTGTGATTCTAGGTCAGGGGCATGGTGGGATGCCTCCAGACTGTCCCCATTTTGCAGGAGGGACCCGAGCGCACACTGGAAAAGTAAACCTGCACAATTAAAGTGGATTAAAGCACTCTGACACCCCCAGCGCAACAAATCCACTTTCTAAAAAACATACTAATACTTAGTCTTTTTGCAGTTAGGAAACTGATGGGGCAGTGCACTGAAAAGCGTGGGATGAACCAATGACTTTCAGGAAGATGTGTCAACACCTCACAAGCCAATATGGATGAATGTGCAATAAAAAAGGGACATAGTCTAACCACTGCGTAAGCTGTCTGAAATAACAGGAAGAGGCCTTCCACTGAGTCAGACCGTTGGGCCCTCTAGCCCAGTATTGTCCACACTGATTGGCAGTGGCTCTCCAGGGTTTCAGGCAGGAGTCTTTTCTGAGCTCTACCTGGAGACGCCGGGGATTGAACCTGGGACCTTCTGCATGCAAAGCAGGCGTACTACCCTGAGCTATGGCCCTTCCCCAAATCAGGATAAATGTAATCATCCAGGTCATCTGGAAGAGCCCCACCAACCACCTGGTGGTGTATGGAATGCCAAGCCAGAAAAAAAATGAATGGAGGGCTAGGGCAGGGATTAGCAATGGCCCCTGTCAGATTTCTAGGCATTAGCGTATCCAAGGATGCTGGCTGCTGGTACCAATGTCGCTGCAGAAACATGGCTGAACCATCAAGACAATCATGGTGTTCAGATGAGTGCTTGGCTTACTAAGCCAAGATATGAATAAGCCTTTTGCATTCCATTAATGGGCTATGGCCCCAGGCTATGGTCTGAAGGGACATAAGGCCAGCATCCTGCTGAAGCTAAGCAGGGTCAGGTGTGGTCAGTGCATGGATGGGAGACCGCCAGGGAACCATATGTAAGCTGCCTTGGGTTTCTATCATGAAAAGAAAGGCAGGGTAGAAATGTAATAAATGAATGAATGAATAACAATTCACTTCCCATTTTGTTTGAACCAGGAAACTATGGTTAGTTAATAGCTTCAGGACCAGCAGGATTTTATTTATTTTATTATTTCAAATTTATAACACACCCTACTGTGCAAAAGTAAGAGCCACATCCATTGCACCACCCACATTTTGCCTCTGGGCCTTCCTATCACTCATATGAAGGCCCCAGAAAGTAGCCTACGAGGGAGCATGGCCCTTGGGCTGACAAAGGTTCCCCACCCCTGGTCTAGAAGGAAACAGCCATAGTGGATCGGTGATATTGCTCCAGGATATGCCAGTAGAGCAAAGCAAATGTTTAGGATCTGTTTAACTCCCACAACTGTTTCTCCCTTTTTTTTAACCTCATAAAGATAACATTAGCATGTGAAAGGAACAACTAGAGACAGAACAACGTTTCCCACAGATACCACTAACAGAGTGCATTATACAGAGCAATGTAATCCTATCCTTAGAGCGCTAAGAAAATGTTAAGCTTTTGTTTATCCACACGCTGAATTTCAAAATACTGGATTAAGCTTTGCACAGTGCTTCCTCCTTGCGCCATATCTGAGTAACTTATTCATTGTACTGATTAATGTAAGCTCCTATGCCAGAGATCCTGGGAAGCTGCTTATTATGGGCCACACTCAGGGCAGGGTTGGCATTATTGTTAGTCATGGTGAAGGAGTCAAGCTCAGGCAGCAAACGTTGGGGGCCCCTCAAAGGCAGCAAACTGTTCGTGTTTGTATTCATCTTTATCATTATTTTTATTTACATTTTATTAATCTTATTTAATCTTATTTGAATCAAAAGTTGTCAGCGCTGCTTCTCCCTGTTCCAGAACCTTGGAGCCAGTTGGGAGATAGCAAGCATAGTTTCAAAGCGGATGATTGCTATTGCTGATCCCGTGCGCTTTTTGTGAGATTTGTGGCTACTTCAGAATAAATGAGGGCCCTTTGATAAAATCTGCATCAATCACAATAACATAAGCAAAGTGTAAGATCCATCCATATGGGTTTTTCAGTGCCTAAATGCCTGCTTCCACACATAGCTCAAGTCATGGCCTTGTGTTAAGATCACCTCTAGCCCCCTCCTGAGCAGAGAGTGCCCAAGACATTTTGGAGCCTGGGGCAGAAAATCCAAATGACGCTCCTGTATAAGGATGTACTAAATAACCAAGGAAGGAGTGGTATATAAAAATCAATGTATGGAAGGTCCCGTCCTTATCAGGGTTTTAAGCAGTGCTGCTTCTTGATGGCTCGTGAGTCACATGAGGCATCTCCAGCCTGTAGTTGTACCACTGTTTCCCATCCCTCTGTTTCAAGATTTTTTTCACATAACCAGGCCTGAACCCAGACTGGAATGGGTCAAGATAATCTGTTTCATTCAAGAGTACTTGCAATTGCTGCGCCACAGCTCTCTCGATCACCTTTCGTAAAAAGGGGGTATTTGCGACCGGGCAGTAGTTGTCACAAACCAATGGGTTCAGAGTGGGCTTTTTGAGGAGCGGTCGGATTACCACTCTTTCAAGGCAGCCAGGACCACTCACTCCCACAAAGATGCATTGACCACACCCTGGATCCACTCAGTCAAATCTCTTCGGCAAGCTTTAATAAGCCAAGAAAGGCAAGGGTCGAGAGGACACGTAGCTGGCAGCATCATTTCAAGCACCTTGTCTACGTCATCAGGCCGCATCAACTGAAACCAATCCCAAGAAGTTGTGGGAGACGCTGCACTGGACACTTCACTGGGGACTACAGTAGATGTGGATGGGACATCAAGATTGCTATGGAGGGGAGCAACTTTACTCTCAAAGTGCCTTGCAAACAATTCACAGTGGGCTTCTGAAGGATTTAAAACTCCATTCCCTGGAGTTGATGTCAACAGACCCCTGACAATATGAAAAAGCTCCACTGGATAGCTACTTGAGGATGCGATGGAGGCCGAGAAGTGAGCCTCCTTCGCTGACCTCACTGCCACGCAGTAGGCATGGTTATGATGTTTTACTCGTGCCCAATCAGCCTCACATCATGTCTTTCATCACTTGTGCTCTAGCCGTTGTCCAGCCTGTTTCATTGCCCTTAGCTCACTGGTGTACCAAGGTGCAAACCAGGCTCCACAATGCTGGAGAGTGCTGTTGAGGGCAACCATGTCAAGAGCCCGACACACATCACTATTCCACAGCGTGACAAGGACTTCAACAGGGTCACCTGCTCTATCTGCTGCGAACTCCCCCAGGGCATTCAGGAATCCACTGGATTCCATTCGTCTCTGGGGGCAGACCATCTTAATCTGACCACCACCCCTGCAGGGGAGGATCAGAGCCATAAGTCTAAACTTCACCAGGAAGTGATCTGACCATGACAGTGGGGTGACATTCACCCCCTCATCTCTAAGCCAACCCTTCCTCCCTGCCCTGTGTGTCAGATCGGTGACAACTTGAGACAGCCCCATGGTTGTCATGGAGGCCATGAAGTCCTGAGCTGGAACACTAGAGGCAGCCTCAGCATGGACATTGAAGTCACCCATTATGATAGCCAGTGCTACTCCCTGTAAATAAAACATCAAGCAGGTGGGCGCAGGCTGAGGACAGATGTGTGGGGCACTGCCCCGTTTGCCCTGATGGACCAGTTTCTATTGCAAAAATGGAAACCATTGCTGGTTCCATAGGTGGCGAGTGATAACTGCAACCCAATGTGCAATGAGCTTTTCGTGGGCTAGTCAGGGAAAAATTAAATTCCTCGTTTATTTTGCTCCCCTCACCCCAATTTCTTATCAGTCCGTGGAAGTAGAAGTAGATCTATGTGTGTGAGAGTCTCCTTAGACCCTTTTACCAGTTGCAAGACTCCAGCCAAGGAGCGCTATAGTTCACCACAGCTCCCTCCTCCACCCCCTGTAAACTGGCCTTGACACTTTTCTGCTGTCGCATTCCGTTGTTATCAGGCACAAGACAGAAGTTTCCATTTCAGAATCATAGCTTTGTTAAATTGTTATTACATTTCTAGCAGGACTACGTATGCCTCCTTCGTCTTGCTAACCATGTCAAAGTCGTTGGCTACAAAACCTTTCAACAGAAACACTGATCATTTTCCTGCTCCCCCTTTAGTATCCTTCACGCATTATTTTTTTCACATGCCTCGTAAACTATTTCTCAAGTTTGGAATCTTGTGCTTGAAGTACCATATTTACTAGGATAAACAAATAAGATTGTTATATTTCAACTTCTGGTCCAAACTGAAGCTTTTTAAAGAAATGGTAAACATTTCAAAAAAGAACCCCAATCCTCTGTACATGATTTTGATCGCATAAACATTATGCAGTTAAAACACATTTATCCCACCTTAACAGTCATGGCTTCTCCTTCAAATCCTGGGAACTGTAGTTTACCCTTACAGTGTTACAGTCCGCACAACCCTGAGCAAATGATAGTTCCCAGCATTCTTTAAGAGTGCTTTAAATATTTGGTGTGGATGTGACCTTACTAAATCCTGGATCCACCCCAGCGTTGGCGAGAATGGTTCCCAAGTGAACAGGAAAAATAAAGGGTAATATCCTTGGATTTTGGGGTAACTTTATTAACGAGTAAAGAAAACAGCAACTGAAGAACAATAGATTAAATATCTTTTTCATTTGGCATTTCAGGCATGATGTTTATTAGCTGGGTGATGGTCTGGATGAAGCATGAACTATGACTTTGTTTTGTAAAAAATATGGCGTGTTGCTGAGTTGCAGTCTTAAGTTTTAAAAATTCATATTATTCTCCACCTTTTGTTGTTTTTGACTATAAGCCGCTTTGGATGGGCATTTGCCCAGAAAAGCAGCTAAAAAATATTTTAAATAAAATAAAATAAATAATGGTTGCTTCACTGAAAGGGAAAATAAATGTTCATTGACACACATGGGCATAAACCCATGAATAGAGTCCATTCCAAACTCTGTCCCCTCACTTGCCCTGCCCATGGGAAGTTGGCAATCACTTCCTGCACCCTCATCTGACTCCCCTCCTTTTCTGATGCTTCACCCAACGTAGGCAGAACGATACAATCTACCCACTTGTACAGTTTCGCAGATATTGTGAAGAATCATGCAGACAGTGATGAGTGATGCAGTCATTACTTCAGCTATTTCAAGTCTGGCTTTCAGGCACTTCCATCTGCTTCTCAGGTGGTTACAACATTTCTGGCCCAACTTAAGCAGTACTTGAAATTAGTTTGCCTTGGACCTCGGTGTCCATCATGCGGCTTCATCAGCCACTTCCGTGAGTGCCAGCCCTAGGGATGAGTGAATTTTGGTTTCTCATTTTCCCCATGTTATGTTCAGTTTTCCACATTTCCACACCAGTGGGCAATTTTTTTAAAAAAATGAAATCCTTATGAAAATTGATCAGCGTTTTTGTGTGAATTTCTCCTAATATACACATTCTTCTATGCAATTTTGTCTATTCACATTTTTGCAAAGTGATTTGTCCTAATATAATGCTGCTTTGTATGTTATTTTCACTAATCTATGCATTTCTATGCACAGGTTATCCAAAGATATGCATTTTTGGGCACATTACTTGGCTTGAGAACTGCATGGTAAAATTTGGAGAAGTGTGAATTTCAGAGGATGGCTGTGTATTATTTTGGAAAGTGGGAATTTCATAGGTTTTCCTTTAAATGAGAACTGAATCCAGTTTCTCCCCCATCTTTAGCCATCACCCACAATAAGTGGAGGGGTTTGAACACTGCCAATGGGATAAAAACACCAGCATCCCCTGCCTCACAAAGTGCAGAGTTTCTAATCACTTAGGGTGGTATTCAATGCTAGTCTGGTTCAGAGTAGATCCATTGAAGTTAATGGACATGGCTAACTTGCATTTTTGTAAACTGCATTGCAAAATTAAAATAAGTGTGAATTTCAAAGGATGGCTGTTGTTTCATGTTGTTTCAGAAAGTGCAAATTTGTTAGATTGGGCTTGAAATGTGAACTGAATCGAATTTCTCGCCCATCCCTAATTTAGGATAGACTATTTAACATTTATTTTATCCAGTTACAACCTAGGGCTAATATTAATAAAATGTAAATAAAAATAATGATAAAGATGAATACAAACACGAACAGTTTGCTGCCTTTGAGGGGCCCCCAACGTTTGCTGCCTGAGCTTGACTCCTTCACCATGACTAACAACAATGCCAACCCTGCCCTGAGTGTGGCCCATAATAAGCAGCTTCCCAGGATCTCTGGCATAGGAGCTTACATTAATCAGTACAATGAATAAGTTACTCAGATATGGCGCAAGGAGGAAGCACTGTGCAAAGCTTAATCCAGTATTTTGAAATTCAGCGTGTGGATAAACAAAAGCTTAACATTTTCTTAGCGCTCTAAGGATAGGATTACATTGCTCTGTATAATGCACTCTGTTAGTGGTATCTGTGGGAAACGTTGTTCTGTCTCTAGTTGTTCCTTTCACATGCTAATGTTATCTTTATGAGGTTAAAAAAAAGGGAGAAACAGTTGTGGGAGTTAAACAGATCCTAAACATTTGCTTTGCTCTACTGGCATATCCTGGAGCAATATCACCGATCCACTATGGCTGTTTCCTTCTAGACCAGGGGTGGGGAACCTTTGTCAGCCCAAGGGCCATGCTCCCTCGTAGGCTACTTTCTGGGGCCTTCATACGAGTGATAGGAAGGCCCAGAGGCAAAATGTGGGTGGTGCAATGGATGTGGCTCTTACTTTTGCACAGTAGGGTGTGTTATAAATTTGAAATAATAAAATAAATAAAATCCTGCTGGTCCTGAAGCTATTAACTAACCATAGTTTCCTGGTTCAAACAAAATGGGAAGTGAATTGTTATTCATTCATTCATTTATTACATTTCTACCCTGCCTTTCTTTTCATGATAGAAACCCAAGGCAGCTTACATATGGTTCCCTGGCGGTCTCCCATCCATGCACTGACCACACCTGACCCTGCTTAGCTTCAGCAGGATGCTGGCCTTATGTCCCTTCAGACCATAGCCTGGGGCCATAGCCCATTAATGGAATGCAAAAGGCTTATTCATATCTTGGCTTAGTAAGCCAAGCACTCATCTGAACACCATGATTGTCTTGATGGTTCAGCCATGTTTCTGCAGCGACATTGGTATCAGCAGCCAGCATCCTTGGATACGCTAATGCCTAGAAATCTGACAGGGGCCATTGCTAATCCCTGCCCTAGCCCTCCATTCATTTTTTTTCTGGCTTGGCATTCCATACACCACCAGGTGGTTGGTGGGGCTCTTCCAGATGACCTGGATGATTACATTTATCCTGATTTGGGGAAGGGCCATAGCTCAGGGTAGTACGTCTGCTTTGCATGCAGAAGGTCCCAGGTTCAATCCCCGGCGTCTCCAGGTAGAGCTCAGAAAAGACTCCTGCCTGAAACCCTGGAGAGCCACTGCCAATCAGTGTGGACAATACTGGGCTAGAGGGCCCAACGGTCTGACTCAGTGGAAGGCCTCTTCCTGTTATTTCAGACAGCTTACGCAGTGGTTAGACTATGTCCCTTTTTTATTGCACATTCATCCATATTGGCTTGTGAGGTGTTGACACATCTTCCTGAAAGTCATTGGTTCATCCCACGCTTTTCAGTGCACTGCCCCATCAGTTTCCTAACTGCAAAAAGACTAAGTATTAGTATGTTTTTTAGAAAGTGGATTTGTTGCGCTGGGGGTGTCAGAGTGCTTTAATCCACTTTAATTGTGCAGGTTTACTTTTCCAGTGTGCGCTCGGGTCCCTCCTGCAAAATGGGGACAGTCTGGAGGCATCCCACCATGCCCCTGACCTAGAATCACACCAAGGCTCCGTGACAGAGGAGGGGCCAGAGCCACTGTATCTGCCATCTCCATGAATGGAGCAAGGAGAGGTTGAAGCCCTTGGGGCTTATTTATTTATTTATTTATTGCATTTGTATACCGCCCCATAGCCGAAGCTCTCTGGGTGGTTTACAACAATTTTTAGTTGAGAGAAATAGGTGACATGACAGAAGCGTATAAAATTATGGAGAGAGTGGGTAGAGAAAAGTTCTTCTCCCTCTCTCATAACACTAGAACTCGTGGACATCCAGTGAAGCTGACTGTTGGAAGTCTCAGGGCAGACAAAAGAAAGTCCTTCACACGGGGCTGTTAGCCATGACGGCTATCTGCTGTCTCCGTAGTCGGAGGCAGATGCTTCTGAATACCAGTTGCTTGAAACCACAGGAGGGGAAGAGTGCACTTGAGCTCAGGTCCTGCTTGCGGGCTTCCCATAGGCATCTGGTTGGCCACTGGGAGAATAGAATCCTGGACTAGATGGGCCACTGGCCTGATTCAGCAGGCTCTTATGCTCTTAAACCCTGTTTTGCAGTCCTCCCCTTGTAAACACAGGACCAAAAAAATGCAACCCCCTTATTCCTCTTCTTTGGAAGCTTTTGTAGCCAGTATGAAGAAAAGCAGTTTTGATACCATGGGAAAGAATTTTTGCCTAGTGGGAAAGGGCTGTGCTGCTTCTCCTAGCAGAAAAGGAGGAAAGTGATTTTTTTGAATCCCTCTTCGCAGATATTTATCTCTTTGGCAGCAGACTTTCCAGTCTCCTTGAAGAACAGTCTCAGGATGCGTGAGAAGGCCCCAGAAGAAACATTTTATAAAGTCGTCCTCCAAAGAAACTTGGGACTAAACACAATCCAGACACTTCTGTCGCACGCAGACCATGCAGAAAGTGATGGTTGGAAAGGAGCATTTTTTAGAATGCGGAGGATCGTTCAGTGAGCACGCAGCTATTTGTATGACTTCTTTCACACAAATCTTCCAGAACCCATTTGGAAAGTTCAAAGGAAAGAACACAAATGATAAAGTGGCTGCAGAACAATTGAAGTGGAATACCATGGAAGACAAGGCTGCCAAAGGCTACTAGCCATGATGGCTACGCTCTGCCTCCACAGTGGGAGGTGATATGCTTCCGAATACCAATTGCTGGAAATCGCAGGAGGGAAGAGTGTTTCTGCACTCAGGTCCTGCTTGCGGGCTTCCCATAGCCATCTGGTTGGCCACTGTGAGAACAGGATGCTGGACTAGATGGGCCACTGGCCTGATCCAGCAGGCTCTTCTTATGTACTTAATACATAGGACTTTGCAGACTTTAGCATTACTCAGAATTCTTCATCTGTCAGAATCCTATGTAACTCAAAAGCTTGCATGCTATGGCACTAACAAAAAGTGGTCAGCTAAAAGTTACCACCTTACCATACTTTGTCATTCCCTGTCATACTTTGTCCAGTAGCCTGCTCCTATAAGTTGCTGTGTTTAGGGTGTGCAAAATGTTCTGGGCAGGAACTGGGTGGGAGAAGCAATTACAGTATCTTGTCCCAATGCTTCAGAACATTTAAAGATGCAGTCATCATATCTTGGTGATGATCTCTCAACTATAGAACCAAGAAACTGATTTTTTTAAAGTATCCCTCTACTCTTGCGAGAGTTTTCTGTAGAAGCCAGTAATCGCCACAGTGAGAGGCAGAGTATTCATACCTTTTCTCCAATAGCTTAAAGCAGCTCTTCTGAAATCAGTTTCCTTTTTGAGCTGCATGGGCCCCACTGGTGATTTTCAAACTGTTCTCATGGATATCCTTGCATTTATTGAAATTGTATAGTAAGGAGTTCAGTAATGGAAGACAAACTTGGGCTCCTGGGCTCCTACTAGGAGGAAGGGCAGGATATGAATCTAATAATAAATAAATAAACTATCCTGAAAGATAGCATGCATGCCCATTGCTGATCTTTCAAATCTCCCTTTGGGTGGAGTTTAGGGTCCTGATTTGCTCCAGACCCAATTCAGGGTTCTAGTTATTTTGCCACATCATAGAATCAAAGGGCTGTATCCAGCATTCTCTGCCTGCTATCGCCAGAGCTCTTGCGTTGGCAGATGTGTGAATGTTAATATTGTGCAACAGAGGAACCCAACATGACATTTGCACTAGTGGAAATTCATTGCACAACAGATTGTGCAATCCATTGTTAAAGAGAGTTACCAGCAGCCTGCTTAAGCATTCTCTTCCACAACAGCATTCTGCTGGTGCAAAACATTTTGCCAGCAGAATTATACCGCCAAGGGACATTAACTTAGCACTACAATGGATAGAGGTAGAAGAGATCTCAAAGGTCATCTAGTCCAATGGCAATGCAGGAAATTCGCTACTGCAGTAACCTTGATAGTGGTCATCCAGCCTCTGCTAAAACTTCTAATGGAGGAGAGTCCACCAACTTCTGAGGCTACATTCCACTGTTGAACAGCTCATGCTACCAGAGGTTCTTCCTGATGTTTAGTCTAAATCATTCTCCTTGTAATTTGAACCTGTCGCTTTAGGTTGTACTCTCTGGAGCCACCAAAAACAAATTTGCTATATTCATCTGTGTCAGCCTTTCCCAACTAGTGGGCCACCAGATGTTGTTGGACCACAATTCCCATCTTTCCTGACCATTGGCAATGCTGGCTGAGGCTGATGGGAGTTGTGGTCCAACAACATCTGGTGGCCCACTAGTTGGGAAAGGCTGATCTTTGTGATATCTCTTCAATTATTTGAAGATGGCTGTCACATTGCCTCTTAAATCATCTCTTCTCCAGGCTTAAATGCCTGGATAATATCCAACAAAGTAATCTGGGTTTTCTGATGTGTTTCTGGTCTCTGTCTCCCAGTTTGCCTATCACTAACAAAAAAATAACCAAAAGTGAATACTACATATGCCTCTTGAATGAGAACACATTTCACTGTTTCCAGGGAAAGTTTCTCTGCTGTTGACATATTAATCCACATCTTCCTTTACTCATAATCTAGTTTGTCATTTTCTTTAATGAAATTGCACTTAAAAATCAATATAAATAAACAAATAATGTCTAGTTTGTCACTGAGGCATGCTTGCTTATTTGCCTTCCTGGTAACCTGAAATTAATTTCCCCACTTCCCACTCTTTGATAGCAAAACATAAAATCTCTGATAAAATTTCTACAGAGAGACTTTAACATTGGTCTAAGAAATAGGAAGTTTTGCCTCTCGAGGAAGTGTGGAAATCCCACATAGGAATGTTAGTGGCCTCTCCCTTCACTTTGAATGTTCATGCTCTCTTCTTCCATTAATGAATGTCATGTGTGCGTGGAAAGCCTTTCCATGATGTTGTGGTACTGGGAGAGGAAAATGCTGGTTTCCCCATAGTTGTTGTGCTTTATGCCACACCACAGCAAGGCTGCATTGGTGCGGTAACACACTGTCTGTCACTTCAGGCTCTTTAGGGTTAGAAACTGTTGCCTTCTTCCCAGTCTTGTTGTCGCTGAAATTGATGTCAAAATTTCCATGGACTTAAGCAGGAGCAGAAGAAACCTGCCTTCACTTAAATGTAGTGGGATTGTTGTTGTTGTGTTGCTGCTGTTGTTTGTTTGATATTTATCTTCAGATGGCCAGCTTCAGGCTAGTGATGCTGTCACTTTAGATGGTCCACTGGCCTGATCCAGCAGGCTTTTCTTATGTTCTTATGGATGTGTGACTCTGCGAGCTCAAAATCCCTGTTCAAATCGGACCTCTGCCATGAACATGACAGTTAGCCTTAAGCAAGCCATTGTTTCAGCCTCAGTCCCATGGCTGCAATGTGAAGATGACGGCATTGACCAAACTTGAAAGTTTTTGTAAGGATTATTAAGATAAAAGCGTCCTATAAATTCCCCATGCTGCTGCTGTCCTTGTGTTTGAGGCATTTTATGCAGATGAAATGTCATTGCTCATAGGCAAAACCTGTTCTTTCATGTCTGTCGATATTGTAGAGCTAACACTGTATGTTCAGGACACTCAATTTGCAGATTTTGGAATGAAGATTCAAATAATAGTTCTGTATTGCATGTATTATATAATGTTATCTGCCCCTAGCTTAAGGTATTTTCCCCAAAAGCAGTCCATATGAATCAGAATAATCCTTGCACATCTCGTGCATGTCATTTTGCGCAAGCTATCCTTGTATTCCTCCTTTTTGAAGCTCTGCATTCTTTGTAATTCACTAGAAAAGACAATAATGCTGGGAAAAACAGAAGGGAGTAAAAGAGGAAGGCCAAACAAGACATGGATTGATTCCATAAAGGAAGCCACAGAAGAGACGAGAAGACTGAGAGGAGATATGATAGAACTCTTCAAGTACATGAAAGGTTGTCACATAGAGGAGGGCTGGGATCTCTTCTCGAATGTCCCAGAGTGCAGGACATGGAATAATGGGCTCAAGTTGCAGGAAGCCAGATTTTGACTGAACATCAGGAAAAACATCCTAACAGAGCCATACGACAATGGAACCAATTACCTAGAGAGGTAGTGGGCTCTCCGACACTGGAGGCATTCAAGAGGCATCTGGACAGCCATCTGTTGGGAATGCTTTGATTTGATTCCTGCATTGAGCAGGGGGTTGGACTCGATGGCCTTGTAGGCCCCTTCCAACTCTACTATTCTATGATTCTATGATCTGAACTTACAAGATATGAACAGGGTGGTTCATGACAGATGCTCTTGGAGGTCACTGATTCATAGGGTTGCCATAAGTCATAGTCGACTTGAAGGCACATAACAACAACAACAATTCTTTGTAACACAGCCAGGAAAACTATAAATTCAAATGATAAAGCTGAATATCTTCTCCCTAACCAAGGGAAATATTCAGCATGCAGAGTTGCAAAATTAGTTGTGGGAGTACAGAAACCGAGGAATGATGTTTGCAAAACAAAAATGCAATGATTTGTAAATGAATCCACGTGCATTAATATAAGAATATAAGAAGAGTCTCCTGGATCAGGCCTGTGACCCATCTAGTCCAGCATCCTGTTCTCACAGTGGCCAACCAGATCCCATCAGGAAGCCTGAATGTATTAATACATTTCTGGAGAGTTGGCAAGGGAGACTGGGATTCACCAGTCAGAGCATGCAAAAATGAGATACTAACAACCATTTGGAATACCATTTAACAGCCTACACATTTAGCAGATCATCACCTTCTTTTCAGGATGCTGTGTTTGTTTATATAATTGGTTTATCCTTTGCGGTATCTGAAAAGGTTAAAACATTCAATTGAAAATAATTGGTACACTTATGTGTTCCAAAAAGGTAAATGTGCTGAATAAATTGGTACCAGGGAGGGGGAGTACGTGATGTGCATATGATTTGCAGCCAACCAAGGGTTCTTAATTCTTGATCAGGAGCCAGGATTCTGCTTGGATGGGGAACTTAGGTTATTCTAATGCTTTTCTTGCCTCTGAAGTTAGTGAGTGATGAAAGGCAAGTTCTAAACAACAGAGTTACAGATATCTTCAGAGTTACATTGTAGGGAATTGTATTTAGCTTACCAAGAATTCCCATATTTCTTAGGCAGGAATACCAAAATAGGCTTGATTGCTGTGGTGAGAATAGCCCTTTTAAAGTCATTTCCCTTGCTTAAATGCGAGAAGCAAGCTGCAGGCAAGATGTTAGGGGAAAGTGTGCATAAAAATGAACATATTAGCAAAGATAACATACAAAAATGCATTATATTAGGAGAAATTCCTTGCAAAAATGTGTACATTAAAGCTGTATACAAAAAAAAATGTTTACTAGGAGAAATTCATACTATAATGCTGAACAATTTTCATGAGGATTTTTCTAAAATGTGGAGAACTGAATTTAAGATTGGGAAAAAATGTGAAATGTAGAGACCCGAAATTGACAGATTCTTCCATTCCTATTCAGAAGAGAGCTCTCTGTTCAAAGGGCTGTCATGTCGAAGTCCAGTTGAAAGATAAAGAACCCTAAGAAGGGAGAGCAGTTGAAGTTGCCCACTGACAGTTAGCACATGGACATTAAACTGAGCATGCACACAGGTCACCTGGTCATAGTCTTCCCTACAATAGTGAGATGCTTTGTGTTTTCTGTAGTGAGATGCCTTGTGTTTTCTAGAGAGCCAGTGTGGCATAGTGGTTGGACTAGGACCTGGGAGACCAGGGTTCAACTCCTGACTCCACCATGAAGCTCCTGTCAGTCGCAGTCTCTCAGCCTAACCTACCTCGCAGGGTTGTTGTGAGGATAAAATGGAGAGGTAGGAGAACCATAAACTCCACCTTGAGCTCCTTGGAGGAAAGGTGGGATATAAATGTAATAATAAACAAATAAATATGTAAAATGGGTAAATGGCCACTCGGCTTTAAAAAAATCAGAGGGTTGTCTTCCCCCCCCTTTAAGAAATGGAGTGACCTATAATAGTTTTGTCCTTCTTCTGACTCTGATGTTGATCTTGACAGGCAGTGGGCTGCGATCGACAACTTGGGAGTAACGCCAAGGAAGACAACTGTGGAATCTGTGCAGGAGATGGATCAACGTGCAGGCTAGTGAGGGGCCAAACTAAGACACATCTTTCATCAGAAAAAAGTAAGTTTCTGGCAAACAAAAAGCAAGGGGCAGCGGTGGCTGGAGAGAGAGGTGTCTTTTGAGAATGCTCAACTCAGGTGCTTGCAAAAGGCCCGAGCCCTTTGCAAGCACTCGGCCCTTTTCAGGCCCAGTATAGGGATGGTCTAATTTGTATTTCCTCTCCCCATATGTCTGGAGATCTGGAATCACAGAGGTGGGAGCACATGTCAGTCATTGTCAGGAGCTCCATCAAGAACTCTTGACAAACCAGGCAAGAGGAGGATGAGGACTGGGATCCAGGGGAGGAACCCAGTGAGATGCCAAGGGAGCAGGCTGAGACCAGGGAAGATAGCAGTTGTCTGGTGAGTGACAGCCCTGGCAGCCCCTGAAGCTCCTGTGGCCACTGAAGAGATGGAGCTGGATGAGGCTCCTCCCCCAGCGCACCTCCAGAGTCCACCTGCTCCCCTGAGCCTCCCCCCGAATTGGTGTCATCTCAGATTACAAGGGGGGGGAGAAGCTGGAGGCAAGATCAGAGGTGAGGGAGGAGGACTTGGAGGAGTCATGCTGGTGGCTCGCGGGCGAGACAGTTCCCATGCAAGTAGAGGGCCTGCCCTGAGCCTACTTAAGTGGTCTCAGGGGGCGTGTCAAGTTGCTGTGGCACGGTCTTAGCATGAGTAGCTATGCCTAGCAATGCTGTGTAGTCACAGAGACCTGTGTGTTCTGTAAGCTGTTCCAGAAAACGTCCTTAGCTTAGGTGTTGCATTAAACGCAACAGAGAAAAACATACCAGTGGGTCCAAGTCTGATTTGAACAGTGGAGACAGAGAAGTGGAGACAGAGACACTTCAGTAAAGTTGTGGCTAACTAAATAAAGTTGTGGCTAACAATGGTCGCCTGCTTTTTTCCCCCCAACTGCAAGTTTTAAAATAAAAATAATTTAAAAATAATTTACAATAAATTAATAAATAAAATAATAAATAAATAAATAAAATTATTGTCTTTAATCAATTGGTCTTCAGTTGGTGGTGTTGGAAGGTATATCTGGTGATGTCCTGATCAAATTTGGGTTACCTTAGCAGTGATGTAACCAAATATGTGTGTGCATGTGTGCGTGTGTGAGAGAGAGAGAGGTGAAAGATGCAGGTGTAAATAGATCAAATGCTAATTGTGTAGCAAATTAAAAGTGTTGCAGCTTGGCTTGATAGGAGATTTGTGAGTTTGGAAATGCAGTTTCTAAGCAGTTTCTTTAAGCAATTACAGTTTGGTGTGTGGTGTTCTTTTCTCTCCAGATGCCTTCAGCTCTCTTTTATAGGGGGAAAAACATTTGAAACTGCTTCAGTAGCTCTCTCACAAATCAAGCCATTCTTTAAAGGTTTCAAGAGGATCCTCTGGACCTTTGCCTCAAGCCAGTCAAGTGTTTATGGCCGAAAGCCAATGCCCTAATGAGTATCATAAGGGGATGTAGCGATATTGCATTCCACTGGGGGGGGAGAGAGAGCTTTTTTGTGTTAGTGCCTTTCCTTTCACTTCTGTGGTCCCACCTGAGCCCCATCTCCAGAATTTTGGAGATTTTGCTTGGCAATATTGCATTATATGGGAATAAGCTGCAAACTATGGTATTTCTTTCTGTTGAATGATGTGGCACCAGTCTAAGATGGATTTTATCTGTCTAATGACCCATAAGTCCTTTTTTATTTTCTGAGATCTGTGTTGCTGGTTTTAGAATTTAATGACTTCTTCCCCCCCCCCCCACTTTGGAATGTACTGATGTTTAACTCTTTGGGAGTACCAGAAGCAGGTTTCCAAAAAGAACATCGCTGCTTATGAATTGTGGTATGCTTTGTTTGTCCCATGAGACCTTCAGTAGGGGAGAGGAGTGTGTTTGAGGCGGGTAACCTGTGGTGTTAAACACCTCTCTTCTTCAATTTCCCAGCATGCACATTGCCGTAAGCATTGCAAGTGGGAAGAGGTGATAACAAGGGATCACTTACACTGCCTGCATTGTGCATAACTCTGCTAAGAGGTAGGTGTTGCTAGCTGGTTGGCTCAAGAACTGAACAGAAACACTCCACGTTGCAGCCTTTACTGGAGGTCCCGCTTGCAGTACTCAGCAGGTGGGCTGCTTTCGGCTTCCAGGCTCATAAATGGTCAGGATCTGGTGTATGCATACACCGCTGTTGCTCAAACAGGTGGCGCAGGCTTTTGAGTTACTGCAAGTAGTTGGGATGTACCACAGATGTATGGTAGAGCAATGGCCTCACGAGGAGAATGGCCCATGTTCAATCCCTGGCATCTCCAGGTAGGGCTGGGAATATCCCTTGCCCGAAAGCCTGAAAGGCTGCTGCAAGTCATTGTCGACAGTACTTAACTTGATTAGGGCAGCCTCCTATATTGGAAGCATTCTGCTTCCCCCCACCAGCCAGCCAGATACTTCTGGGATGCTCATAAGCAGATCAGGAAGGTAACAGCTTTGTCCTGTGGTTTGCCCCCGTAACTGGCAATCAGAGAGATCCTGCCTCCAGGGATAAGAACATAAGAACATAAGAAGAGCCTGCTGGATCAGGCCAGTGGCCCATCTAGTCCAGCATCCTGTTCTCACAGTGGCCAACCAGGTGCCTGGGGGAAGCCCGCAAGCAGGACCCGAGTGCAAGAACACGCTTCCCTCCTGAGGCTTCCGGCAACTGGTTTTCAGAAGCATGCTGCCTCTGACTAGGGTGGCAGAGCACAGCCATCATGGCTAGTAGCCATTGATAGCCCTGTCCTCCATGAATTTGTCTAATCTTCTTTTAAAGCCATCCAAGCTGGTGGCCATTACTGCATCTTGTGGGAGCAAATTCCATAGTTTAACTATGCGCTGAGTAAAGAAGTACTTCCTTTTGTCTGTCCTGAATCTTCCAACATTCAGCTTCTTTGAATGTCCACGAGTTCTAGTATTATGAGAGAGGGAGAAGACCTTTTCTCTATCCACTTTCTCAATGCCATGCATAATTTTATACACTTCTATCATGTCTCCTCTGACCCGCCTTTTCTCTAAACTAAAACCCCCCAAATGCTGCAACCTTTCCTCGTAAGGGAGTCGCTCCATCCCCTTGATCATTCTGGTTGCCCTCTTCTGAACCTTTTCCAACTCTAGAATATCCTTTTTGAGATGAGGCGACCAGAACTGTACACAGTATTCCAAATGCGGCCGCACCATAGATTTATACAACGGCATTATGATATCGGCTGTTTTATTTTCAATACCTTTCCTAATTATTGCTAGCATGGAATTTGCCTTTTTCACAGCTGCCGCACACTGGGTCGACATTTTCATCGTGCTGTCCACTACAACCCCGAGGTCTCTCTCCTGGTCGGTCACCGCCAGTTCAGACCCCATGAGCGTATATGTGAAATTCAGATTTTTTGCTCCAATATGCATAATTTTATACTTGTTTATATTGAATTGCATTTGCCATTTTTCCACCCATTCACTCAGTTTGGAGAGGTCTTTTTGGAATCCCTTTTCGCAATCCCTTTTTGTTTTAACAACCCTGAACAATTTAGTGTCATCAGCAAACTTGGCCACTTCACTGCTCACTCCTAATTCTAGGTCATTAATGAACAAGTTGAAAAGTACAGGTCCCAATACCGATCCTTGAGGGACTCCACTTTCTACAGCCCTCCATTGGGAGAACTGTCCGTTTATTCCTACTCTCTGCTTTCTGCTTCTTAACCAATTCCTTATCCACAAGAGGACCTCTCCTCTTATTCCATGACTGCTAAGCTTCCTCAGAAGCCTTTGGTGAGGTACCTTGTCAAACGCTTTTTGAAAGTCTAAGTACACTATGTCCACTGGATCACCTCTATCTATATGCTTGTTGACACTCTCAAAGAATTCTAATAGGTTACTGAGACAGGACTTTCCCTTGCAGAAGCCATGCTGGCTCTGCTTCAGCAAGGCTTGTTCTTCTATGTGCTTAGTTAATCTAGCTTTAATAATACTTTCTACCAGTTTTCCAGGGACAGAAGTTAAGCTAACTGGCCTGTAATTTCCGGGATCCCCTCTGGATCCCTTTTTGAAGATTGGTGTTACATTTGCCACTTTCCAGTCCTCAGGCACGGAGGAGGACCCGAGGGACAAGTTACATATTTTAGTTAGCAGATCAGCAATTTCACCTTTGAGTTCTTTGAGAACTCTCGGGTGCATGCCATCCGGGCCCGGTGATTTGTCAGTTTTTATATTGTCCATTAAGCTTAGAACTTCCTCTCTCGTTACCACTATTTGTCTTAGTTCCTCAGAATCCCTTCCACAAATGTTAGTTCAGGTTCAGGGATCTGCCCTATATCTTCTACTGTGAAGACAGATGCAAAGAATTCATTTAGCTTCTCTGCAATCTCCTTATCGTTCTTTAGTACACCTTTGACTCCCTTATCATCCAAGGGTCCAATTGTCTCCCTAGATGGTCTCCTGCTTTGAATGTATTTATAGAATTTTTTGTTGTTGGTTTTTATGTTCTTAGCAATGTGCTCCTCAAATTCTTTTTTAGCATCCCTTATTGTCTTCTTGCATTTCTTTTGCCAGAGTTTGTGTTCTTTTTTATTTTCTTCATTCGGACAAGACTTCCATTTTCTGAAGGAAGACTTTTTGCCTCTAAGAGCTTCCTTGACTTTGCTTGTTAACCATGCTGGCATCTTCTTGGCCCTGGCGGTACCTTTTCTGATCTGCGGTATGCACTCCAGTTGAGCTTCTAATATAGTGTTTTTAAACAACTTCCAAGCATTTTTGAGTGATGTGACCCTCTGGACTTTGTTTTTCAGCTTTCTTTTTACCAATCCCCTCATTTTTGTGAAGTTTCCTCTTTTGAAGTCAAATGTGACCGTGTTGGATTTTCTTGGCAATTGGCCAGTTACATGTATGTTTAATTTAATAGCACTGTGGTCACTGCTCCCAATCGGTTCAACAACACTTACATCTCGCACCAGGTCCCAGTCCCCACTGAGGATTAAGTCCAGGGTTGCCGTCCCTCTGGTCGGTTCCATGACCAACTGATCTAGGGAATAGTCATTTAGAATATCTAGAAACTTTGCTTCTTTGTCATGACTGGAACACATATGCGGCCAGTCTATGTCTGGGTAGTTGAAGTCACCCATTACCACCACATTTCCTAGTTTGGATGCTTCCTCAATTTCATATCTCATCTCAAAGTCTCCCTGAGCATTTTGATCAGGGGGACGATAGATCGTTCCCAGTATTAAGTCCCTTCTGGGGCACGGTATCACCACCCACAACGATTCTGTGGAGGAGTCTGCCTCTTTTGGGGTTTCGAGCTTGCTGGATTCAATGCCTTCTTTCACGTATAGAGCGACTCCGCCACCAATACGTCCTTCCCTGTCCTTCCGATATAGTTTATATCCAGGGATAACCGTATCCCACTGGTTTTCTCCATTCCACCAGGTCTCGGTTATGCTCACTATATCAATGCTCTCCTCTAAGACCAAGCACTCCAGTTCTCCCATCTTGGTTCGGAGGCTCCTAGCATTAGCGTACAGGCACTTGTAAGCAGTGTCTCTCTTCAAGTGTCTTTGGCACTTGTGGTTAGGCCTGTGGTAATTTTGCTCTTCTGAATTTATATCCTGTGCCCCTGCTCTCACAATGCCTACTTCTAGGCCTACCCCTTTTAAAATTTCATCATTTCTTTGGTTTTTATCCCAGGGGGGAGGTTTATTCCGAACCGGACCTTTCTCAGCTCCTGTCGGGTTTCCCCCTCAGTCAGTTTAAAAGCTGCTCTGCTACCTTTTTAATTTTAAGTGCCAGCAGTCTGGTTCCATTCTGGTTCAAGTGGAGCCCGTCCCTTTTGTACAGGCCCGGCTTGTCCCAAAATGTTCCCCAGTGCCTAACAAATCCGAACCCTTCCACCCGACACCATCGTCTCATCCATGCATTGAGACTGCGAAGCTGGGCCTGTCTGGCTGGTCCTGCGCGTGGAACCGGTAGCATTTCAGAGAAAGCCACCTTGGAGGTCCTGGCTTTCAGCATCCTACCTAGCAACCTAAATTTTGCTTCCAGGACCTCACGGCTGCATTTCCCCATGTCGTTGGTGCCAACGTGCACCACGACCACTGACTCCTTCCCAGCACTGTCTACCAAACTATCTAAACGACGGGTGATATCCGCAACCTTCGCACCAGGCAGGCAAAACACCTTGCGGTCTACACGCCCATCACACACCCCACTGTCTATGTTCCTAATGATCGCATCACCCACTACAAGGATCCCTCCACCCCCTGGAGATATATCCTCGGCATGAGAGGATAGCTGCTCATCCCCCAAGGAATGGGTCCCTTCTAAGGGATCGTTTCCCTCTTCCTCAGCTGGATGCTCTCCTTCCCCGAGACCATCGTTCTCCATGATAGCAGGAGAGCTATCATCGTTGGAGTGGGACACAGCTATAACGTCCCTGAAGGCCTCCTCCACACACCTCTCTGCCTCTCTCAGCTTTTCCAGGTCCGCCACCTTGGCCTCAAGGAAATGAAGTCGTTCCCGGAGAGCCAGGAGCTCATTGCACCGAGAGCACACCCACGACTTCTGTCCAACAGGCAGATAGTCGTACATGCTGCAGGCAGTGCAAAACACTGGAAAGCCCCCACACCCCTGCTGGCTTCTTACCTGCATAGTTTTGTTTAAGGTTTATTACGTCAATGGGTTGGAGACTGCGGTTTAGTTGAGATGAGGGAACAGATGGGCAGAGTGGGGGGCCCTGGCCTCCTCGCCCTGCTGCCGAACTCGCTCTGCTGCTTAACTCGCCTTGACGCTTTGTCAGCTGGGGCTCCCTCTAGCTCGTGGAGCAGGCTCCCTTGCTAGGGTGCTCTGACTTTATCAGACATCAGAGGATGTCCCTCATAGTTGGTCCATCCCCTTGAAATCTTAAGAAATGAGGCAGAAAACAAGATCTGACAGTGCTGAATCAGACCCAAGGGTCTGTCTCAGGAGTGAAGAAGCTGTGGCCCTCCAGATCCTATGGGAAGTCCGCAAGCAGGATCTGAGAGTAACAGCACTCTCATTTCCTGCAGTTTCTAGCAACTGGTATTCAGAGGCACATTGCTTCCAACAGTGCAGGTAGAATATAGCCGTTGTGGCCGGTAGCCAATGATAGCCTTGAATGTGTCCAATCCTCTTTTAAAGCCATCCAAGTCAGTGGCCGTCACTGCTTCTTGTGGGAGCGAATTCCACAGTTTAACTGTGCGCCGTGTGAAGAAGTGTTTTCTTTTGTCTGTCCTGGATCTTCCAACATTCAGCTTCATTGGATGCCCAAGAGATCTTTTCTCTATCCAGTTTCTCCATACTATGCATAATGTTATACACTTCTGTCGTGTTCCTTGTACTCACCTTGTCTCTAAATGAAAAGGCCCCAAATGTTGTAACCTTTCCTCATAGGGAGGTGGCTCCATCCCTTTGATCATTTTGCTTGCCCTTTTTGAAACCTTTTTCAACCGTATAATCTTCTTTTGGAGGTGATGCAACCAGAACTGTACATGGTACCCCAAGTGCTTTCACACCATAGATTGTATAACAGCATTACTATATAAGCAGTTTTATTTTCAGTACCTTTTCTAATGATCCCTAGCACGAAGTTTGCCTTTTTCAAAGCTGCCGCACACTGGGTCGACACCTTCATCAAGCTGTGTATCTGCTACAATCCCAAGGTGGTCAGTCGTACAGTTCAGATCCCATGAATGCATATGTCATATGAGAAGAGGGGGCAGGCGCCGTACCAGTTTAGTGGCAGCCATGAGCTTCCTTTGGGAGGAAGGGCGGGATAGAAATTTAACAAATAAAATAAATAGATAGTTTGTCCTACCTGCTGATCTGAAAAAAAAAGTTCCTTTAAAGCCAATCTTGTGCACGTTCAGGGTAGTGTGCACTGTGACTGTGTGTGCGCGTGCGTTCCATTTGCTGCTCCATGTCAGGCAGTAAAATGTTTTGGATCTGACTCATTATAACAGAGCTTCATTTTATTCTCACAAGAATTGTGTGAATTAGTTTAGATGGAGAGAGAATGGCTGAACCAGGGTCAGTGAGTGGCCTGAGTGGGGATTTGAGCTCTGATCTCCTGGGCCAAAATCCTAAACCGTAACCCAGCCTTCCCCAATGTTGTGCCCTCTAGATGTTGCTGGGCTACATCTCCCATCATCCCTGATAATTGGCCATGCTGCCTGGGGCTGATGGCAGATGGAATTCAACAACATCTGGAGGGCACCATTGCGGGGAACATAGGAAGCCACCTTACACTAAGTCAGACCCTTGGTCCATCTAGCTCAGTATTGGTTACACTGACTGGCAGGGGCTCTCCTGGGTTTCACACGGGGAATCTTTCCCAGCCCTACCTTGAGATGTTGGGGCTTGAACCTGGGACCTTCTGCCTGCAAAGCAAATGCTGTACCACTGAGCTACAACCTTCTCCCAGAGAAGGTTATTCTAACTAGTACACAAAATTGGCTTCACAGATGGAGTGATGGCATTGACTAGGAGTTGACTAGATGGTCTTCAGCTCAGCTAATGATACACACCATACATTTAAAGCACATGACTTTAAAGAATCCTGGGAACTGTTGTTTGCCCCTCACAGAGCTACAGCAGCCTTAACAAACTGCAGGAGTCCTGAGCCTCTTAGAGAATTGGTGGGATTCAAAGGAGTTCAGAATGGAATGGAGATAGACAGCCTGCTCTGCGGTATTAATAATGCTCTTGTTGCTCTTGTTGTTTTAACGTGTTTTATTGAGTGTATGATGTTTTATGTGTTTTAGAGTGCATTTTGGTTTGGGCCTTTGGGATGAAAGGCAGGCTAAAGGTACCCTTAATAAAGTCAATAAATAAATGATTGATGTATTATAGCCTAAATCCTCCTTCATTGTGGATGAGTGATGATAATTGTTTTGCCCTTTAGTAGCACCCAGAATCCACTGCTGTCTCGTTGTACCAGACCAGCTACGCACAAACTAAATATATCTGGAAATTATGAAATGTAGGACTGGGTTGAATCTGCTTCCCTCTAAAAATGTTGCAGGAATTTAGAATGTGTGTGTGTGGAGCATAGGTCTTATTGATTTAATAGAATTGTGTGGCTTAACAACCCCCTGTGCACCACTTTGCAATAATATATAAGGGGTTTTGTTTCAATAAGGGTACAGATTGTACTCTTGAGAACTAAAGGCCTTTTAAATCTGCAGACTTGGTGGCAGATTGTGGCTCATGCTGAGCTCCCATTGTGCTTATTAATGTCAGCCAGAACGTCCCTCACAAGCGGCCCTCAAAGCTTTCCTAAGAACCCAAGAAGCCTAGAAGAGGTATTCCTGGTCAAACCAAGAACCATCTAGCTCAAGATGCTTAGCCCAACAGTGGCCAGTTAGATATGCTCAGAAAGGGACAAGCAGGGTTATGAAGATGGATGATATATACCTTTTGCTGGTCCCCAGCAACTGATATTCAATGGTACACTGCATCTGATCCTGGAGGTCCTTTTGCCATCAGGTAGGGATTGGTCAGAACCAGTGTTGCATAGTGGTTAGAGTGTTGGACTACGACCTAAGACACCAGGGTTCGAATCCCCACACAGCCATGAAGCTCACTGGGTGGCCTTGGGCCAGTCACTGCCTCTCAGCCTCAGAGGAAGGCAATGGTAAACCTCCTCTGAATACCACTTACCATGAAAACCCTATTCATAGGGTCACCATAAGTTGGAATCCACTTGAAGGCAGTCCATTTCCATTCCAGGGATGGGTGAATTTGTCAGTTTCAGTTTCTCTCAGTTTTCCAATCTTAAGTTCAGTTCTCCACATTTCTACATAAGTTTGCTATTAAACAAAAAGTCCTCATGAAAATTCATCAGCATCTTAGTGCGAATTTCTCCTAATATTTTGCCTATGTGCATACTTTTGCAAAACAATTTTCCCATATAGAATGCATTTTTATGTCATTTTCACTCATATGTTCATTTTATGCAGACTTTACCCTAGCTTATGCATTTTTGTACACTGTCTGGCTGGAGAACTGCATTGCAAAAGTCAAGAAAGTGTACATTTCAAACCACAGCATTACAAAATGTGTAGTTTTAAAATATGTTTAGAAAAGCTGAGATAAAACATGCATTATATGTTTTGTAATAAAATAGTATACAAATTTAAATATGAATTCTCATCTGCATTTTGCAGAATTGTCTTATTAACAAAAACACATGTGAAATTGAGACAGACAGATCTGTCCTCCTTACTGTTTGCCCAGCATTTTAAATTCTTAAAATCTTTTCGTGTATTTTAATGTCATTTTATATGGTCTGCTGATAATGAATCTATTTTGTATTGCAATTAATTGTTTTTGCTTGTGTGGATATTTTAAAATAGGGCTTTTTAAATTTGGGAGTGTTCATTGCTCAAAGATCAGTTGTTACTGGGTGGTGTACAAATGTTCATAAATAAATTATAAGTAAGCTGTCTTGGCCAGTAGCCATTTATAGACCTCCCCTTCTCCAGGAATGTGCCTAGTCCCCTTTTATGAAACCAGTGGACGTATCACTACGACTTGCGACATCGGATTCCAAAAGCAGTGGAGACTGGTGGCTCTGATATCAGTGGGGCAGTGACTCAACACTGGATTTTAGTCCAAACTTTCAAGGAGCTGTCCATCGTGCTGAACCTATTAGGTTCCAGCACCTTGTACAGCCCCTTGAAACCTAGGACTAAAACCTGAAGTGGGCTCACTGCCCCACTGACATCGGAGCAACCAGCCTCCACTGTCCCAAAGTTAATTTTACTCCTCTGTGAAGGATTTGCATCCTGCCACAAAGACCCTAAGCTCTGCTAAACCATAGCTTCTGCCTCTCTGAACTAATACAGCTATAGCAACAGAGAGTCTTGTGGCATCTCAAAGACTACCACATTTATTACGGCATAAGATTTGGGGAAGGGCCATAGCTCAGTGGTAGAGCATCTGCTTTGTGTGCAGAAGGTCCAGGTGCAATCCCTGGCATCTCCAGGTGGGGCTGGGAGAGACCCCTGTCTTGAACCCCTGAGGAGCCAGTGTAGCCAGTACTGGGACAGATGGTCCCAATGGTCTGACTCAGTATACAGCAGTTTCATATGTCCCTATGTTAATGCTGGGAGGAAGGGGAGAAACCACTCCCTCTGCATCATCCAATTGTTTCACTAGGGCTGCTTTCACACTGCGCTTTATTCTGTTATTCCGACGATTTCTTACATGGCAATTTGTGTATTATATTTCACCTTTCACACGATGTAAAAACTAGTTCCAGAAATCTAGTGGAATATGGTGGAAGTTTGTTGCTAATTTTTGTAATAAATAATACCAGGAATAATCCATTTGCAAGCTTGGAAACACGGAAGGTTGCCGGACCTTTGTGCTAGCTGCAGCCACTCATGTAACAACATCCCAGCATGCCCTTTAGCCGTGCGCTAATATTTTTGCCTGATGAAAATTGCACTGGTGTTCCAACATAGGTGCGGGTAGCAGCGTTCCCTTTCTCCTTTTCTCACAAACACCCTAGACACGAATTCAAGCAATGAATTATGGGGGAACTACAGTGTGCATGTGTATAACAGACAAGGGAAGAAAACAAGGCACTGTTTGTTGCAGCAGTGTGAGAGAGTTGTGTGAAATGCTGGTATATCGGCTGAAAAAGCCACAGTTCCTTAACGCAGTGTGAAAGGAATTTTTGAAATCGGGACGGAAGCACTACCGTTTTAATCTGTTAAGCTACCACAATAAGGCCCATGCCTGAAAGCACCCTAGCTTCAACAGTCTGACACCCCGCACCCTAATATCACTCTTGTGACTATAGGATTACCCATTTCCGGAATGCAACTGGTATTCAATTTGTGGTAGTGCAAAAAAGATGAGTTATGTCTGTATTTAGAAGAGCTCTGTCAACTGCCAGAAAGAATTGGCTGAGTTGTGCGTGGCGGCATTTTGGGTCACAGAGCAGCAACAGTGTTGGTTTACAACTCAGCCTTAGCCTTAAATATGTAGCCAATTGATGGGAGAAAAATGGGTCTAAGGGTATTGAATAATGGCCAAGCCTATAAAGCATTAATTTATAAAAACTATGCAAGAGAGACTTACCAAAGGGAAATCATCAACTCTTATGTAACAATCCAGTCAAATTATTTTTGTCAAGTATATATTAGTAAGCCGACAAGTTGTTAGGAGATCCCTATTCCCCTTACAGAGCTATAATATTCAGAGTTCTCTTGGAAGAGGGACTGACTATTAAACTACTTGAGCAATTGTAGCTCTGTGAGGGGAACAGGAGTCTTCTAGCAACTCTCAGCACCCTTCACAAACTATAGTTCCCAGGATTCTTTGGGGGAAGCCATGACTGCTTGAAGTGGAATAATAGTGGAATAAATGCGTGGTGTGAATGTAGCCTGGGAGGTTTGCTCCAGGATTACGAAGGGGTTCAAACCCCTGCTAAAACAGATATTTTTCCCTCTCCATTTTAGTAGCTGTTTCAATGCAGACCTCTTCCTGACGATGAAGGGATTAGCTTTGAAACACCTGCTAAAACTGTGGCAAGGGTTTTCCATTTTAGCAGGGGTTTCAGTGCAAATCCCTTCCTGATTTTGGAGCAGGGCTGATGGGTGGTGGGAGTGTACCTTTCTCCAGCACAGGAACAAGTGGGGCCTCACTTTAAGCCCCCAGTTGTTCCTTTGAAGCCACATTGGTAGGAGCCCCACACCTGATGCCTCACATGACATCGAGGTAGGTGGGCGTACTTTGCTAGGATCGGCCTGGCGGGCCAAAGTTGGCCCGTGCACCAGAGTTTCCTGACCCCTGCTCTACATTAGCAGAGGGTTGGACAAGATGATCTTTGGTGTCTCTCCCAACTCTCTGATTCTGCTGTTCATGCTGTCACCTCCTTATGTAAAGTGGTGGAGGATAACCCACCAGGGACCATCTGCTGGTCTCCCAGGGAACAGATTTGCTGGTTCCTAATCTAACAGCAAAATTATATATTTTTTATAAATATTTCCCCACCTAAAATATGACTTGTGGCCTGCTCTTCCGAGCCATTACACTGTATCTCAGATACACTTTCAATTTAAGAAAAACAAATGTATTAGTTGACATCAGTGGCATTCTGGGACATCCATTTATTATGTTGCTACTTAATTTCACAAAGCAATGCATTTTTAGTATGGCTCTCTCTCTCTCTCTCTCTCTCCCCACACACACATACATTCTATATAATACAGAGAATATTTTTGCCTCCCGAATTAAGCAAAAACAAAACAAAAAGGAACAATTTTTTTTTTTTTAAAAAACACAACAGAAGAATTGACCACTTTATTGGAGGAGTATATGAATTGGCAATGGTTAGGGGAAATACTTTGTGCTTCTTTGGGGTTCAGTTGTGATCCTCCTCAAAAATAAAATGTGTTTAAAAGATTAGATCCTTATGGTGCCAAATTATGCATGATACTAGGGCTTCTGTAGCAAAGCTTAAGGACATGCAGACTTTAGATAGACCTGGCTGAGGCTGTATGGTCTGGAGACTTAAGGTGTGATGAGTCTGTAATCTTGAAACCAAGACCACAGTTCCAAGAATTTAAACTTGCTTTAAATCCTGCTGCTCATGATCACTTCATTTCTCACTTAGGTGGTTTATTGGATTAAATCTAATTGATCTCATTTTAGAATAGAATAACGACAAAAGCAACAATTTAAAAGGCTCTTTTGGGTCCTTTTTAGCTAGGGCATGTGTTTTCACAATGAGGTTTTTGAAACTCCACCCCTGTTTTCAACACTACAGGTTGTGTTGCAAACATTTTTTCAACTCAAAACACATTATGAGTATCTATTCAAAAGATAAGTTAAATATCTCACTCTATACAGAGAAATGACTCTAAGGTGTTTTAAATTACACCCATATTTCTGAACTCCCTATGAACTGAACTCTGAAGAATTCATTGACTGTGTTCACATGTAATGCTAAACCATGGTCTAGTGCTACCCAGATGAGCTGCACTGAGTCTTGGGCTTATATGCTTCCTCACTCCCCAATTCTCCTCTGGTGTGGCCGCAAGAAGTTTGAATGAGTTCCGTTCCTTGTTAGATTAACTGCAGAATGTTGGGATATCCTAATCCAGACAAACAAATTAATTTTAACTAAGGTTTATTGAAACAAACCAAATTCAAGCCACGGGTTATGAAGCTGGTTTGTTTCAGCAAACCAGAGTTAAGATTAACCACAGTTCAAGGCTCAGACAGCGCACTAAACTGCAATTGATCTAAAATGGAAGTTTCCAATCTCCTCATTGCTGTCCCAGAAGAGGAAGTGGATGGGAATTACATGAGGCTTGTCCTCATAATGCTAAACCATGGTTTAGCATTACATACAGATGCAGTAGTTGTTGCTTCTCTCTGTTTCTTGCTGAAGGCAGGGTAGGATTAGGGAAACTAAGAGTGCTCCATCTCACAGTCTGGTGTTTTGAGTCTGTCTGCCATTCCCAAGTGGGAGAGTGCACAGCTTACAAATTTCATCCCATCCACCCAGAGACAGTATGAGACAGAATATTAAATGTTATGCTGTGCCAAAAAATTATTCCTCTTTTCTTAATGATAATTCACCAATTAATTAGAAAACAAACTGATTATCAAAAGGGAAGAATTCAGTTAATTCCCATGGGTCAGATGTAGGGGGAGGGTTGTGTATGTGTGGTTAGTTTTGAGGTGGACAGGAGGGAGGTGAGGGTCCATGGCCAGTTTGGTTTAAAAGCCATTTTTAAATGGAAATAATGAGCATGTAGAAGTTGCAGATATTTAGCAGGAGGTTCTAATTTGTACTTCTCTAGTCTGTAATGGTTTAGGATTTAGTGTTGGGTAGCTGATTTGTTTCCTGCAAATCTTTCTGTTTATTAAAGCCATGATCTGCTTCAGGAAATGAGAGGTGGGCAAAAACCAGCTAAGCAGCTGTGAAATTCCACATGGCACAACATTTCAAGCCTTTTCAGCTATTAGGAAATAAAACCAGGACAAGATGTAAATTGAGCGCCTAATGTACTACATTAGTTAATAGAAAATAATAGCTGAATGGATTTACAAGTCCATATGTGACTTAACAGCAGTATATTTCAGCAAGCAGATGTGGGCAATGTACTTAACAACAGATGCATTTTAAGAGAAAGAGTAAAAACCCTTTAAATATGTGTGTATTGTTTGTTATGAGATTTGACGATTTCCTTGCAAGATACAATTTCTGAAACTGTTCCTTTAATTTTCCTAGGGGAGGAAACCGTGATTGCTGTACCACATGGGAGTCACAGTGCAAGAATTACTGTGAAAGGACCAGCACACCTTGGTATGAACACCTCCATACATTCTTAACAGAGAAGGGCTCACAGTTAAACATTCCATTGGAACATTTCCAAGGTTATTGTCATTTTAGGTACAGTTGGAAGATCTGAATCCTTTGCCTATGCCTGATACGGAAGCCCTATGTATGTGTTCGAGTCCACACACATAAGAACATAAGAAAAGCTTGCTGGCTAGTGGCCCATGCAGTCAGACATTCGGTTCTCACAGTGGCCAACCAAGCTATGGTCTGAAGGCACATGAGGTCACCACTCTGCTGAAGTTAAGCAGGTCTGTGTCTGGTCAGTGCTTGAATGGGAGACTGCCTGGGAACGTGTGTGCTGCCTTGGGTTCTATGATGAAAGAAAGGCGGGGTGTAAATGTAGTAAATAATAACAACAACAGCAAGCAAATTTATTTATTTATTAAATTTATGTCCCGCTCTTCCTCCCAGTAGGAGCCCAGGGTGGCAGACAAACATGCCAAAAACACTCTAAAACGTCATAGAAACAAAACGTCTTTAAAAATGTATTAAAATATATTTAAAAACATCTTTTTAAAAAAAGTTTTTAAAACATCTTTAAAAGCAATTCCAGCACAGACGCAGATTGTGATACTGGTTACTGTCATGTGAGGGAATGGTGGAACTGCACTTGTGGCAATGAATTCCAGAAGTTGCTAGTAAGTACCTGTGTATAGCACTTCCTACAGCAGAGTTTAGCTGGAAGGGAACTGAAAGATGCTAATTCCTGACTTTTTAAATGACAGAAGCTTGCATTTTAAACATTTAGTCATATGTTGTGAATTCTGTTTTTATTCTTTACGGATGTTAAGAGGAAAGAATGTGGTTTACAGTTTGAGGGTATGATGCTAGGAGTGTGTGGAACTGCCGGAATTAGGTAGTTCCTCATTAAAATGCAAACAAAAATTGAATTTCCCCCCAGCAATTAGTGTGGATCTTTTGTGTACAAATATATAGGAAACTGTCTGGATTGAAGAGAGCTTTGCTGTTTTCACATCCTTGTCTTTTTGAATATTTGGTTTTCATTAACACTTAGATAAGACAACTCCATTCTTGTCACTTTCCCCTCCTTTGGCATTTGAAATGGGTTGGGGGGGGAGTTGAAGTGAGGGGGAGGGGTTTTGGCTTTCCAGAAGCTGTTTTGTTAAGACCTTTAGAATCCAAAATAAGCCAGAGTCCTCTGAAAATAATCCCCCTGCTGTAGAAACAACAAAACCAGAAGCTAATATTTTTACAAGTGGCTAATGCTAGATAACCAAGTTCATGAACTTGCAACGGAGTCTAGCTGGAAGGGAATTGAAAGATGCTAATTCCTGGCTTTTTAAATGACAGAAGCTTGCATTTTAAACATTTAGCCATACATTGTGAATTCTGTTTTTTTATTTTTATGGACGTTAAGAGGAAAACATGTGGTTTACAGTTTGAGGGTATGCTAGGTGTGTGTTTAACAGAAACTCATGTTTCCTATCTGGGAATTATCTGCACAGTGGTGCGTGGTCGTGGAAACAGTTCATTAATTCCAGCAGGTAGGTTTTTTGGCAGGAACAGCTATCCTCAAGTCCATTGACAACTGAACACATAACATGATATAGGTCAGCTCCATTTTATACTTAGATTAGGCCTGTAGATGCTCAACCTCTACCTGTTCTTCTTGTGTCCAAATGGAAATAGTTGCTTTAGCACGGTAGCCCCCTTCTCTTTATATACCTCAGCTGCTCATACGCATGCTTGTTTTCTTTTATGTTTTGAGTGTCATGTGATTCCCATTTCCTTAAAATGAATTCATTTTCTTTTCGACAGCAATAGTATGCCTTCGTTTTAATGCCTTTGGGGCCTTCTCATATTTAACCACTTTGCTGTGTTTCGTGCTACAGATAACCAAATATTTCTGGCTTTTTTGAGAGACTAGCGGCCTCGTTCCCAGCACTGCTCAGGATTTTTCTTTTTTAAAAAAGCAGTACAGTTCCGAAAGGTTCAATCCGTCATCTTGATTCAAAATGGTGTCCAAATTGTGTCCAAACATAGACAGAAATCCTGCTCCTGGATCTCCGAAACCATCATGCAAAATTTAGTTACGATATCTTAAGAGTTCCCTGGGAAGAGAGATTGCCGATAGCTCTGTGAGGGGGTCTCCTAACAACTCCCAGCACCTTTAACAAACTACCATTCCCAGGAATTTTGGGGGGAAGCCATTATTGTTTAAAGTGGAATGATTCTGCTTTAAATGTATAGTGCAGACGGGACCTATGTTCAACTTGGGCCTCACTTCAACTTGCCATACGCTAAGCCTCAGGCCTGATATGTAACACATTAATTTATTTTTTATTTTAAAATATTTATAAACTGCACTTTCATATAAACTATCACAAGGTATTACACAGACTGAAAACACAGTGTTGCAATAAGAACAATCACATCAGCGAGAGCTGGTTGGCAAAGAATCTCGGGTTTGAAAGGCCTGTCCGAATAATACCGCAGGGATGACTCCTGCTGAACCTGTGCTGGCAAGGAGTTCCACAGGGCAGGACCAGCCACATTGAAGGCTCGGCCCCTGGTAAAGGCCAGCTGAACCTCAGGGGCATGTAGGGCCACCAACAGTGTCCCATCAGAAGACCTCATTGATCAAAATGGGTCATAAAGAATCAGGCGGACCTTATACTTTGGGCCCAGGTTGTTTAGGGCTTTGGACCTGACCCAGTAGCAGACTGGTAACCAGTGCCCCTCTCTCAGAAGCAGAGTAACATCTGCCAATAAACCTGCTCCTGTGGGCAGTCTGACCCCTGCATTCTGTACTAGCTGCAGCTTTTGGACCATACAAGGGCATCTCTCCATAAACAGAGCCAGTGTGGTGTGTCATGGTTGGAGTGTTCGACTAGGATCTGGGAGACCAGGGTTCAAATACCGATTCGACCATGAAGCTTGCTGTGTGACCTTAGGCCAATCACAGTATCTCAGCCTAACCTACCTCACAGGGTTGAAAGGGGAGAGAGCCATGTATACCACCTTGAGCTCTTTGGAAGAAAGGTGCGATATAAATGTAATCAAAAACATAAATAATAAAGCCCCACATATTGCTGGTAAGGTGTCCTGCACTGAAACTGGCTCATAACGATCAGTTTCGAATTATATCTGATGAAGATGGGGGGTTGGGTCTAAAGCTGCCACTGCCTTGGCCAAAGACATTTGTATTTAATATCTCTCCTTTGGTCCTCCCGTGGGACCAAACTGTGGGTGCCATAAGACTGCTGAAGATAGTATTCTCTCATGAAACTGTTAGGAGTCATCCTTCAGTTAAAGCGAATTGGGTTCATTTTAAGAAAATGTTTACAAAAATGCATGTTAGTGGAAAGTGTGCATAAAAATGAATATATGAGTGAAAATAAAAATGGCATATGACAAAAAATGGCTTGCAAAAATGTGTACGTTAGAGCTGCCCACAAAAAGATGTTTATTAGGAGAAATTTGCACTAAAATGGTTTCTGATCCTGAGTTGTTTACTACTCTGGTTAGAACAAACCACAGTTCACAGAGCTGAAGGGCAAGGGCTATGATTTAAATGATAATCTGAACTGAGCCCTGTAGCAGTTAAGAGCCTGGGTTGGGAACTCCCTGGTTTAAACTCACCTCAGCAGTGAATCCAATAGATGGCCTTATATGAATTGCTATCATTTGGGCTGCAATTCAATACACACTTACCTGGGAGAAAGCACCATTGAACCCAATGCAGCTTACTTCTGAGTAGACATGTACAGTATTAAATTGCAGCCTCAGACACAGAACCCATCTGCAATGTGGAGACTATAATACTGGCCTATCTTACAGACTTGTTGTAAGGATTACTAGCCATATTAATGTGGTTAGTAGTAGTATTTTTAATAGAACTTTCAATGCATTTATCTCCTATGGATTATAAAGGTTCTGAAGCCTATTTAAATGAGACAAGTTGTTTTTTACAGAAACCTGACAGATTATTTCCTCTCTATTAATAAATGGGTTTGGGTACACTTCTGTCTAGACACAAGTGGACCAGATGCCTCTTCCAACCCTATTGCTTTCATTGGAATTAGACCAAAAATAAATTTGGACCGACATCCTTTATCCAGATAAAGATATTGTTGTTTCTCCCTTGCATTCTATCCTTGCATGTAAGAGCTGGGGAATGTTCCTCTTCAAGATAGTTCATAAGGCTGCCTTAGGACATTAGTGCATTTTTGCAAGGTATTGCAGGAGACGTATCATTAGAGCTATATCATTTTAAAGATTACAAAGGCCACTCACTAGTAGGGATATTAAGAAGGCACCTTTTTCCATTCCACTCTGAATTCGTCCTATGCAGCCCTGTTTCCATTCCACTCCAGTTCGTCTCCCGACAAAACCTGCATTATTCATCTCACTGTCCACTGTGGAGAAACTACATAACTTATGTCATTTACATCATTGATTGCATAAATTAAGTAAATTACTTTGTCCTTACATTCCGCAATCCAAGCGACTCTTTGCCCCTTTCCCAACTAGAGAGGAGGGCTGTCACTGGCAATAATATATTTGATCAGGAAAGTGGGGAGAGGATGAAAGCTAAGCTGAGCTCATTATTCTGTGGGTGTGAGTGACAGGCTTGAGTTTACCTAATGCCTTTTTTTTTAATTCATGGCAATATTCTCCTTATCTGCCTGCCATAAACCAGTGCTATATCTGGTTTATTTCTAATGTAATAAAATACATTTTAGTTCCTATAAAAAAATATCCCATGTGGCAATTTATTCTCTTTTCAGAGGATTAGATTAAACAGCAATCCTTGTTAATTCCCTGACATCTGACGGCCATAATTATTGCTTAAATTTATTGCACCCAACTGCCTGTCATTCTTACAAAGGTATCCCATGTCATTTCTTCCAACCTACGTTTTGTGTAAGCCAGTGTTTGGTTTTTATTTTGTTTCTCGCCTTGCAAGCCTTCAACATAACCCAGTGAACTGGGGTGTGTTCCTTTCCTGTTCCAGTGATTGAATCAAAGACGCTACAGGGAGACAGTGAAGAACACAGCTTCGGTGCCCCTGGAACGTTCGTTATTGAAAACACGACGGTTGAATTTCAGAAGGGCTCAGAAAGGGAAACGCTTAAAATCCCAGGGCCCCTCGGACCAGATTTCATTATCAAGGTAAAGATGTTGCCTTTCTCCCCGGTGCAACTTGGGATGCTGGCTGCCGACACAATTGAAACCACTTTGTTGAAATACAGTGACGGGGGGGGGGATGGCCTCCTTCTAAGGGTAACCGAACCTGGGCAAGAAGAGGCTCAGGTAAATTGGGATTTGTAACGTGTCAGTTGCTCGGGCCCAAGAGTAGGTAGGTGGGGGGCTGTCATCAGACAGGCTGAAGTCAGGTCCCACCTAACCCTATAGCTGCCCTATACCTTTAAAACAGTATCATACCACTTTAATCAATCATGCTTCCCCCAAAGAATCCTGGGAAAGGTAGTTTGTCAAGGGTGCTGAGAGTTTGTGAGGAGACCCCCTTTTCCCCTCGCAAAGCTACAATTCCCAGAGTTCCCTCAGAAGAAGGATTGATTGTTAAACTGCTCTGGGAATTGTAGCTGTGTGAAGGGTCTCTTTAACAACTCTCGGCACCCTTAACAGATCTCTTGAAACCAGATCGAAAGGGGACTTGAGATCAGTAAAGGCAGGAAAAAGCTTACCACCAGGGACTGAAGTAAATTTCTCAGCTAGATGGGCTATAACACAACAGTGGTCTAAGGTTGAACAACTGGCTTTAAACCCAACCTGTTCCTCACCAATTATGCTGTTTTATCCATCCAGGATAAAAGTTTACGTTTCAGACCAATTCATATGAACTCCTCCTCCTCCTCTGAGGGTGCAAAATCGTGGCAGTTGGGTGCCCAAACGGTCAGGTGTCAGCATGGAGCATTTGCTTCATCTGCAGGCCATCCGTGTCATAGAATGGAGGCAGATGTGAGCATCCCTCCACCATGCAAAGGGAATGCCCCTGCTGATAACCTGTGACATAGACATAAATGTCAGAAGAGAACAATGTGTGATAAACAGAAAGAACCCTTCTGTTTTAAATTACGGCACTCTGGATTGTCTCCTTGTGAAATTTTTATTTTTTCCCTTGCCGTTTGCCCTGAGGCTTTCTGCACTGCACTTTGCGCCTGAGTTATGCTGTGATGGGCCATGGAGCGCTGGCACGCGGTATACAAATGTGTCGTAATGGAACTCTCTTTAGACCAGGTATACTGCCCCCAGAGACAGCGTGGTTCAGTTCTTTTTCTATCAACCCATAAGTCATCAGTGGAGACAGACGGAGTTCTTCCCCTGCACTGTGACATGTGGAGGAGGTGAGTAATGGATGGGGCCTGGGAGTGTGTACAGCTGTGGATTTTAAGTGGTGGATTTACAGCTTTCTAGCTGTAACTTTAAAAAAATATATATCACTATAAATTCATGCTGTGTTGCAACACTGAGCCCTTCCCTGTTTGCATTTCTATTTTTAAAGTGCAGAAGGCCCAACATTTGCAACTAGTTACGTGGGGATATGGATACCCTGGTGATATTTTCGGTGTAATTACTATCAAAATATCCGCTCATATGTTTCAAGTGCAAACTTAAAATGTAGCTGGCATTTCTGGGAAGAGATAATAAACGGTTAATTTTACATAGTGTGTTTCTTCAGGGCACTTCTCAGTAGTGCTTACGTTAGCTCTTAAAGGCAGCTGGTGTTTGTGTCTCTATATTATAGATAGGGAACTGAGGCAGAAGGAAGAGTGGCTTACCTAAGACAGAGCCCCATTTTTGCCAGATTACACTAACACAAAGGTGGGTGGGGAATGTTTGTAGGGGTTCCTTGTTCATAGCAACTCTTTTGCCTTGCATGGGCCTCCGATAGCCAGCAAGCTGCCCCTCTCCAAGCCTCAGGCTCATCTCTCCTATTCCTGCCATATACAGTGCTGAACGTGGGCCGCATCAAGACCCCCGTCTTCCAACCAGGGGTATTCTGGAGGGGGAATGCAGGGAGGCACAGCTCTGAGCCATTTTGTCAAAGCAGAAGCACTAATCTCATTTGGTGGAGCATCTGAGAAACTGATGGCAAGTGAATGAGGTGATAATGAGGCTTTCAAGTTTGTTTCTGACAGGTTAGTTTAGAGAAACTTAGAGAATGGGGAAAATATTACAGCATACTTCATTTCTTTCCTTTTCTTTGATGGGATTCCTGATTCGTGCTAGAATGGGATGGGGAGCTTTTTTGGTTTGGCGAGGTAGATCATTATCTGGCCCCGCTCCAGTGGGGCAACCCACCTGTCAGTTACCTGATGTTATTATGATGTCAGATGATAGGTGGGTCGTTGTGTAGAGCTTCTCAAGTGCCTGACAGCTAGTTGATTGCTGAGTGAGGGGATTTGCTGTCCCTTGCTTGGCAAAGCCCTGAGCGCAGGGCTGGCAAAACTGCTTTGTGCGGGGATCAGCTGCACAATAGAGTTCCCCCACAGGGAACCTGGTTGCACAGCCAATCCAGCCACATATGACATCAGGTGTATGTGGTTTGGGGCAAACAGCCTTGTGGGTTGCGTGCTGGGCCAAATATGGCCTGCAGGCCAGAGATTCCCTATCCCTGTAGTAGAAGTTTAAATGGCAGCACACTTCTTTGTAAGATTCTCATTAAAAGCTAAAGATTGCTCTTGTTTCCAGTGGCTAGGGGTGGGGGAGAAAATCAATGCCATTTGCATGAAACCTTCCAAATCTGCACTTTTTGAAGCAATATGTGAACCAAAACACAGCCATCCTTCAAACTTTCCATTTCTCTGAATTTTGCAATGTGTTCTCCAACCAAGTAATGTGTAAAATAAATGCATATACTGGAATAAAGTGTGCATGAAAGTGAAAATAACATTCAAAAATGCATTCTTGTTAGGGAATATTGCTTTGCAAAAACATGTATATTAGGCAAAATTGCTGACAAAATGTGTATATTAGAAATTTGCATGAAAATGCTGATGAGATTTTTTTAAAATCACTCTTCTGCTGGTTTTGAACATGGTCAGGCAATATTTCTTTGCTTGAGAGCTCTGAGGGAGAGAGATCAGAAACCAAGGAATGCAGGGAATTCAGTTTATATGCTTCCTAAAATCAATATTGATAAATATATCTTAATAGGGTATGTCAGGAATCTCATTCTGTTTCTCTTTGGCCTAAGTGTATCTGGTGTAAGATTATTTGGTCATTGGCAACTTCCATTTGGCTTCTTATAAATGACTTGGTTATTTTTGGAGATGATCGTTTTAAGAGCAAAATGTGGGAGGAAAGGATTAACTGCACCATCATCCCTTATTTGGATTGATTATTTGTTCAGAACTGTTCTCTCTTATACATGCACTCTGTGTTCTCTGCGGTGGAGTCATAAAGGAGTTCAGATAGTGTGCATGTCCCATAAAATGCAGCCATGTTTAAATAAACACTTAGTTTTCAATATTTACATTTTTCTCCCCCCATCGCTTTTCTTGTTCTGAGTTTCTTGCTTGCTCAGCAGAGCTGGATCATGCAGCCCTAATACCAGTGGCCCCATGCTCATTTTTTCTTTTATAGTTCTCATTCCATAGGTGAAAACAACAACAAAAGTCTTGTGATACTTTAAAGACTAACAGTGCAATACTAGCCATGTCTACTCAGAAGTAAATCATATTTAATTCAATGAGCATTATTCCCAGGTAGCCTCAGTGGCTAGGAGTGCCTTTTGCCAGTTACAGCTGGTGCACCACTACAGCCTGGCTGCAGTGATTCATGTATTGACTTGATTGTTACAGTGTGTTCTATGTGGGGCTACCCTTGTTCCACCTGGTGCAAAATGCTGAAGCTACATTGTTGTTGGCAAGAAACTATTGCCAGCATATAACTTGGGTGCTGGAAAGTTTTCACTGGTTGCTCATATGTTACCAGACCAGGTTCGAGGCTAAGGCCCTTAAGAGCTTGGATCCAGAATACCGCAGGGACCACTTGACCTCTTATATCCTGGCCCAATCACTGCTGGGGGCCCCTCATGGCTCAGATGCACAGCTTGTAAGGACTAAAAGTGTAGCGGGCCAAAGCCTATGGAACCCAACTGAGCTTAGGCAGGCACCTGGGATGTGCTAGAATTCTGCTCAATTCGGATTTGGTACCAAATTTTACATTAATTTGCTTATTCTCAATTGCTGAGGGTTTGATTGTAATGTAGTGAATTTCCACAGCTGTTTTTGAAAATGGACTTTAAAAAAAAAAATCTGCCTCTGGAACACTGATTGTAAGAACGCTAATTTATCGATATTTCCTTTTAAAATTTGACGGAAACATTGATAATGCTATTTCCTTTAAAACATCAATATTAATATCGATGTATTTTTTCTGAGTAAAAAAAGCACGGATCAGTAAAAGCAGTGGCTAGCAGATAGAGAATGAACTTGAATCAATGCCAGCCTGTTAGGTTGACAGAATGTTTTCGAACAGGCACTGGTCAACGGATCTCACCCTAGCAGGCAGCTTCCTTGCTGAACTTCAGGTGCACGACTAAGACTTTTTTGTTCCCGCATGCATTTAAGATAGTGTTTGGTTTTATAATTTTTTTTTTTAAATTGGGTTTTATGATGAATATTTATTATTTTATTGCCAGGGGTTGCGGGGGAATGATGTAAAATGTCCTCTTCCAAGTCTTTCTGTGTTACTTCTCTAGCTGCTGCTATTTAATGGATCTGCAGGGGCTTTGAAAGCACATCCATCACAAGTGCGCTGCAGAGTTTATAAATTTGTTCATCTATTAGAGGTTTGCTCATCCTTTCAGGGGTGAGTGATGGACATACGTGGCATACCCAGCATAAGTGGGATCGATAGCAGGCAGCAGTTGTTTTGAAACTTCCATAGGTGTTGGCTGAGAGAGCTCTGCTTCGGTCAGTTGAAACCAGTCCTCTCGAGTCATTTGCTCAGTTGTTGAGGGGCGATGAAATATTTATGAGTATTCCCCATCCCTCAGAAATTTTAAAAGTTGTCGGGGCACAAAGCCTCCAAGCACATGGAGTTGTGTGCTGTTGGGAAGGAAAAAGGTAGATGGCATGGACCAAAGTGTAAACTGATGGGTAGATGGTACGTGACAATTGCTGTATGTGTATGGAAGAGGGGTGTGAATGTTCTTTGCAAATAGTATGTGTGTACATATGGGTATTTTTTAGTTATTAACAACATTCATGTACCACTTAATCATTTGCATTTCTCAGCGATGTACATAAAACCAGTGGAACATTAAAATCATCATAAAGCCAAACCTGACCTTAAAATGCCTGCTGGAACAAGAAAGTTTTAGCCATATGCCTGACGTTCAACAAGAAGGGTGCCTTGTGTCTAATCTCAGTGGGGAGGGTGTTCCACAGACTTGGGCCTACGACACTGACAGCACAGCTTCTTCGTTGTGGACCGTGCATCTGAACCATGAGAGACCACCGACAGAGACGCTCCCAAAGTGATCTCAGTGATCAGGCCAGGATATTACTAGTGGAAAGTATGAGAATGGAGGAGGAATGAGCACAGAACATGCAGAAACTGTCAATATATGGTCCCAGGCTCTGGTGTGAAGGCACCTGAGGCCAGCACCCTGCTGAAGCTAAGCAGGGTCAGATCTGGTCAGTGCCTGGATGGGAGACTGCCTGGGAACCATATGTAAGCCGCCTTGGGTTTCTATCATGAAAAGTGGGGTATAAATGTAAAGCAAAGGTAAAGGTGTCCCCGCACTTGTAGTGCGAGTCATTTCCGACTTAGGGTGACGTCTTGCGACGTTTACTAGGCAGACCGTATATATGGGGTGGGATTGCCAGTTCCTTCCCCGGCCTTTCTTTACCCCCCAGCATATGCCCGGTACTCATTTTACCGACCACGGATGGATGGAAGGCTGAGTGGACCTCGGCCCCTTTTACCGGAGATTCGACTTCCTCCTTTCGTTGGAATCGAACTTCGGCCGTGAGCAGAGCTTCGGCTGCGTTACCGCCGCTTTACCACTCTGTGCCACAGAGGACCTTACATAAATGTAGTAAATAATAAATAAATAAATAATATATGTAGGTTTCCACTTCTTAATTATAATGTATATCCTCCACCCCCCACCCCCGCTATAGGTTATCAGCTGAACTCTGCAGAGTGTGTGGATATCCGTTCAAAGCGTGTGGTGCCAGAGCAGTACTGCCATTACTATCCTGAAAACAAGAAACCGAAGCCTAAGCTGAAGGAATGCAATATGGATCCGTGTCCTGCAAGGTTTGTATTGCAAATGTATAAATGAATGGGTGGATCCCAGTCGGTGCAGTGGGAAGCCAGTCCACATGGCGGAGGGAACGTTTTGCCGGGTGTGCATGCAGAGCTTTACTTTTCCTTAAAGAAATGAAGGGCAGCCAACTGTATTATTTGAGCACTGTCATATTTTTTTATTTCTGTGTTTGATCCAGTGGGAGCTGCAATACCGTCTGTAGAAACTTTCAGTTGAGCTTATTATTCTTGGGCAGGGGGAGCTAATGTGCTGCCCTCCAGATGCTGCCATTCCCATAATCCTTGACCATTGGTTGTGCCTGCTGGGGCTGCTGGGAGTTGTAGTTCAACAGCATCTGGAAGACACCTTATTGGCTGTCCCTGTTCTTGAGCACGAAGGGCTGCACCAAAGGTTCTTGCCAAAAATAGGAGAGAAAGAAGGGAACGTCTAAGTGAGGTCGAGATTTGACTCGTGAGAAACTTTAAAGTGATCGAGAATCTCTAAAAACTAACAAGACTGGAGATGTTCTGGTGGGCTTCTTTAGGTAAAGTTCATATATTGAATGGTCGTATGAGAGGGAATGAGAAATGGGATTTCATATTTTTTTAAAAAAAACAAAATAAATGTGATGGATTATGGGAGTGAAAGCATTTCAAGTTCTACCATAATCAGGAACTAATCGTCAACCCCTCTTTCTAAAACTGCAATTCGGAGGGGATGAAATGGAAGGACCCTGTAGAGATATATCGATAACCATCACAGGGATTAATGCTGAAGTGGTGTCACAGAGAAGAGTTAAGTGGTTGCCTGAATTTGATTTAGACTTGGGAAATTTGAATAACTTGGAAACAAAGATGAACAATATAAGCATGCATGGCTGTCACCTGTGGATGCAGCAGAATTGACATGGTAGTTTGGAAAAAATATATAATTATATCAAAGTTGGTGAGTGAGTCAGGGTCTTCGCGAAGAAGAAACAAGCCAAGCCATGGTTTGATAGAGGCTGCTGGAATGCCAAGGGAAGGGCCATAGCCCAGTGGTGGAGCATCTGCTTGCATCCAGAAGGTCCCAGGTACAATCTTTGGCATCTCCAGGTAGTTCTGGAAATGTTTCCCTGCTTGAAACCCTGGAGAGCATCTGCCAGTCAGGGCAGACAATATGGAGCGAGATGGACCAGTGGTCTGACTCAGTATAAGGCAGCTTCCTATGTGCCTAAGCATGAATTCAGAAGGGCATTGGTTAACATCAAAGAAGGCCACCCCAGGATTTGGATGTGTGTTTTTTCCACATTAAGCGGAGGATAAAAACAACTGAAGCAACACTTCCGCTAGTGCCAGATCCTTTCAAGACCATGTGGTGTCAAATTTTATTTTGATCAATTAATTCTGCCTGCGCTTAATGGTTTTTCAGGCAAAAGTAGTGCGACAGTTGCTCTATGGAGCACATCTCTCGGATCATATGCATTGCAAAGGATTAAATCCATTCAGAATCAATACCTGAGGACAATATTTCAGGTACCAAGTAGTACCCCATCCTCCTTGTTATGAGCCAAAACTAATCTGCCAATGTTGGCATTTTTACTAAATAGCAAGATGGTAGTTTATTGTTATAGGATTAAGTTGTTCTGTGAAAATTGCCAGAAACTTTAAACGTTAGCACAGATTAGTATCCCAGACAGTGACCAAGTTAAACTGGTCAGTAAGTTAATAGCTGTGATATGATTCTCATCTTTTTTTGTTGTTGTTAAAGCAGGGAGAAAAGAAAGCTTTAGATTTGGTGAAGCAGCATATTTTGGATTTATATTTTCATGACTTATTGCCAGAGATTAATACCCAAAGAACATCTTCCTCTTACCCAAGCCGCCATATATAACAAGGCTTACATATTTGATCTAGCTGGTTTGCTAGTTGTGGATTTTGTCTATTTAGAAAGAATGAGCCAAATCCCATGTGATTGACTGGCAACAAAGGGAGGTATTCAACTAAATCCTACTCAGAACAGACCCATTGACATTGAACCTGTTATCCATGTCTATTAACTTCAGTGGGTTTACTCTGAGTAGGACTAGCATTGAATACCACCCACAACAGTGAAGGTGGATGAAGAAGTCAGATTGCAGGGAGCTGACAATTCTGTTGTTGAAGCATTGACCCAAATTATAGATGGGTATGATCCTGTCCTTTCTGTAATGAGTGTATTATTATCATTATCAGCATCATCACCTTTCTCATAATGTGGGAAAGGCCATAGCTCAGTGGCAGAGCATTTGCTTTGCATGCAAAAGGTCCCAGGTTCAATCCCCAGCATCTCCAGGCAGGGCTGGCAATGTACCCTGTCCATAATCCTGGAGAGCTGCTGCCAGTCAGTGTAGACAATACTGAGCTAGTTTGACTCAGTATAAGGCAGCTTCCTGTGTTCCTGTATCCTTGGATATTACCATGGGTTATGCTATTGGTTTCTTTTCATCATATTTTGTCTGTCGTCTCACCTTTTATTGTACTGTTGTGTGACTGATGGCCTTATACTGATGGCCTTTGGGGAGGCCAAGAGGAGGCAGATGTTGTGGACTACAATTCCCATCAGCCCCAGCCAACATGGCCAACGGTCAGGAATGAAGGAGTTGTAGCCCACAATATCTAGAGGGCACTATATTGGCACCCCTAGACTAAGCAATAAAGATTTGTAGAGCTGGGACATAGGCTGTGTGACAAGCCAGGAGTCAGGGCCAAGGAGCAAGGCAGTGATGAAGGGCAAACTAGGAGGCAGAAGCAAGGAGCAAGCCAGAATTCAGGACTGGAGAATAACCTGGAAACCAGAAGCACACCAGAGCTCAGGGAGACCTTGCTGCTCAAGCAAGGCTGAACTGAAACAGGAAGCCCTTTTAAGCTCATTCTTGCCCAGAAGGACCGGCCTCGGTGGGCAGAGTCAGCCTGCGTGGGCTTGAAGGTACTTCACTGAGAAAGCTGCCACCTGCGGTTCAAAGGCTTACCACAAGTGGCAGCTGCATAGAGATCCAGCAGCTCTTGCCAGTGATGATGCCCCTGGGATGATGCCTATGGATGGCATGTGAAGCGTGAGCTGTGTCTGGAATTCCTGGTGCATCCTTACTCTGCCCCACCCCCTCAGGATGATATTACTGCTACATGGGGACATCCATCTCCAAGGGTCATAGAGCGATGGATGCATCCAACATGGAGGCTTGATTTTTTTTTAATTAAAAAAAGCACCCTAGCGTGCCCCAGTTTGGGAATCTATCTGAAGCCAACATCTCATATTCATTCTTTTCCTTTAAGACAATGCTTTCGTTTTTCTAAAAGCTTAAGGCACTTTGAGGGTAAAGTTGCTCACCTCTGTAGCAGTCTTGATGCCTCATCCACATCTACTATAGTCCCCAGTGAGGTGTCCAGTACAACATCTGCTGCAACTTCTTGGGAACGGTTTCAGTTGATGTGGCCTGATGACATGTACAAGGTGCTTGCGACAATGCAGCCAGCAAGGTGTCCTCTTGACCCTTACCCTTCTTCTTCTTCTTCTTCTTTTTCTTCTTCTTCTTCGTATTAGTATTAGTATTATTTGATTTATATCCCACCCTTCCTCCCAGCTTATTAAAGCTTGCCGAGGGTGTTTGGTCGAGTGGATCCAGGGTGTGGTCAACGCATTGTTGCGGGAGGGAGTGATTCCAGCCACCCTGAAAGAGGCGGTGATCCGACCACTCTTGAAAAAGCCCACTATGGACCCATTGGTTTGTGACAACTACCACCTGGTTACAAATACCCCCTTCTTAGGGAAGGTGATTGAAAGGGTTGTGGCGCAGCAATTGCAAGTACTCTTGGATGAAACAGATTATCTTGACCCATTCCAGTCTGGGTTATGGGGCCTGTTTATGAGACTGAATCGGCCTCGGTAACCCTGATGAATGACCTTTATCGGGAGAAGGACAGGAGGAGTGCAGTACTGTTATTCTTACTTGATCTCTCAGCGGCTTTTGATACTGTTGACCATGGTATCCTTCTGAGCCAACTTGATGAGATGGGTATTGGAGGCACTGTTTTACAGAGGTTCTGATCCTGTCTCCACAGTTGTTTTCAGAGAATAGCATTGAGTGATTGCCTTTCAGCCCCCTGGCAGTTGTGCTGTGAGGTGCTGCAGGGCACCATCTTGTCCCCCACGCTGTTGAACATCTATATGAAGCCCTTGGGAGCAGTCATCAGGAGGTCCATAGTCTGGGGGTGCTCCTGGTTCCGTCTGTGTCGCTGAAGATCCAGGTGACCTCAGTGACTAGGAGTGCCTTTCACCAGCTTTGGTTGGTGAGACAGCTGCAGCTGTTTCTGGACCAGGATAGCCTGACCACTGTGGTCCATGCACTTGTAACCTCCAGGCTGGATTACTGTAATGCGCTCTATGTGGAGCTACCCTTGAGGTTGGTCCAGAAGCTGCAGCTGTTGCAGAATGCGGCGGCGAGACTGGGGCAGGGTATCGCCAACATGTCACCCCGCTGCTGAAAGAATTGCACTGGCTACCTATTAGCTACTGGGCTAAGTTCAAGGTTCTAGTTTTGGTGAGGGCCTCCTGCAGATACCATCTTATCAGGAAGTCCATTCTGCACAAAATGGATCTTTAATGTAGTGGCGCCTACCCTTTGGAATTCCCTCACCTTAAATATTAGACAGGCACCATCTCTGTTATCTTTTCGGCGCATACTGAAGACCTTCTTTCAACAAGCCTTTTAAGTAGAGACCTTGTCCCAGTCTTCGTCTGTGTTGGAATTGTTTTTTAATATGTTTTTTAACCTTTTTAAAAAAGATGTTTTTAAAGATGTTTTGTTTTAACGTATTTTAAAGTCTGTTTTTATGATGTTTTAATATGTTTTTAGTGCTTTTGTTTGCTGCCCTGGACTTCTTTCTAAATAAATAAAACAAACAAACAAACAAAGGAAGGAAGGATGCTTGTGGTGCAAAGACCGCACGGTGCTATTGCCAAGTTCCTAAAGGCTGCTGCAGTGTGCATAGACCATATTGAGTTGCACAATGACATTTAAGGCACGCTAGCTGTTGGACCGTCTGGTGCTGTTTCCTGGCTCTGCTAAAGTATCTTAAAATAACACTACAGCATCTAGCCCAGAACCTCACATTAAAATGCCAGCTGGCAGAGTTGGAGTTATATCCAAGAAGAAAAAGGAAAAGTTCTCAGTGGATTTCATTTCCTATAACTAAACTCTCCTGTTTCCTCTAATCCCAGTTGAATGTCATCATCAGTAGAGACCCCTCAAAAGCCTAAATGCTCAGAACTTACCAGGCCTGTTCTGCAGACCCACTCTGGCAAAAATTGAATACAGATCATAAAAGGTTGCAGAATCTTCTGGAAGGAGGATGTGAGTTTTATAAGCAGGGATGTAATATGAATACTTGCCATTAATATCAGCACTATAAAAACAAAAGTGCTATTGTTCTGGGGTTAATGTTCTGCTTTGTTCCTTATTACTCCTTGTGGGTGTCAGGGCCAAACCAGAGCAGTGGGCCGGTTGGCCCAGATCCTGTCCTGTAGTGTATGTTCTCCAATTCAGACCTCTGTGGCCAGTTGTTGGAGGCAGGGCTGAGGGCTTGTGTTGGAGCCTGTAGAGTAGCAGACAGAGGCTACTTCTTGATTGACCTGTAGGGTGACCACGTCTCCTGCCTAATAGAGGACAACCTTCTGTTTGAAGGGCTGGCAGAGGACAGTCCTCTGTTTGAAGGTGACCTCTGTTTGAAAAGCTGCTTGGTCCAAGCCTGGTTTCAAGGCCAAGAACCATAAGAAAGGAGACCCACAGGGGTCTTGAAGTTGCTCATTAAGTTAGCAGCATCTGGACAGCAGACTGAGCAGGCCATCGGGTCACAGTCTTCTGCCCAGGGATTGAGATGAATTGTATTTCTATTTAAGTTATGGTAATAGCATACTACATTATATATAATAATACTTTACATATATATATAGTAATAGCTTACTAGATTGTATCAGCATTATAGTAATTGAAGACCTTCCTCTTTCAACAAGTAGATACCTTATCCCAGTCTGCATCTGCATTGTAATTGTTTTGAAGATGGTTTTAAAGATGTTTTGTGTTTATGATGTTTTTCCCAAGATGTTTTTGGCTTTTTGCTGCTTGTTTGCTGCCCTGGACTCCCTTTAGGAGGAAGGGCAAGATGTAAATGTAATAATAATGATGATTCTTTTTCTTTCTTTCTTTCTTTCTTTCTTTCTTTCTTTCTTTCTTTCTTTCTTTCTTTCTTTCTTTCTTTCTTTCTTTCTTTCTTTCTTTCTTTCTTTCTTTCTTATTGATTAGATTTATATCCTGCCCTTCCCCTACTAGGAGCCCATAACAATATAATTTATTTACAAATTTGCAGATAAGTAAGCTTATATAACCTATATGCAAATATGTGTCCTCTTTTGTCCCCCTTTTTTGATACTGCATTTCCTCTTTTCTGACAATGACTAAGTGGCCACCCTACTGACCAGGAAAAGACAGAAAGCCAGGTTCCTAGATTGTATCCCAGGCTTGTCTGGTCCGGAGGTTTGCACTTTCCTGTTTTTTTCTGTGCCTTAAGAAAGCTCTGAGACTTGTTCATTTCTTGCTCCAGATAGCTCACTAAGGCTTAGGATCAGTACATGGCACATTACAAAGAATGAGAGGACAACTCCCTGCCTCAAAGGGCTTACAATCTAAAACTGTATGCAAGGAAGACAACTGAGAAAGGGAAGGGAAATGGAGTCTCATGGATAAACAGGGAGGGGAACACATGATTATTTCTGATAACGTATATTTAGGCGTAGTTACAGTAGGATATTGGGTCCACTACATCTGAGGGTAGCAGGCTAGCTTGGAGGATGCAGTGCAAGTCATGTGTAGGAATGCAGAAGAAATTCAATTCAGTTTGATTTAACGGCGAACTTACCAAATCCCCACTTTCTGAAACAATATGCGAAACACAGCCACTCTTTCAGATTCATATACTGTGTATCTAATTTTTTTCGTGTAGCTGTCCAGCCAAACAGCGTGAACAAAAATGCATATTCTCAGGTAAAGTGTGCATATAAATGCATATATCTGTGAAATATACATACAAAAATACATTATATTAGGGGAAATTGCTTTGTAGAAATGTTTATATTAGGAGCAATTGCATGCAAGTTAGCACTAAAATGCTGATCATTTTTCATGAGGACTTGAAACACAATTGCAAACTGGTGTGGAAATGAGAAATGAACATAACTGGAAATATGAATATGAATATTTACAACATAAAGAAAAATATCTGGTGTTCAGTAAGTAACTTTGTCAATATTGTTTGTCTCGTTCACAGTGATGGGTTTAAAGAAATCATGCCCTACGACCACTTCCAGCCACTTCCTCGGTATGTATGGCATCTATAAGATACAGGTTACTGATGAGATTAGCATTCCATTAATAGTATAATACAGTGTCCTTAGTTTATATTGTTTGTGCAGGCTCTTGCGTCCCCAAGATGAAGACTGGCTGTAACCGTTTACTATAGTTGGCAGTGACTTGCGTTTGACAGCCCGTGACATTTCGTTCTTGAGATAAGTTCACACTAAGCACACGGAGCCTTAATGCACAACCGACCACTAATGCACTTGCCCACTTAAGTGCTTGGGCTCCATTAGTAAGTTATGTGCAAGATAGCAATTGCTGAGTATACTTGCGGTAGGAAATTGCTGCCTGACCCTTCAGATTCCTGATATGAGCGCTGCGGCACTAGCTGTGTCCACACACAGCCAAAGTTAAGATGATGCGCTTGGACCGAGCATCTACTTTGCATGCAGGAAGTCCCAAGTTCAACCCTTGACTTTTCCAGGTAGGGCTGGGAAAGCCTCACCGTCTGAAACCCTGGACAGCCACTGCCGGCCAGTGCAGACAGCACTGAACTAAATGAACCAATGGCTTCACTTAGCATGAGGCAGCTCCCTGCAACTTTTCTCCTGGTGTCATGACCACTGTTTGTCCATAAACAGTAGGACCATACGCAAGCTTCCTTTATGACCACATAGCGCACTGTGTTGCCTTCATTAATCGAAAGAGCAACCTTGGGCAGGGATCGGTTGGGAGTCCCAGCATACAGCAGAGGACTTTGAATGAGCTGAGCTGTGGCTCAAGTTGTCAATGCACTACTGGACTGTTTTAACAGATGGAGTCATCTTTTGGAATAAGGAGGGGGGAGGAAATCTCGCCAGGATGAATGGTCTCCTCCCCACCTCTGTATACAGCCACCCCTTTGAAGGCTTTTGGAATGCCTCCACATAGTTCAGTCTTGCTGGAGTGTTGAGAGATTGCATGACAGGTACGGGCTCTGGAAAGTGTCTTCCGAACTGGCTGGTCCACAGGATCCCTCGTCCCACCTGGAACGGGCCCCTTTGGAATATGGGACAGGGAGCACAGTTGAAATGGATGAGATAAATAAAAGCAGCTGTAAAAATGTACGCTATAAACACTTCCGCAACTAGCATTGCGTACGGCCCTTTGCATTATGGCATATACAAATTGTGCGCCGCTAATTGCACTCAACATTTAAAATGTTCTTGATGTGTCCTGGTGATTTTTGTTTTTCAAAGGATCTTTTCAGCACTTAGTTCACTGCTTTGAAGGGTTGACAGTGCTTTTTGTGCTGTGGCCCAGAGAACGCCAACCATGAAAAATGTTTGTAAACAGTAGTTGAAAAGCATTTTCTATAAATAATCTAAGTTAAAAAGCAAAACTCTGCAAAATAGGTCCATATTATTGCTTCCATATTGGAGATGGGGTGAGGGATGGGGACTGAAGTTGAAAGAAAGTGGTCTGCCTAAGGCAGGAGTAGGAGTTCTTCAGTCCGAGGGCCACATACCCCTGTGGGCAACATTCTGGGGGCCGCATGCCAGTGGTGGATGAGGCCACAGCAAAAATTTGGTGGGGCCCAGTGGCAGCTAGTGGCTCCATAACAGTGGGGCAGTGGAATATACTCCAGGTTTTAGTCTGAACTTTCAAGAAATTTGGACTAAAACCTGGATTGGATTCTACTGCCCCACTGACATGGAGCCACTAGCTGCCATTGGTGGGGCCAGATCAAATGTGAGCAGGGGGAGTGGATGTGACACTTGCCCTTGTAAAGACAGCTACTTTCTTTTTTTTTTGTAATAATTTTTATTATTCAAATTTTTATAAAACAGACACAACAAAATCAAACAACAAAAACAATACAGCAAAAAGAAAAAGAAAAAACTTGACTTCCGATTTGTTACAGATCAGCTATAGATACATAATATATATCAAACTTGACCCCTAAAACATACAAAGTTCACTTTTTTCCATAGTCTATCTTGATTAATCATCAAATCCCATTATCATCATTTCATTTTTTTTCTTTCAACAAGAAGTCCAAAAGAGGCTTCCATTCCTTTTTTTTTTTCAATTAATTTTTATTCTAATTTTCAAAACCAAAATAATACAAAAAGAAAACAACACAAATCAATAACTAATACAATACAAAAAAAATACATATATATAAAAATATTGACTTCCGATTTGTCATAGTTCAGCTATAAATCTATAATATATAGCAAACCTATCTCTTAATAGATTATAAAATCACCAGCGGTTATCTTAGTTGGTTTCAAATCTCATTAACATCATATCATTTTAATATTCCACAAAAAGTCAAAGAGAAGTTTCCAATCCTTGAGATATATATCAATCAATTTTTTTTCTAAATAAACATGCCAATTAATCCAGCTCATCAAATCTACTAAATCCAGTAATTTCAAAACACTATAATTCAACTATAAATCTAGAATATGTAACAGACCTATCTCTTAATAGATTATAAAATCACCTTCCTCCAACAGTTATCTTAGTTGGTTTCAAATCTCATTAACATCATATCATTTTAATCTTCCACAAAAAGTCAAAGAGAAGTTTCCAATCCTTGAGATATATGTCAATCAAATTTTTTTTCTAAATAAACATGCCAATTAATCCAACTCATCAAATCTACTAAGTCCTGTGATTTTAAATCGCTCTTCTATCATTATCCATATTGGGTCTATCTTCCACCTTCCATCGTAAAGACAGCTACTTTCCAGCCACACAAAAACCACAGGTTTTTCCACTTGAGGAGCTTTTCCCAAAGCAGTTCTCACAACCTTGAAACCCTCCTCCTTAGAAAAAGGGAACAGCTGCTGGAAAAGGCACTGGCCCTTTAACTGGCCAGATGCAGCACTCGGGGTAGTGCTGGTGGTTCCATCCTGACTACTGTGGAAAAGGGCTGCGGCTCAGTGGCAGAGCATCTGATCTGCATGCAGAAGGTGCCTGATGCAATCCTGGGCATCTCCAGGTAGGGCTGGAAATATCCCCTGCCTGAAACCCTTGAGCCCCACTGCCAGTCAGTGTAGACGGTATTGAGCTAGATGGACCAAGGGTCTGACTTGGTATCTTTTAATGCTTGGAAACGGCTTCTGATTTCTACATAAACAATTTCAGGCCGCGTTATTGTTTCATCACAGCATTCTTTTTGTGCTCGTTTTAGCAGGTTTTGAAGATAAGAAAAAGAGGCAGAGAATAACCACAACTGTAGACAGAAAAATGTGGAAGAGTAGCAAGTGGTGGGAGAAAAGAAAATTATATTTGTGGGGAAGAATTATATGGCACTATACTGTCTTTTGAACTTACAAGATCTGAACAGGGTGGTGCATGACAGATGCTGTTGGAGGTCGCTGATTCATAGGGTCGCCATAAATCGTGGTCGACTTGGAGGCACATAACAACAACAAATACTGTCTTTGATTTTTCCCTTCCAGAGATTGATGTAAAGTCACCCATTTTCTATAAATTTATCTTCTTGTTAGTTAATAATTCGTTTTGGTCTGCGTCAGTATAAGGCAGCTTCCTATGTGCTTATCCCAGACTACAAAGCTCTGCCAGTTTTTCCAAGATGCAGCTGAGACCATTTGCATTCTTTGCTTCAGCTGCTGGACTGCTAACTGCTGTCCTGAATCAGCACCTTGGTCCTTGTCCAGGGTCCTGACCTTTCCTTGCCTAGCCTTCCCCTCTCTCTCAGAACCCTGAGCCTGCTGACCCTCCCCTGATTTGGTGCATCAATTTCTCTTGGTAGTGGACATCTCCCTGGATCAGGACTGAGACAGCCCTGGACATACTTGTGTTCGCAAACATGTGCATATACATATGCATATTTGGGAGAGCCAGGAATTGTATGCAGAACTACACCTTATTTATTTTACTTTGTTTGTTAAAATTATTTATAAGCCACATTTCATCTATACAGATACCAGGGTGGGTTACAAAACATTTTACAAAACCAAACAATAATAAACCATAAACACACCATTAATATAAAAAGGCAGGTACAAGAGAACCATGGCAGCATGTTAACCAATCAGTCATATAAACCCTTTAAAACGCCTTGGCAAATAAACGTTAACCTGGCACCAGAATGACATCAACACAAATGCTGGTTGTAATTCTAAGAAATATGTGTTCAAAGAAGCACACAGTTGTGGCCCAAAATGCCAGTCCTGTTTAGTGGCAGCTCGTGGCTCCATGTCAGTGGGGTAATGGAATCCACCCCGGGTTTTAGTCTGAACATTTAAGGAGCTGCCCAAGCCGCCACTGCCTGTGTGACTATCTCCCCTTCTCCCTCCTTCCTCCATGTCCTGATGTCATTACACTGTGCCTTTGTTTGTTTAGAAGATTAAAATGCCACCTTTTAGCCAAACCTTCCACAACTGAAAAGTAAAACAGAACAATTTACGCTAACAAACTAAAATCAAATTGCTGCAGATGTGTTGTTTTTATATTGTATTACTGTATTTTATCAATTGTATTTTAACAATTTTGTAAGTCGCCTAGAGTGGCCATTGGCCAGATAGGTGACGAAGAAATTAAATTTATTATTATTATTATTATTATTATTATTATTATTATTATTATCAAATACCAATTAAAAATACATACCAGCAGTACGCAACAGGAGCATTTCATGAAGGAAGCAAAACAGAGAATGGAGATATCTTCATCTGGTGCCGAGGGCCAAACTTAGTGCCATCCAAGTGTCCTTGTGGACAACGTACCACAACTTGGACACCATCAATGGGAAAAAGGCAATTTCACACTTTACGCACAAGCGAAACGCTGCAAGGGTGCTCAACAGGGAGCTTTGCAGCACAGCTCTGTGGTGGAAATAAAAAACAAAAACCCAACAGGGTTACTGCTGAAAATGGTAGCTCGTTGCTGAGTGCTCCCCGCTGTAATGTGAACTACACCTTAGGCTGTGTCTAATGCCATTATGGTGTGACTTGCCCTGACCTCATTAATGGCAAGAAGCCAGAGATACGGAGCACAAGTAGGGATATCTACCACTTTGCTACTCTGCTGTGCTAGTTCTTGCCACACTGCAACAGATTAGCTTTAGAACAGCCTTTCCCAGCCTTTGGGACCCCAGATGTTGTTGGACTACAATTCCCATCGTTCCTGACCGTTAGCCATGCTGGCTGGGGCTGATGGGAGTTATAGTCCAGCAACATCTAGGCATCCAGCCTTTGGGAAAAGCTGTTTTAAAACTAGTCATCCTTTAGAGTGTTATATATTACACTGATCATTCCTTTGGGACAAGCGGCATGAAAGGATCGCAGCAGAGGAGTCATTTGTCAGGGGCAATGGTGAAATCATTAGCTATCTGCTTCATGTTGCCTGATTTTGATCATGTAAGTTTGGTTTAAATGTCAGCACTGGGCGTACAAGATGTTTCACGTTTGGTTTGTGTATAAAGTGATTAATTTGCTCTGAGCGGGGAGTTAATATGAATTATTTCAGCATTCTTGACTCGCCTCCTCCTCCTCTTGGGGAGTAGTTATATAAATTAACCTTTTGGATTTATAGGTTTCTGCTCCATCTGCTCTGTGTTTGACTTCTTTACAATATCATCACTTCTGCTGACCATGGGCTTTAAGTGGGATAGTCGTGCTGATTTCAACCTATGTTGTAGGTGCAGTTGGCTTGCATTTATTTTTCTGAGCCATTACTAATTGTTATATTTAAACATGTTTTAGCAAAGAACATTAAATGCTAGTTTCTTGCCTTGAGTTGCTAGCAGAAAACGTAATGTTGATTCAAAGGGAACTGTGCCACACTAGCATTTTTTTCTGAGATACAGATGAATCTCGATGCTGGCTGAAAAACATATTTTGTGATGTATTCATAGCAATGCAAGTAGAGATGTGAAAGCCCAAAACTTTTTTTAAAAAACACAAGGGGATTTCCCCATTTTTTTAATTTTATTTTTCGGGGGGGGGACTGGAAAAATGGGGGGGGAGGTTTGAAAAAACAATTCCCCAAATTTTTCTGTTTTTTTCCCAGGCCTTCACATATCTAGGTGCAAGTATCTCTTGCATATCAGGAAGCCACTGTGTATCTATCCTGTTAATTACCTACTTTTGCATCTTGCCATTCCTTCAAGCACATCAGAGAGATACCTAGAGTTATCTCATTTTATCTTGACAACAGCCCTTAGCCTGGGAAAGTGTGTGGCTAGCCCGGGCCACACAGTGAGATTATTAGCTGATGGGGCAGGGGAGTTGGACCTAGTTCTGCACGACCTGAGTCATACACACAACCCACTGCACCATAAAGGGATGCTTGAAGAATTCACTCCGCTAGTTCCAGTATGAACTGACCTGATCCAGACCAAAGTGTGGGCTGGAAAGTAGTTATTTTTCAAAACTGGCACTTCTCCAAATTTTGTGATGACATTTTTGGCTCAAAAAAATATACCAAAATGCAATTAGGAATGTGTATTTTGAGAGAAACTATATTTATAAGTGTGTATTTTTAAGAATATGTTCAAATATATGCACTTCAATACAAATTTTCATGCAGATTTTTTTAAAAAAAAATGTAGATGAATGCAGAAATGTGATGGAATGGACTTATGAATGAACACATGCAAAAGCGATATAGACTGGGAATCAGCTGGTCCGTCCACTTTAGCATCATATTGATCCTCACTGCAATATTGGGTTCAATGGAGGCTGGTTCAGCAGGCCAACTGGAGCACTGCCTTGCCAACTTCAGATTGCCTTCAGCCAGTCCCCATCAGGCTGCCTTCTTACTTTCAGCCAGTCCAGAGGTGGAACTGGCTGCCAGCTTCTTCCTTCTCCTTACTGTCAGTGTTGCCCTTGTAGAACCCAGCAGGAAGGGGGGTGTCGACAAAACTAGAATTAGTTGGCTCCACCAGCCATTTGGCTCTGACTTCCCCTACCATTGGCCCCCGTGCTTTCCGCCCCACCAGTTCCAATAGGCACCAGCCACCACTGATTGTGTTCCTGATCTGCATAAACAATCTCTGACCAGACCGTTCAGAGAAGGAAGAAGTAAACTGTATACCTGCTTACGGATTGCTATGACCCAGATCCTTTTTTTTTTCAATTAATTTTTATTCAAATTTTCAAAACCAAAACAATACAAAAAGAAAAAACACAAATCAATAACTAATACAATAAAAAAATAAAATAAAAATAAAAATATTGACTTCCGATTTGTCGTAGTTCAGCTATAAATCTATAATATATAACAAGCCTGTCTCTTAATAGATTATAAAATCACCTTCCTCCAGCGGTTATCTTAATTGGTTTCAAATCTCATTAACATCATATCATTTTATTCTTCCACAAAAAGTCAAAGAGAAGTTTCCAATCCTTGAGATATATGTCCATCAATTTTTTTTTCTAGATAAACATGTCAATTAATCCAACTCATCAAGTCTACTAAGTCCAGTAATTTCAAATCGCTCTTCTTCCATTATCCGTATTGGTTCCATCTTCCATCTTCCATCTTTACGCACCCAATAATCTTGCTGTCATAGTCATATAATAAGAGTCTGATAGGAATATCCTTTATCACAGATATTTTCTTGCCATCAATTCCGAACGTATCACTGAAGTATTGTTGCAAAGCCGCATCTCTGTTCCTCTTTTTTACATGATACACTAGCACATCTCTTGAAGATTTTTCCATTGACACAAAACAGGGATTAATTCTGTTAACTTTCTCCATTTCAACTTCCATCAAATCCTTCCAGTCCAGGAATTTTTTTGAACCGATAATATCTTTATCTCCAATCTCTTCAATTCCTTCAGGGACAGCGCTGAGTTCCAAACCGTAATATTTATCTCCAGGATCCATCACAGCCAGGAAATCCAAATCTTTTTCCATGTCTATATTTAATCCAATCTCCATAGTTTGAACCTTGCCTTTAATTTCTCTTTCATCCTTTTTTGGTTTTCCAGATCTATCTTTATTCTCCTTTCTCATAGAATCCTGAATTTCTTTCAGCTCCTGTCTCATTTCGTCAAATTCAATTCTCAACGCTTGACTATTATTTCTCAGTTCTTGTTTTATTGACTTAATCCCATTCATTATTTTCTGAAACATGTCTAAAGATAAAGTCCCTTCTTGTACATCCATGATCTTCTTAATTGTCATTCTTAAAGCCAAAGGAACAAAACTCCTTCAATTTTCAATGTCCCAAGCAAAGAGCAGTTTATTTCTTTATCCAGTTACAAAGGAGTTAATCTTTCAAACCAACTGGCGTCACACTCTAGACAGCCCTTATCTCTTATATGCCCAGAAGTGCAAAAACAGCTTTAGTTCACAGCGTCCAAATAACTAGTAGCAGAAAGAATGAGCAGATTCGTCAAAAAAAAAAGTAGATCAGAAAAAATAGTCCCAGACATATATTACACAAAAGTCTTATAAATCAAAAAGATTTTTCTTTTCTCTTCCAGTCAGAAACCCCTCATCCGTTGTAATCTTTATAATGCTATTTTCCATGTCAGCTTTTTGCAATAAAAAAAAGATAGGCTATTTTTATTTTCTTCCCCCTTAGTTCCGTGAGTAAAAGAGAAGAAAAGTTTTGACTCACCCAGGTTTTCTTAATTGCTGGTTCTTTGACAAATCTCTTTAGCTGTATAGATAAGAAAGTAATAAGCGTAGACAGGAGAATGCTTGCCTGCTATGACCCAGATCCTAGACCTCTCTGTGGATGATCTCTCAGCTTCTGGACCACAGGAAATAATCATAGAATCATAGAATAGTAGAGTTGGAAGGGGCCTTTAAGGCCATCAAGTCCAACCCCCTGCTCAATGCAGGAATCCAAATCAAAGCATTCCTGACAGATGGCTGTCCAGATGCCTCTTGAATGCCTCCAGTGTCGGAGAGCCCACTACCTCTCTAGGTAATTGGTTCCATTGTCGTATGGCTCTAACAGTTAGGAAGTTTTTCCTGATGTTCAGTTGAAATCTGGCTTCCTGCAGCTTGAGCCCATTATTCCATGTCCTGCACTCTGGGACGATCGAGAAGAGATCCTGGCCCTCCTCTGTGTGACAACCTTTCAAGTAGGTTCACTGATTATGATATGCCAAGCAGATGAATCCAGTTTGCAGTCATTAGCAGAGTTGTCACAAAACTGGAGGGCTCTGGGGTCTGTGTTTTGAGAGGAAGGAATTGATCCTCCATGCAGAAAGAAGTCTGGGAAGCATCCTACTTTCAGTAAGGATTTTGAGAATTCAGGAATCAGTACATAATCTTTAAATAAAACTGCATTTTTGCTATTGGAATTACTGAAAATGTTAAGCATCATCGGCCAAGAAAAAAGGGATCTGCTGTTTTCATAATGGCTTGCATCTAGAAACCAGATAGAATGTGGACCTCATGCATGTTGTCATTTCCCCCCAGCTGGGAGCACAACCCCTGGACTGCATGTTCAGTTTCATGTGGAGGTGGAATTCAGAGGAGGAGTTTTGTGTGTTTGGAGGAGACCATGCATGGAGAGATAATACAAGTAGAGGAGTGGAAGTGCATGTATGCTCCCAAACCCAAGATCATGCAAGCTTGCAATCTGTACGATTGCCCAAAATGGGTAGCTTTGGAGTGGTCACAGGTAAGCTGGCAAAGAATTTATGTATTTGTATTTATTTATTTTATTTGTACCCCAGTCTTCAGCCAAAAAAGGCTCCCAGAGTGGCTTACATATAATCAATTAATACAGGCTTACAATATTAAAGAAAACACCACACACAAGGAAAAAGGGGCAGGGAGGGGAGAGGAAAAAAGCAAACCCAGGCACCAATTCTTAGAGTAGTTCTTATAATAACCAGCTGGCAGAGAAACAGTTCAGGTTTAGGAGGTGCCTGATGGTGCTGGTTTTCTGCCAAAGCTGATGGGATGAGCCTCCTGCTTCTGATGTCTCCCATAGAGGTAGTCTGGTGGAATGGCCTCCATTTTTTTTTAAAAGCTTCTGTTTTCAGATATACAGAAACACTGCAAGAACAAATAAGTGGTGTCATCAGTTGTAGGATATACAGGGGCATGCCTGTTGGGAATGTGTGTTTAATGATAAAATTATCAATGAGAAACAAATATTCATGCAACTTGCCGAATGTGTCGCAGTATTATTTGGATTCAGAAAAATAATGGGCAATCTTCCCATAGGGTTGTATTCAACTAAGTCCTACCCAGAGTAGACCCATTGAAATTAATAAACCTAAGCTAGCTAAATGTTTTAATGATTTTGCAAGCCGCCGTGAGGATGCAGTTTTAGACTTCAAGGCAGGATATAGATTTGAAAATAAATAATAAAATATAAACTATGGGGGGGTGTTCAGTGCTAGTACTACTCAGAGTAGACCCATTGAAGCGAATAGACATGACTAAGTTCATTAATTTCAGTGGGTCTACTCTGAGTAGGACTGAGTTGGATAGAACCCTATGTACTTCCATTTAATTAATTAATCAGCTAAAGGCAGATGATTTATCGACTGAACATTCTTGAATTGCTTGATAGCCCTAGGTGTTTGCTGGTGTGTTTGTTTTTGCCTTGTTGTGTAGTGCACTGTGACATGCGCTCGAGGGTTACGTTATCGGGTAGTGCTGTGTATCGATCATCGCGGGCAGCACACAGGCGGCTGCAATCCTCAGCTCAAGCTACACATCAAAGAAGAGTGTATTGTGCCAGTCCCCTGTTACAAGCCCAAAGGTAACTATGATGTGCCTACGTAAAGATATGTGGTTAAATCCAGAGCTTGGAAAAGTTACTTTTTTAAATTACAACTCCCATCAGCCCAATCCAGTGGCCATGCTGGCTGGGGCTGATGGGAGTTGTAATTTAAAAAAGTAACTTTTCCAAGCTCCGGTTAAATCCAATGGAAGGAGACTTCTTCTGATAGAACAGGTGTGGGAAACCTTTGGCGTTCCAGATGTTTCTGAACTACAACTCCCATCATCCCTAACAGTTTGCCATGCTTGCTGGGGCTGATGGGAGTTGTAGTTCAGCAACATCTGGAGGGTCAAAGGTTCCCAATGCCTGTGATGGAAGGACTCCTTTCATCAGAGGAAAGGGACTTTGGATTCAACCAAAAGTGGACAAGTGAAAACCTATATCAGTTCTTGGATACATATCTTTGTCTATAGTCCCTGCTTAACATTCATTCATTCCTCTCTCTCTCTCTCTCTCTCTCTCTCACTCACTCACTCTCTCACACACATGGATCTACTTTTAGTATATTTGTTTCATTTAAATGGATGTTTATCGTATGTTGGGGACTTTTGTGTGTGTGAAGTGAGTCATAAATTGAATAAATGTAATCACACTCCTCACTCCCTGCTCATTGCACATGAATGTGTGAGTTGGCCACATTCACAAACTAGACTGGACAAGCCAAGGGGTTTACGGCTGTCACCAGTCTGCATTTCCTCTCTGTTATCTTCCAGTGACATCTAGCCAAAGAAAACGCATGGATATATTTATTATTATTGTTTTAATTTTTTATATTGGTTTTAACCTTTGTATTGATTGTAAGTTGCTGTTGGTACACTTTTGTGCAGAAAGTGACTAATTTATTAAATTGGCTAATCAGTTTAATAAATCGTCATCATCATCATGCTTAGCAATTCCTGCTGCCTCTATACTACATTGCTTTGTATTTTATATGTGCTGGTCTTTGACCAAAATGAAGAAATTAATTGTGTACCACTTCTGGAGGCAGGGAACTGCTAAACATTTATTATTGTTGTTGCTGTTGTTGTTGTTATTATTATTGCCTGCCCTTCACAAGTAGGTCCCAGGACAGGTTCAAGAAATTTATAATACGGCATTAAAAACAGTTAAAACACATTACATTCACAAGAATAGCATGGGTCCTAGTAACATACATCTCAAGTGCCAAAGGCCAGGGTAAAGAGGTGCGTCTTTAGCATCCACCGAAAATATACAGCAGAGGTGCCAGACACAGCTTTGTAAGGAGGGAATTCCACAGCTTAGAATGCCTTCTCCCAGGCCACCATCCCCTGAACTTCTGAGGGTGGTGGAATTATCAAGAAGGCCCCCTCTGCTGATCTTAACACCTGAGAGGGTCTGTAGGGATGGAGATGGTCTCTCAGATATTTGGGGCCTAAGTCATTTAGGGCTTTAAACACTCACATGAGTATCCTGAATTGGGCCAATGGCATCATGTCACACATGCTGCCTTGGGTTCCTACTGGGAGGCAGGGTGGGATATAAATTTAATAAATAAATTATAATAAATATATATTTGTTCACTAGACATTGCCAGGGAAGATGCAAGGAGGAGATGCAGAGCACTTTGCACCAACAACACAGAGCCCTATCTGTCCCTAGCCCTTGTTATTTATTTCTGAGCACTGGAGTGTTCATGAACACCCCAGCATCTCAGCCAAGGATAAAGGAGATCTCATTTCAATTTACTGAAGTCAAAGCTCTCATTGCCAATAGCGTTAAAGATTTCAGAGTCTGCACACTGCATTTTCCTCAGGTTTTTTTCCCTGGTACATACTTTCTCTGATTTGGAGATAACCTTGCAAAATCACAATTCTTTCTGTAAATCTACTTACCTTGTGCTTTAATTTGAAACCTTAGGGCCTAGGTTGTCTCTCTATGATCAAAGTAAGAGTCATAAAAGATTATCTTGATTTGGCTCTGAGTATGCAAAAGTATGTGCATGTGAGCGTGTAGAAAGTATTTTTAACCAAAGGAAAATGTCCCTAGCAGCCTTTTCCAGAATCTGGAATTTAACAGGACAAACTCCAGGGTTGGCAAAGTGAAGATGCTATAATAATCAGCACTAAACAGGTTGTGCGCTTGTCATTTTTTTCACTGATGATGTAATTTAAAACAGCAGGTGAACAAATTAAAAATACATAGCTGAACTAAAGAGGAAGAAATAATTGCAATCTTTTGCTTGGCAACTGATGGACTTTTCAACAATAGTCCAGTTCACATGCAACACTAAGCCAAACAGTGGCTTAGCGTGAACAAGCAAATGTGCAGGTTCCCAACACAAAGATTGTAGCTGCAGCACTTCTCCTTTGGTCCTGTTGCTAAACCATGGTTTGACTTAACATTATGCCCCAACCCAGGCTTATGGTTTATCTCCCCCAGATAAACCACAAGCAGTAAAGCAAAAATAAATGTTGGTTATAGGGATGGAAGGATCTGTCAGTTTTGGTTCTCCCGGTTTCTCATTTTTCTAATCTTAAATTGGTTCTCTAAATTTCTGCAGCAATTTGATTGTTTTTAAGAAATCCTCATGAAAACTCTTCAGCATTTTAGTGTAAATTTCTGCCAATAAATCCATTTTTGTATGCGGTTTTGACTAATGTACACATTTTTGCAAGCAATTTCTCCAATATAATGCATTTTTGTATGTTATTTTCACCAATATATTCATTTTGTGAACACTTTCCCCTAACATATGCATTTTTGTAAACGTTGCTTGATTGGAGAATTGCATTGCAACATTTCGATACGGGCAAATTTCAAAGGATGGCTGTTTCGGTTCTCATACTGTTTTAGAAAGTGCAAATTTGGAAAATTCGGCTTTAAATGTGAACTGAATCAAATTTCTTCCCCATCCCTAGTTACAAGTTGTAGTTTGTCGGGAGTGAGAGAAACCATGAGTCCCAGTTCAGATGTAACAGTAAACCAAACCATTGGCTTCTGGATAGCACAGCAGCAGCGGGACCAGGCAAGGAGCATAGTCATGATCTTTGCTCTGGGAACCTTCACATTTGCTCAAAGCCATGGTTTGGTTTAATGTCAGGTCAGAACTGGGTCAATATTTGAAATGATTCTGTGGCTACTTTCTAGGACTTGTGTAGTCAGAGCAGTCAAAGCATTTCTTTTCAATTCAGAAAACACCTTAGAAATTCCTGCAGTCATACACTGATTCACAACTCAGTATTGATTCACACTTGGATATTGCATATGCAAATTACCAAATCTACAGTGTGGTGTAGAAAAGGTGTCAGGGCAAGGTCATACCTGAAAACAGATTTGTGCATGCCTGTTCACAGGGTGGGGCAAAGGCAGCAATCCCTTTTTTGGATGAATCCTAATCCCCAGATCCCCAGCTTTCTTTCTGAATTATTATTATCTTTATTTACACTCCTCCCTTTTTCCAAACTGGAACTCAAGGCGGCTTCCAGATAAAAATAAGTACATATCATTAAGAACCTATAAACATATAAAACATATAAACATATAAAATCAGCATTAAAACAGGATCAAACTATTAAGATGTTAAAACCAATTAGATATACACTTAAATACTGCAACCCAGTTTAGGAGCATACAAGTAAAACAATAACATACAGCATCCTCTTCAGTCACTACCCTTAAAGCCTTCAGTTCCAAAGGCCTGCCAGAAGAAAAAAGTATTTAGCTGTCAGTGGAAGGACTGCACAGAGGAAGCCATTCTTGCCTCCCTAGGGAGGGAGTTCCAGAACCTAGGGGCAGCCACCGAAAAGGCCCTATCTTTTGAAAAAGAGTAAGTTTCTAGCACTTATAGAAACTGAGATATGAGACAAAATATGCAGCCATTATTCATCTCATTTTAATGAGAAATTATCCGGCTCCCTCCTTTCAGTGTTGTACTTTGCCTCCAGATGTTGCTGAACTACAGGTCCCATCAGCCCTAGCAAGCATAGCCAATGACCAGGGCTTATGGGAGTTGCAGTTCAGCAACATATGGAGGGCCAAAGGTTCACCACACTTGCTTTTCAGTGATATGAGAACAATAGTGATAAATTCTTTATATATATGCCAGGCCTGGGCAGTCTAGAGACTTCATACTGCCTTCCAATCAAAGGGGGCGCTATTGTGCCCATGCTGTTACTCTTTTCCACTCCAGAAGAGGGTTCTGACACCTGAGCACACAGTCCCAGGTAATTCAATACAGTGAGGCTCCAGGTTGGAACCCAGGAGTTCCTGACAAGTGGGATAAATAAATAGCCTCATCCCATGCTTGTACATTTTCCTCTTCCAGAGAAACACCCTGTTGAAGCAAGGCTCCCTTGGTTCAAGCAAGCACATGAAATGGAGGAGACCAGAGCAGTCTCTGAAGAGCCAACGTAAGTTTGCAATTCCTCTCTCTTTCTCTCTAAGAGAAGAATCTGCTGATGCACTTTCCTGACTGTTCATAAAGACTGATATCCCCGGCCAAGTCATCTGGCATTTGAATTTTCTTGGGCTGGGTCTGCCTTTGTAAGTCAGTTCTCAGGTTCTTCCAAGCAGTTCTCCTTGAGTGACGCAAAAGTAGCTGGAGCCAAAAAAAGTATTTAAATTATACATTTCGGAAGTGCTATCAAGGTTACCCAGCTATACAAATTCCTGTCCTCCAGAAGGCACTTGGCTTGGGTGAGTTGAATTCCAGAACGGCTCTCGGAATGGCATCCAAGATTTTTTTGCAAGGGGCGGGAATGCTGCCAAGGAGAAGGGCAATAGTATCCAGTCCCTGTGATCGTATGGAAATCCCCGGGGATCCAACTGTTCTTTCTGTCTTTCATTCTTCTGTAGATAGACTGAGGGCATCTCAAATAGAATTGTATGAAGACGACAATGTTCAGACCTATTATCCCCTTGCTATTGGAGGTGCAGAGTGGCGCAGAGTGGTAAGCGGTGGTAACGCAGCCGAAAGCTCTGCTCACGGCCGGAGTTTGATTCCAACAGAAGGAGGAAGTCGAATCTCCAGTAAAAGGGGTCGAGGTCCACCCAGCCTTCCATCCATCCGTTGTCGGTAAAATGAGTACCCAGCGTATGCTGGGGGGTAAAGAAAGGCCGGGGAAGGAACTGGCAATCCCACCCCATCCCTGCCTAGTATACGTCGCAAGATGTCACCCTAAGAGTTGGAAACGACTCGCACTACAAGTGCGGGGACACCTTTACCTTTTTTATTGGAGGTCACTAGTTCATAGGGTCGCCATAAGTCATAATCGACTTGAAGGCACATAACAACAACAATATCCCCTGGGTGAGGGCGCCAGAGAAGAGGTGCTTTTGTGTATTCATGGGGAGGTTGAACATAGCCATGGGAACACATGACTTAGGGTGCTTCCAGACTGTTCCTACTTTGGGGTGGGATTCATTAAGGTTGTGCAAGTGGGAGATCTTGCTCAGCAACAAATCCACTTCCCCAAAAGTTCAGACTTTTTGCAATAAGGAAAGTGATGTGAAAATGCACTGGAAAGTGTGGGATAACTTTCGTTTTGACATGATGTCATCCAACCTCCCCACAAACAAATCAGAATGAATGCTCATTATATAGTCAACATGGACTCATCTCTCTGCAAACGAATCAGAAATGCTCAACAAACAGGTTGTCTGGAAGTGCCCTTACTTACATCCAGATTGGTTTTCTACATACGGCTGCCTTTGAAGAGTCTTTGGAAAGTTCCACTAGTCCAGAATGAGATGACTAGGGTGTTAGTGAGGGCTTGTTTGTGGGAGCATATTGCACCCACTTTTAAACAGCTGCACTTCCTACCGCTTTGTTTCCAGGCACACTCAGTTCAAAGTGCTGGCGACTGGCTCCACTTCTTTACTTTGTAAGCCTGGTGGCCGGGTCTCTCTCACTTTTGTCATATTGATGTGAGCCACTTTGCGAGACAATAATGGTCTGAAAAAAGAAGAAATGCAATAAACAAAGCTGCTGAGCGAAGAGGTGTCTCCACTCCGTACAGTTCAGGGGTCTGCTCTGGGTGCATCTCCCATTCGCAACAACCTTTTTATTTTATTTTATTTTTTGCATACCTGGAATTGTCCCTCTCTATCCCAATAAATGGAGAAGCCCTCACAAGCATGCACATTGGACATTTCCGCCTGCAACAAATCAGTGACTTGAAAAAACTGGCTGTAGGAGATTCTTAGGCACACACCCTTATAACATGCTGCATTTGTACTGAATTGTGTTCTGCATTAAAAATAAAATAAAATGTGGAACTGCCAGAAAAAAATCAAATGAGATCAGTATTCTTTCTTTGCACGTTTTAAATGAGGTCAGCATTCTTTCTGTCCATTTTGAAACGGTGTAACCAAGAGTTATAGGATGGATGTGGCTAAATGGTGCTTTTGTGTTTCTTCCTTCGTCCAACTGATCTTGGCAAGGTTGTGTAAACGGGGAGAGATCAGCCTCTGACTCAAACCCGAAACTGCCTTCTGAGCAGTCATAGATCCTGCACATTTACACTGCATCAGGCTGCCTCCTTTTGAAAAGCAGACCAGAGTTGGAATTCATTTGCAGATCTCAGTAAAGACTGCAAGAGGCTTCCTCAATACAGAAAGGAATTGTCCAAGCTGAGATAAAATTGCCCTCCCCAACCCTATTCACTATCTCACATGTGGGTGGTGAAAATCAGAGGGTTTTTTTATGATTTACTGGGGAAGCAAAATGTTTTGAAAGGATTCAGTGGGGCTTATCATTGGCAGCTGTGGCAGTTTATCTTCTGGTACCTGTGCTATTGGTGGCAGAATTCTTCTTAGCAGCTGATGGCCACCATTGCCTAACTCCCAAAAGCTCTCAGAATTATTAGGAATGACTGAGAATTCCAACAAAAAAGGAAAAAGAAGTAGAAATTGCTGCAGTTTGCTTGTTTGTGCTGCGGAATGGAAATCAGTCAAGCAAATATGATTAGTATTCACATCATTGTTGTCTGCAAATGATATTTTTGCATTGTTTTGATGTTTCCTTTACATTGAAATGAATGTAAGTTACATAAATAGTTACTTAAGTTATGTAACATGTTAAAAAGTGAACAGCGAAATGAATAATGTAGTGTATGGCAGAAACCAAACAGCAGCAGAATGGAAACGGTGCTGATGGTGATGAATGTGGGTTAGAATGGAAATTGCTACCTTCTTACATCCCTAGGAATTATGCCTGGTCATGAGTCCTTATGATAATTTATTGAATGCTCCTTCTCTTTTAGAGTGTATTTATCTTTGCTTTTTGCAATTTACATGCATGTCAAAGTCCACTTCTAGCCTACTTCTGGCTTAAACGCAGGTTTGCAGTTTCCCCTGGTAAATTGCAACCACTTTTTAAAAATGACTTTCTTTATATATCCTTTTAACAAAAGCCACAAAATGAACATCTCAGTCCCTGGTTCACTACTTTTTATTTTAGTTTAACTGTCCATCGTGCCTTCATGCCGTAGTTTCAGTTCATAATGAATAAGTGAAATATAAACACAGCTGTGTTTCAAAAACCCACAAATAGAGATGTACCAAGACAACATATTGAAGATAAATACTTCTACCCCTGTGGTCAAGTGTGTGTGGGGAGAAGAGAATTGAATTCTACATAATGGGTGTTCAAAGGTTTTTGGATTTTTTTAATATTAGGAAAATGGTTTTGTTTCTGTTATTTTATTTTATTTTGTTTAAAAAAAGATTGTTTGGAAAGCTAAGCCAAGAAAAAGTGGAGGTTTAACCTTTCTGGTTTTTACTGGTGGAATGTGATGATAGTTGATACCCATCATTATTGTAAATGTTTCTCCCGAGAGCCTCCTTTATTTACAGGGGGATTTTCAATAAGCCTTCCAAAAAAAGATTCCACATCCTTGTTCTTTTACTAATCTTAAAGAAATAGAGAGCTTTACTGCATTTTTCCCCTTAATCATAACTTTGAGGAAACAGGCCAAGCTTTGAAGCTGATAGCTTTGTGAGGAGGAAGGGCTGGGCTGGACTTACTTCATTGGGCCTATTCAGATGCTCAATGGGTACACATACATTTCATGCAGAAGACTAAAATACTTCTGGGATAGCTTCATCCTCCAAAAAGATAATTTTACCACACATCAGTTGCTGATGCGTGGTAAAATGTGTGTAGAATGGTCATCTGTAAGAACCTTCCCTCCCTGGCCACATTCACATCATACATTTATTCCACTATGATACCACTTTAAACACTCATGGCTCCAGAGCTTGGAAAAGTTACTTTTTTGAACTATAACTCCCATCAGCCCGATCCAGTGGCCATGCTGGCTGGGGCTGATGGGAGTTGTAGTTTAAAAAAGTAACTTTTCCAAGCTCTGATGGCTCCCTCCAAAGAATCCTGGGAACTGTAGTTTGTTAAGGGTGCTGAGAGTTGTTAGGAGACTCCTATTCCTCTTGCGAAGCTACAGATCCCAGAACTGGGAAGAAAGAGATTCACTGTTAAGCCACTCTGGCAATTGTAGCCATGTGAGGGGAATAGGACTCTTCTAACAACTTGCAGCACCTTTCACAACCCTTCCCAGGATTCTTTGGGGAAAGCTATTATTTTTTTGAAAGTGGAATAATAGTGAAATAAATGTATGGTGTGAATGTGGTCTCTCTCTCTCTCTCTCACACACACACATATCTAGAACTAAGCTGAAATTTCTCAGATCTTTTTGTTATGAGAAAATATTTGCACATTTATTTATTTCCAGCATTTATAGACCAATTTTTACCATAAATAGTCACAAAGGGGTTTACACAACAATCAATGTAATAAATCCATAAATCAAAATAATATTTTACTTTTTTGCTCCTTCCCTCTCTGGAAAAGAGGGGGGGAAGCTGGGGAACCCCACCGCCAAGAAACTGTTGTAGAATTTCTCCTTTCCCCAAGGAAAGAACAAATGAATATTCTTTATTTATTTGTTTAACAAAATTTATATACTGTTTGATTATTTAAAAAAAAGACCCTTTAAGCAGTTTACCAAAAAAAAGCATTAAAATTATCAGTAAAACGGTTAAAAACAAGTTGTTATTAAAAACATTTAAAAAACAATTGAAACAGCATCAGACTAAAAACATTAAAGCACATCAACATCCATACATCTGGATAGGCTTGCCTACAAAAAAGGTTTTAAGCAGGCACTGAAAAGAATCAGCGAAGGGTCCTGCCTGATATCCATAGGCAGGGAGTTCTGAAGAGCAGGGGCTGCCAACACTGAAAGAACAATTTCTTACTAGTGCAGAGCAAGTATTATGTGGCACTTGTGACAGTGCCTGTTCCACAGATCAAAGTGCTCAAGTGAGCACATATGGGGTAAGGCAAGTAAATTGATCCCAACCTGTTAAGGGCTTTATACACCAGCTGTAACACCTTGAACTTGGCCCAGTAACAAATCAGCAAGCAGTGCAGATCTCTGAGCAGAGATGTTATATGCTGACAGGGTCTCACTCCCATCAGCAGTCTGGCTGCAGCATTCCGCACTAACTGCCGTTTCCGGGTTAAATGCAAGAGACGTGCCACATAGTGTGGATTGCAGTAATCTAGTCGTGAGGTCACCAATGCCTAAACTACTGTGGTCAAGCTCTCCCAGACCAGGAATGGTCATAGGTGTCTCACAGATCCAGCTGATAAAAGGCACTTCTAGCCACTGAGACTAGAGCTGGATCCAGAAGCATCCCAGTTTTGCCACCTGGAAACAAAGTAGGGGGTTGGGGAGGCCATTTTCACTCAGCTTTACATTTCATGCTATGAAATGGATATACCGACTGCAAAATCACATGATTTGATTTAGCCAATGGCAACTGTGGGTTGCTTGTTCCACAAGTTTGATTTGCTTTTTTAAAATAAATAAATAAAACTTGCAGTTATGGGGCTCTAAAATCCCAGACGCTAAATATGCAACAGGAAAACCTCAATTACTAAATAGACCTGCTGTGTCGAGGAAAAAATGCTTAGAATTCTCTGACTGTAAATTAATTTGTTCTGTGGTCCAGACTTTCAAACAAAAATGCAAAGCTTCAAAAGAATTCATCATACATTATTTTTGGACCCTCTTGTGCATTCAGCCAGCCTGTATACAGGGTGAATTCTGAACTGCTGGTGTACTGCTGTCAACACATTTCTTTTCCCTCTCAAGCTTTGTCAAATATTTGTGTTGGTTAAGGCTAAGAGAATATTATTCTTGGTTTAGATAAGCAGTGGTTCAGAAACTCTCCTTGCCATTCTTCTTTCTCCCCTTGATGTTACCTCCTGTCTGCAGCCCAAGTGGTTCATGTTCCTATTGGGAGAAAGGGTGGGATGTAAATCTAATAAATAAATAACGTTGGGCCATGATTCCGCAGGGCTTTCTTTAACCTAAATTGGGTGCAGGAACCTCCAGCCTGCAAATTGTCACCCACAAGGCCATTTCCCCCAAACGACACCCACCTGTCAACCAGCGGATGTCACTGGGTGTTGTCAGCTGACAGGTGGGGCAGGGTCCAATCCTGCTAGGTGTTGCTTCACCAATGTGCTCCCTGCATGAATGCGCTGGCAAAGCACATGCCTGCAGAGAGCAGGATTGAAGCCTCCGCTCATCAGCTGGTGAGCAGAGGTTCAACCTTGCTAGGTGCTGCTGCACCAGTGCATTTCCTGCAGGGAACACACTGGCAAAGCAGCACCCAACAGGATTGAACCCTGCCCGTCAGCCAACGTCAGATGTCTAGGTCCCTCTCCCCACTCCACGGGTTAACTTTGACAGGTGGATGAGACCACCTGATTATCAGTCACCTGATGTCATCATGACAGCAGATGATCAGCAGGTGGGTGGCCACACCCACCTGTAAAAGCTGGCTTGCATGGTAGTGGGGAGATAAAGATCTGGCCGTCTGTCCTGCCGGAAGCCGAGACATTCAGGAACAGTCGGTTCTGTGATTTCCCCCCTCTTTTTATTAAGGTTACAGACAGGTCAAAAGCCTTTCAACTCATTCACCTAACTATACTTTCTAGGAACTAATCCCCTTACTAACACCGACTAAGCTTGTCTTCGCAGCCACAGACGTTGACTCAGCAACTCCCCCCTCCTCAACTCTCACTTTCCTCTTTCGGTTAGGTTCCTCTTTCATGTGTAAATGGCACCTCCTTCTTACCCCAGCCATTGCTCTTCATGCCTCTGAAGCTGCTGAGAATGGGATGAAGGGGGCTGGATCACGGCTGGGCGCCTGGCCCCTCGGGTGCAAACAAGGGATGTGTGTCCATAGGAGCAGTCGCTGAGAGCTCTCACTGTGCTTCTGCAGGGAGACCAGGTGACTGGGCGCGCTGTGAGCCCTCCTCCCTCAACTCGTTGCCCCAGTCCTCAAAGTCAGAGTCCCCCTCCTCGAGTGCCCCCCCATCCTGAGTCACAACACCGTCAGGGCCAAAACCATTCCCCACCCCTGATCTATATTGTCCTCCTCCTTTGTGTGTGGATGTGGGGGAGGGATGCAGGTCTCCAAACAAGCATAGGTATATTTAAATAGCCAGGAATTCCCTGGATACCGCATTCCTGCGTCAACGTAAGCCGAGTTCTAGCAAGGATGGTAATCCACAGAAGCGCATATCCCGTAAAAATACGCTACAGTTTGGTAAAAATCCTTGCATCTAGCACCAGGAACAGTTGATGGGATTAGCCTTGCTGGGTGGAGTCTGTGTTTGCAAGCAGGTGGTCAGTGCAGGCAGTTTTGTCAGCACTAATCTTTTCTTTGTGAGCTTGGGAACTGGATAGAGGGCCCTTTCTTTTCATTCTGTCCCCCAACAAGTTACTTATTTTTACGTATCTATCTCACCTTTCTTCTATGGAACTCATGGGTGACTACATAAGATTCCCAGACAGTCTCCCGTTCAGGCACTAGCCAGAATCAAGCTTTCAGCGAGGTGCATGCATCATGTGCCATGCCCTAGGACCATGAGCATAGTCAAAACTGATGGGATGGGCCACCCGTTTGGTGGGTGCATATTCTGATAACCACATCAGCAGTGTACTTTCACCTTTCTACTGCAGAGGACAATCTGTGTATCACTGCCTATGAGTGGAATCCATCAAACAGTGTCGTGGCACAACTTCCATCCATTCATAGAAGCCCTCATGCAATGTGAGTGTAATTGAAAGGAATGATGGATGATATCCTCTTGTAAATAGCTTTCCTATTTATCTAAACCTACAGTAGTCTACATATTTGGGATGCCTTCCCAGCCATTGTGAGATAACAACAATATGTATGTGTGTATTAGCGTAGCTGGGGTAATTCTCTCCTCTTTCGATAATATAATAAGAATTTTGTCAAAGCCTTTTGAGAGAGTCTCAGTGATGGGGAAAAACAGTAGGATCTCAATCATTTTAAATTTCAACATTAGTTTCTTTCGAAACTTTGCAAATGTGCCTGCAACAGTTGTGTTCAACCTTACTTGTATGTGTGTGTTCACTGAATTCAATGTCTTAATGCACTTTCAGGCCAGGGATCTAATGGCAGAAGTAGAGATTAAAAGGGAGGGATGAAATTTTCATCTCCATGTTTGCCTTGTAACACTAATTTGGAGGAGGGAATGCTTGCAGGGAGAATCTGTGAGTGGTAATGTTTCTTGTGGAATCATAGAATTTTAATATTTATTTATTTATACACTATCCTTTAGTCCAAAAGGCTATCAGAATGGCTTACAAAAACCAGTTCTAAGATGGTCTCCGCCCTCAGGCTCACAATCTAAAGAGACATGGCACACAAAGAAAAAGGAAGGGGAGGGAGGAGGCAAACTCAGGCACAAGTTTTTAAAGTTACAACAGATTCTCAGTGGCGGCTCCAGCTGTCTTGCCCTTGATAAAGAGTAGTCTCTCCCTGGAAGATCTCTTCCAGGAAAATCTGTCCCAGGAACAGAGTAGGTGACAGATTACAGGTCAGGAGAAAAAGATAGCTCTTGCCATCAGGAGCAGTACCAGGCATGGCTGGGCCCTTGGGCACCAGCCTGCCCCAGGCCGCAGTGCTGCAGCCCAACACCCCCCCCAAACAGGCAGCGTAGGGCTAATAAGCCCACCCATGTGTCCCACCTACCTCTCATGTTGTGTGAATGATGTGCATGCATGGTGTGCATTCCTGCCATTAACCAAGATGGTGGCGGGATGACATCCCCTTGGGGAAGCCCACCACCCCACCCTCTTGGGTGATGGCAGGCATGCACACACAACATACATATTATGCATGGCATTCACACAACATGAGAGGTAGGTGGGTCATGCAGGTGGGCTTATTGAAGCCCGCACTGTCTGTTTTGAGGGTGTGCTTGGGAGCTCCCTCTCCGTGATCCACAACCAGGTCATTGCAAGACCCAACACTGCAGCGGATCACAGAACAGGAGCGCTATTTATTTATTTATTTATTTAAAACATTTATAACCCGCTCTATTTTCAGAGAACTCAGAGCGGCGTACAAAGAACAATTATAAAAAATAAAATTGACAAAATAATAACTATATTAAAATACTAAAATACATATAATCAACATAGTAAAATTATGAGGCATCCTATATATTAATTAACTGAACGCTTGGCAAAATAGAAATGTTTTGACCTGGCGACGAAATATGCCAAGGGAAGTGGACAACCGCACCTCCACTGGCAAAGAGTTCCAGAGATCAGGGGCAACAACAGAAAAGGCCCTATTTCTGGTCCCCATTAGACGAACTTGAGATGTTGATGGAATCACAAGGCGGGGGTCAGTAGAAGACCTCAAAGGCCGAGCAGGTTCATAAGAGGACATGCAATCAGATAGATAACCAGGGCCCAGGCCATGCAGAGCTTTAAAGGTTAGGACCAGTACCTTGAATTGAGCCCGGAAGCGGATCGGCAGCCAATGCAATTGTTGCAGAAGTGGAGTTGTATGGGCCCATAAGCCAGCTCCTGTTAGCATTCTGGCTGCCGCTCTCTGAACTAGTTTAAGCTTCCGGGCTGTCTTCAACGGCAGCCCTACATAAAGCGCATTGCAATAGTCCAGTCGGGAAGTAACTAAGGCGTGTGTTACCTTCGTTAGATCAGACGTTTCCAGAAACGGGCGCAGTTGGCGAACCAGTCTTAACTGGGCAAAAGCACTCCTGGAGACCGCCGAAACCTGGGCATCCAGGCTTAAAGCTGAATCCAAGAGTACTCCCAAACTGCGAACCTGAGTCTTCAGGGGGAGTGCAACCCCATTCAACATAGGTAAATTCCCTATTTCTAGGTCAATCTTACGGCTAACGAGGAGCACCTCTGTTTTATCCGGATTTAATTTCAGCTTGTTCATATTCATCCAGTCCATCACTGAGATCAGGCACTGGTTCAGAGGCCGGACGGCTTCCTTAGCATCTGGAGGGAAGGAGAAGTAAAGTTGGGTGTCATCTGCATATTGGTGTTAACGCACTCCAAACCTCCGGATGACCTCACCCAGCGGCTTCATATAAATGTTAAATAACATTGGAGACAACACTGAGCCCTGAGGAACCTCGCATGTTAGGGGCCAGGGATTCGAGTAGAAGTCCCCGAGTTGAACCTTCTGCGTTCTACCCTCCAGGAAGGAACGAAGCCACTGCAAAGCAGTACCTTGTAGTCCCATCCCAGAGAGGCGATCTAGAAGGATATCATGATCAATAGTGTCAAAGGCTGCTGAGAGATCGAGGAGAATCAACAGGGACGCACTCCCCCTGTCTAATTCCCTGCGGAGGTCATCAACTAAGGCAACCAAAGCCGTCTCAGTCCCATGGCCAGGTCTGAAACCAGACTGGAATGGATCATAATAATCCGTTTCTTCAAGAAAACACTAAGGGAGGGCCCTTCAGAGGCTCCTCTGGGCCGCAGGGGCCCTTGGCTGGGGCCCAACCTGGCTGCCCTCTGGTGCTGGCCCTGCTTGCCATTTAGTTCTTCCCTCAGACAGTTGACTTGATTGCCAATTTTAGAGTAGGAAAGGACAATTGAGGTCATCTAGCCCAGCCTCCCCCCCGGCCGCCTTTCTCTGATACTAACAGCAATCTTAGTTGCAAGTAAAATGACTTGGGAGGGCATTTGCAAGGGAGAACTCAGAGGGGCAGGAGGAAGCACCCCTCTTTCTGCCTGCCAGTCCTCCCAGCAAGGTTTCCACCACTCCACATTAACATTACCTCAGAAATTGTGGCACTGAGAACACATGTCTGCAGTGGCAATATCCAGTGCTACCCTAAAGGATTACTGTGAGTGGGAGCTTGATGCCTTCCCCACCCCAATGATCCAGATTCCTTTCGGAGAGCAAACCATCTCAATTTTTAAAGCAGTTACGTTGCTTTCTATTGCCATCATTGGTGACAGTTTGAAAGAGAGGTTCACTCCTGGTGCCTGGCACTTATTCCACTTTCATCTGTGATAAACAGGTTTTGGTATCGTTTTAAGAAACCAGCAAACTTTTTTGACCAGGGATGATAGTAGTGAAGTAAGAAATGTGGGTGCACACCACTGGAAGTGATGCCTGTCTCAAACTGCTTTTAAAAACTATTCTCAATGTCCAGCTTGATTCTTCAGTTAAGCATGAGCACAATTGAAAGTATAGCATCGATGCACCAAGTTTGAATAGCAAGGTGTGTTTTGGTTAGGGATGGAAGGATCTGTCAATTTCACTTCTCTCAGTTTCTCATTTTCCCAATCTTAAACTCAGTTCTCCACATTTCTGCAGCCATTTGAGATTTTTTTTAAAAAAAAACAACTCATGAAAATTATCCAGCAGTTTAGTGTGAACTTCTCCTAATAAACATATTGTTGAAGGGATTTTTTTTAACTAATGTACACATTTATGCAAGCCATTTCTCATATAATGCATTTTGCATGTTATTTTAATTCATATATTGTGCCAGAACAACAGGCCAAATCAGAAGGTTTTTTTATACCCGAGGGGGGCAATTAATTAACCCGATGCTTAAAGTCTTTGTGGCCAAAATCTTAGCCCAAATTCTCTATGGGGCAGAGCTGTGGGGGAGCCTGGCCAAGCACACCTTAGACGCCCTCCAAAATAAGTTCATGAGGCAGATTCTGGGGCTTCCCCACGGGGTTCTGTCGGCCCATTTAAGAGCGGACCTTGACCTTCCATCTCTTCTAGCAAGAATCGACTTAGCGTATCTTAGATACTGGCGGAGGTTATTCAACATGGATGACAGTTCTCTCCCCAAACTTTGCTGGAATGAGCAACATAAGATCGGGGGGTGGGCCCAACTGTGTCAAGAAAAATTAAAGACTTACAATCTTACCTTGGGAAAGTATTTAAGCCTCAACCGACAGGAACTGCGGAACTGGGTCTTTGACCATGATGCGTCCCAAGACCGGGCAACAATTGCAGTAGCCCCTTTTTCCTCCTGGTTTCCCCTATTTAAGGTCAACCACACTAAATCACAATATTTTTGTTGCAAATTTTTTTTATATTGTTCTTGTTGCATTGTATTTTTACTGTGTATTTCTTATGTATTTTTTTTTTGTAATCTGTTTTAATATGTTGTTCACCACTCTGGGGGCCTTTTGGCCAAAAAGTGGTATATAACAAACTATAAACTTAAAACTTAAAAAATATTTTGAGGTGCTGATGCATGCCCATCTACGCAGGGCGTTCACGGAACTTAGGTTCCAAATGATGCCCTCGACCTATCTTGACGGGAGGTACCTGGGAATCCCAGTCAAGGAGCGGAGATGCGTCTTTGGGTGCAACCAGATAGAGGATATTGTTCATTATCTTTTAAACTGCCCCTTGTACAAGGACCCCAGAAGGAAATTTTTGGCCCACTACATTCGCTCATATTGGGGGAAATGCCCCCGGGAACTGATAGTAGATCTTTTAGCTGACAACTATAAGCAAGTAACAGTTTCAGTGGCCAACTTTGCCCAAGCTGCTAGGAAGCTCAGGGTGAGTTACATCAAGACCTTATTAGTCACGTGCCTGCTGTAAGCTGTACCCTTGTTATCCTCTATGGAGTCCATTTGTCTATTTATGTAATCTCTTTTGTATCTTGCAAAGGCCTATGGCTACATGCAATAAAGGTGATTTGATTTAATTCATATATTCATTTTCATGCGCACGTTCCCCTAACATATGCATTTCTGTAAACATTGTTTGGTTGGCGAACTGCACCACAAAAGTCAAATAAGTGCACATTTCAAAGATTGCCTCTGTTTCAGTTCCCATATTGTTTCGGAAAGTGTGAATTTAAGAAATCCAGCATGTAATGAAACCTGAATAAGAATTCTCACCCTTTCCTAGTTTTGGCAATGGCTTCCCAGCCTTGGAACTTGCCTTCCTCTTGAGTGTTCTTTAGCATCTGCTGGGAGCAATATTGGAGCTACTTTAGGCATGAAGCTGTTTGTGTGCAGCTCCACTGAAAAACACCTACTGGTAATGGGAGTTGGGAGTAACAGCAGCTCAGTGGGAGAGCACATAAATTTGCATGCAGAAGGTTCCCACTTGAATTCCTGGCGTTTCCAATTAAAGGATTAACAGATGGTGTAAAAGGCCTCTCACTGTGGGAGACCCTGGACAGCCACTGCCAGTCATGGCTAACACTGGCCTATAAGTAGGGATGAAGGAGCGATCTGATTCAGCTCACATTTAAAGGCAAACATACCTCATTCTCACCTTCCAAACCAATATTGACAAACTGAAACACAGCCATCCTTCAAAATGTGCACTTGTCCAAAAGTTGCAGCGCAGTTCTCCAGCCAAGTAATATGTACAAAAATGTATACGCTAGGGCAGCCTTTCCCAACCGGTGTGCCTCCAGATGTTGTTGGACCACAACTCCCATCATCCTCAGCCATTGGCTGAGGCTGATGGGAGTTGTGGTCCAACAACATCTGGAGGCACACTGGTTGGGAAAGGCTGGGCTAGGGTAAGGTTAGCAACATCTGTGTGTGTGTGTGTATTTAATTGTCAGGTGTACCCTTTTCTGTAAGGGCGGGGGAAAGGAATTAAGCACTACTTTTGTATAGGCCAGTGGTTCCCAACCTTTATGAGCACGGGACCCCCTTTATAAGCTGAAAAAAAATTGTGACCCCCTCCCCCCAGGGAGGCAGGCTGGCTGCCAGGAAGGAAGGGGGAAAGCAGCCTTTCTTCGCAGGCTTGCTTCTTTTTGCTTCACCAAAAGCCCTCTCCTCTCATTCTAAGTAAGGGTGTTGCCAGTAGCGGCAATGCAAGGAGACGGGAATCAGTGATAGTAATCCCCTCTTCTTCCTGGTAGCTCCACCCTCAGCCTCCTTTGCCATCTGCCATGTATTTTATAGGCAGATGCCTGCCCTTAGTGCGCCTGAAAGACGCTCTGGCACTTCAGCAAAAGGCCTCCCCTCTCGTTTGGAGCAAGGGGGAGGTGTCATCTGCAGCAGCAGTGGAAAGCAGACAGTGTTGAGGGAGTGAAGACTTTTTAAAAAAATTAATAAATAATTCATTTCTTTACTGTTCACGGCCCCCTCTGGATTACTTTGTGGCCCCCCAGGGGTCCCGGCCCCCAGGTTGGGAACCACTGGTATAGGCAATAGATGATGTACTTGTACATTGTTTTTGTATTTTATGTACCCGGCTCCTGATTTTCCCCTCCCTTATTTCTTGGGATGTTGCTGTTATATTTGCACTATGCTTTACAGCTGAATCTAAGATTTTGTGTTTTATTATAGATTTATTCTTATTGTTGTTATGTGCCTTCAAGTCGATTACGACTTATGGCGACTCTATAAATCAGTGACCTCCAAGTGCATCTGTCATGAATCACCCTGTTTAAATCTTGTAAGTTCAGGTCTGTGGCTTCCTTTATGGAATGAATCCATCTCTTGTTTGGCCTTCCTCTTTTTCTACTCCCTTCTGTTTTTCCCAGTATTATTCTCTTTTCTAGTGAATCATGTCTTCTCATGATGCGTCCAAAGTATGATAACCTACTTTTCACCATTTTAGCTGCTAGTGACAGTTCTGGTTTAATTTGTTCTAACACCCAATTATTGGTCTTTTTTGCAGTCCATGGTATGTGCAAAGCTCTCCTCCAACATCACATTTCAAATGAGTTGATTTTTCTCTTATCCATTTTTTCACTGTCCAACTTTCACATCCATACATAAAGATCGAGAATACTATGGTCTGAATGATCCTGACTTTAGTATTCAGTGATACATCTTTGCATTTGAGGACCTTTCCTAGTTCTCTCATAGCTGCCCTCCCCAGTCCTAGCCTTCTTCTGATTTCTTGATTATTGTCTCCATTTTGGTTAATGACTGTGCCGAGGTATTGATCATCCTTGACAAGTTCAATGTCCTCATTGTCAACTGTAAAGTTACATAAATCTTCTGTTGACATTACTTTAGTCTTTTTGACGTTCAGCTGCAGTCCTGCTTTTGTGCTTTCCTCTTTAACTTTCATCAGCATTCGTTTCAAATCATTACTGGTTTCTGCTAGTAGTATGGTATCGTCTGCATAGTTTATTCTTATTATAATTGCTTTACTTTTTGTATGGTATAGATATTGTGTTAATTATTGGCATATATTGTTTGTTATTTTCTATGCTGTAAATCACCCTGGGGTCTCGTGATAAAAGGTGGTATATAAATTTAATAGATAGATAGATAGATAGATAGATGGATAGATGGATGGATGGATGGATGGATGGATGGATGGATGGATGGATAAGGTGTGCATATGAATGCATATATTAGTGAAAATATACAAAATACAAGGTAAAATTGCTTACAAAAATGTGTATATTAAGAGAAAAATTGACACCAAACACTGATGAATTTTCGTAAGGACTTTTTAAAAAACAAAATTCACAAACTGAAGTGGACATGTGGAGGACTGAATTTGAGACTGGAAAAATGAGAAACTGCAAGAAACCGAAATGGACAGATTAGCCCATCTCTTCTTATGTTCTGTGCAGCTGCCATAACTTTTAAAACAGACATGGGAAACCTATGGCCCTCCAGATGTTGTTGGACTCCATCATCCCCAGCCAGCTTAGCCAATGGTCAGGGAGGAAGTTGCAGTCCAACAACATCTGGACTTTTTCAACTCTGGAAAAAGAAAGCAACACATCATCCTTTTTAAAATGTGAGATTACTTGCTTTCAAAAGGGAATCCACAGGTTCCCCACCACCGCTTGAAAGGTTCTTGTCCCATGCTAGCATGTGCAGAGCATCTACATACCATTGCAACTGCCACCTGGACCACATGTCTCTGCTCTGCAAGTGCTGCACGTGCATCGGCTACGGCAGTTTTCCACTTCTGCAGACACAGGAAAAACTGTTTTGCTTTTGTCACTGAGGCGCTTAAATAAAGAAAAATGTCCAGCTGTTATTGTCCGGTTTTCTTACGCTATGGTTTAATTGCAGGTTTATCCCTGAGCCATGGTCCCCTTGCAGTGCTTCTTGTGGTCACGGTATTCAGATGCGTGGTGTGAAGTGCCGTATTTATCTCGCATTTACTCAGACTGAGGTGGAGCTGCCTGATGAAGAGTGTGAAGAACCCAAACCGGTGACTGAACGCAGTTGCCGCCTGGAATCATGTGATGGCGATCCTGTCACGTTCATCCCAGAACTTTCACACTCTGAAGGTGCTGAAGAGGCCATCTATGACTGGGAATACATTGGCTTTACTCCATGCTCAGCTACGTGTGTTGGAGGTATTGTTTTAATCTATTAATGTTAAAGGTTTTTCAAGCGTTATGAACAGCCATGCAGGCTGCAAGCAATTTCTTTTAAAACTTTTTGTCTATGATCCAAAGCACACCAGTTCACATTGAAGGTAAAGCTTGCTCTCTTGAACAGTCCTCTTTGTTCCCCCACTGCCTGATTCACGGCAAATCAGACTGTTGGTCAGTGGTTGACAGAGCTTGGAAAAGTTACTTTTTTGAACTACAACTCCCATCAGCCCTAGGCAACATGGCCACTGGATTAGGCTGATGGGAGCTGTAGTTCAAAAAAGTAACTTTTCCAAGCTCTGGTGGTTGAACACATGGTCTTTATGAAGAAGAATCCAGGCTCAACCCTAGCATCTGCAGGCAGGGTTGGGAAAGATTGCCATCTGAAACTCTGAAGAGCCAGTGTCAGCAATACTGAGCTAGATGGGCCATGAATATCAATGGTATTCAGGTGACACAGGATGCACATGTGCATCACACCGCCGATACTATTTTTTTGTTCATTACATTATTCCATCCATTCATTTCACTGCAAAGGAAACCCAATGTAGATATGGCAGTAGGGGGGACATAGCTAATTATGTATCATTTGTGGACTGAAAGCAACAACAATGGCAAATGTCAATCATAGCCACTGGATTGATTTCTGTTCTGGGCACTGGGCGAATAAGCGAATATTGGCAGTTTCCGTTTCCATTTTCATCTGAATTCTCCATTATTCCTCATTGGAGTCCAACAGCATCTGGAAGGCACCACATTGCCTCCTCTAGGAAAATAATAGCTCTGTTTTGCACCCATACTTTCAAAGAGAAATTTGCAAGATATCCATATTTCTTCAGTGTAGCATATATCCCTCTGTCTGTGCATGCATGCGAAATACGCTGGAAGAAAAACCAGAAGATTAAAAACAAACAAAATAGAAAGGCAATCCTTGATCTTCTGAGAAAATGTGTCATAAATTAGTGAAATGCACGTGCCAAAAAGAGTCAGGCCAGCAGTTTATCTAATCCACTGTTGGCCTCCTAGACTCTCTAGGGGCTCACACAGCATTCTTTTCTTTGCTTCACTACCTGAAGCTCTGTTAACGGGAGATGCTTGGGGACCGAACCTTATACATGCAAAACATATACTGTGCCCCGAGCTGCCACTCCTTGGGAGATATCATTGGCCTGCTCTGATAATCACGGTAAGCGTATTTTGCTGCTTTCGAGAAAGGTTGCTGCAATATTCATGGCGTAATATCAAGTGTGGTTAATCTGTTAATGAAGGACAAGGTATCCTTGCCAAAATCTCCTTCCCAAATTGCAGCTCGGCCTGTTCCCTCCTATGCCATGGGTAATGTCCAGTTATGACATAATACAATTTTGAATGATTAGGGACAGATGGAAGTGGTTAGGATCCCATTATAAAAAAACACTTGTCACTCATATCTAGGAACAAAAGCCCTCACCCATGCTCTAACCAATTACTGGAAATCATAAAACATGCACTACTAACCGGGGGAAAGGAGAGGCATTTTCCAGTCCTGACTCCTGAGTATTTCCATAGAGTGAGCTAAAAATAAAAACAGGCCTTTTTAGCGACCAACAGAGTGTTGAGAAAACCCTTCATGATGAATTAGGAAAAGAGGTATTTATGACAATAATTGTCTAGCTGTTGTACAGGTTAAAAAAAATGAATAAAACTCGAGGCTTTAATATATTCTACACAAATAACAAGGCTCTGGATTTTTATTAGGGAATGCAGTGAAAATACAAAGGTGCTTGAAACCTTGCAAATCTTTTAACAAAAGAGAAATATTAAGCTGTCCTGAAATCAGATTTGTAGCCCCTCTGAAGCCACAAGGGGAACATGCATTTTGAAGGAAGGAAACAGATTCCCTGAACTATGACCATTTTCGGTCTTGCGTATCACATTAGAACGCACCCCCGCCCCTGCCACCACATAGTACCACTAGTGGAATGAACTTTGGTGCATTTCATTCAGTATGACCGTGGTAATGACGTCTTGTTTTATTGGGCTGTACATACATGAGATTTCTGAGGCAACTTCGCCGTCTGTGGAATGAACTGTGCCCTTGATTTGCTAGCAGAGCTTTCCATATAATGAGATGAGGTGTGCAGCTTACAGGTAGTGTTCCAGACGTTCAGGGCCAAGAGACTCGCAACTCAGGGCCACAGGTCTGAAGGCACCTGAGGCCAGCACCCTGCTGAAGCTAAGTAGGGTCAGGTCTGGTCAGTGCCTGGATGAGAGACCACGTGGGAGCCATATGTAAGCCACCTGAGGTTTCTATCATGAAAAGAAAGGTGGGGTCTAAATGTAATAAATAAAGAAATATTATGGTGGCAGGCTGTGCTCTAATTGCAGGGCAAGCTGCCTTATACCAGGTTAGACCATTGGTACGTCTAGGTCAGTGCTGTCTCAACAGAGCAGCAGCATTCCAGTGGTGGAGGGTCTATTCCAGCCATATCTGGGGATGCCAGGGGTCAGTGGTGGCTGGGCCCATTAGGACAGGCAGGGCAGAAGGCTGGGAGCCCAACAGTAGATTTATTTTATTTTAATTTATTTATTACATTTATACCCCGCCTTTCTTTTCATGAAACCCAAGGCGGCTTACACATGGTTCCCAGGCGGTCTCCCATCCAGGCACTGACCAGACCTAACCCTGCTTAGCTTCAGCAGGGTGCTGGCCTCATGTGCCTTCAGACCACAGCCTGGGACCTAGATGGAGCCTGAGCCAATGGCAGGCAGAGCCAATTTATTCTAGTGTTCTCTCCACCCTCCTCCCTGCGGAGTTCTACAAGGGCAGCAGGAAGCTGACAGCCAGGGCCACCCCTGGACTGGGTGTAAATAAAAAGGCAGGTGGGGGCTGACTGAGAGTGACTGAGGTTGGTGGGGTGGGGCCCGATTTAATCTAATAGACTAGCCTCCACTGCCGGGGGTCGAGCCTAGGATCTGCAGTGTGGAAAGGGTGTCCTCTGCCCCTGAGCTACACTCCCTTCTCTCTGCGGAAACTGCCTTATACTATCAAACTGTTCATCCAGCTCAGTGTTGTGTACTCTCATTAGCAGCAGCTCCAGCGACCGGCCTGTCACACAACCTGCTACCTTTTACATCCTTTTAAGTTGGGTATAAGCAGGGATTGAACCTGTATGCAAAATGGGTACTCTGTGGCCATACTGTTGTCCCCTTCCATAGGAGCAAAGGGGACGCGTTCTGTCCTCCCAAATACTTTTCTCTCAGTTGGACTCTGGTCCCAGAAATGAGTCCAGCTGGGAGAAAAGAGCCTGGAGCAATGATCTGAGGGCATATAGAGGGGGGGAGGGATTCCTTTCATCCACAACCCCTTTTGCTCTTTAAATTGGGTCCTCATTCCTCTCCAGGTTTTGCTCAGTCAAGATGCCCTCACTGGGACCCGTTGTGGTCCCGATTATCAGCCTCCCACACTCTGGGGACACAGTTGCCGCTGCTGCTTGGGGCCAGCACCAAACTGCAGTAGGTCCTCAGCATGGAGCTGCCAGTGGGTTCCGCACCTGACTCCAACCAAGGCCCCACAGTACTGTTGCTTGCCGCTGCACGTTGCCTCCCCATCCCCAATGATATGGGCAGCAGTGTCAGTTCTGGATGGGAACCAAATTTTAGGTTAGGCATTGCATTTTGGGTAAGGCAGCCATTGTGGATCAGAGCTGAGCACTGGCTCAGCACCTATGCAAACACAGCCCCTCTATTCATCATTCAGGCATACCCAGGGACCAAGCAGGTTGGGGGGGGAGAGGTGAGGTGGGTATCGTGAATTTGAATTCAGATTATGCGTTGGAGCCTCCAGAACCTTAAGGGATTACTGGGTCAAGGACGTTTACATGGGTTACATGGAAGTGACCACCCCAGATTTGCATGTGTACTCTTGAAAACACACACATACAGGCAGGCAATCCCTCCTCCTTGGCTGAACCATGCAAATCAGTTGAGGAGGGGGCAACCCTCTCTGCTTATGAAATGGTGAATCTGATGACCAGGGAGCTGACAATTTGCGTTACCATTAGCTAGGGATGGAAAGATCTATCCATTTAGGTTCCCTCAGTTTCTCATTTTTCCAATCTTAAATCCAGTTCCCCACCTTTTGGTAGCAATTTGTGTGTCTTTTTTTTTTTAAATCCTCATGAAAATTCTCCAGCAAATTTCTCCTAATACACATTTTTTAGGCAGTTTTGACTAATGTTTGCAAGCCATTTCTCATCATATAATGCATTTTTATATGTTACTTTTATTTTTATGCACATTTTCCCCTAACGTATGCATTTTTGTAATCATCGTTCGGTTGGTGAACTGCATTGCAAAATTCGAATAAGTGAGAATTTGGAAGGATGGCTGTGTTTTAGTTCACATAAAGCTAAAATGATGAAACTGAGGTTATCATACTTTGGACACATCATGAGAAGACATGATTCACTAGAAAAGACAATAATGCTGGGAAAAACAGAAGGGAGTAGAAAAAGAGGAAGGCCAAACAAGAGATGGATTGATTCCATAAAGGAAGCCACAGACCTGAACTTATAAGATCTGAACAGGGTGGTTCACGACAGATACCATTGGAAGTCTCTGATTCATAGGGCTGCCATAAGTCGTAATTGACTTGAAGGCACATAACAAAAACATAAATTGTTTGGGAAAGAGTGAATTTGATAGATTTGGCTCGAAATGGAAATGGAATCGAATGTCTCGCTCATCCTTACCATTACATTAGCATGCTGAGCTCCATTCATCTCAGTGCTGTGTCATTCCCCCCCCCTTTTTTTTTGCTGCTGGTGTCAAAAGCAATGGGGTCTTGGGTGGGGTGGGTGGAAACAGCAAAGAATTGCCTCAAAGGTTTGATCAGGTCCCTGATCTGGGAGTTAGCCACCTCTGGTTTAGATTATGGCTTGAGACTGTGTGCTTTATAACTGTAACTTTTCTGCCGTTCTGCATGTCGAGATATTTCTTACGTGTAATTTCTTTTAACAATCTAGGAACTCAGGAAGCCATTGCCGTGTGTCTACACGAGCAGACAAAGCAAACCGTAAATGATAGTCTGTGCGATAGTTCAAAGAGGCCCCCGGCAATGAGTCGTGTGTGTAACACCAGGCTTTGTCCCCCAAGGTAAGACTCTGCATTGTGGAAACCTTGCCAACAAGCACTTGAGAGATCTCTGTCTGGGGTCAGCAAAAAGAGGTCCCATTCTGATGGGACAAGGGCTTGCTGTCTGAAGAAAATGTCAATGGCAGTTTTCTCGTCACAGTGAAAACCGTAAAGATTGCTTCTTGAAACATTTTGTCTCTCGATCAGTTTTTCTCAATGTTCCGCTCCGCTCTCCCAGCATTGCATTTTGGGTAATTGAACATGGCAGGCAGCCACTGTGGATCAGAGGCCTATGCAAAAGCACCCCTACTGCCATCACCACTCTCCCATCCTTTTGCCTGCTTCCCTCAGCATTCCGCCCCATTCTCATATGACTGGGAAACTCAACACAAGGAAGAGTTAGGAAGCTGAGGGGTGACTAAGTTACCTGTGTTTCCTGTTGAATTTGGTGGAACAGAGTACTGCCTGAGGCATGGGTCTCAGTGATGGTTGGCAGGGTGAGGACTGTGGGAATGGAGAAGTGGGGATGGGGAAGTGACTGCACATCTCCATCATTTTTTTTCTTACCAGCCTGTTGAACAAGGCCAATCTTTAGGTAGAATGTCTACGTCCACCAGCAGGGGAAGGCTTGCCTCCATCATGGGCTCAGGGAGTTCCAGCTGCTGGAATTTGTCCCAGCAGAGGGAGAGCGCTATTGTACTCAGGTCCTGCTTGTGGGCTTCCTGCGGGCATCTAGTTAGGCACTGTGAAAAGAGGATGTTGGACTAGTTGGGCCACTGGCCTGATCCAGCAGGGCTCCTTTTACGTTCTTATGCTCAGAGCCACTCCCTTGCCTCCCAGGGCCACGGTGGGATCTGCTGCCTAGTAGGCAGAGAACAAAGCACAACAGCAGATGAGACCAAGAATGAGGGCATGAAGTGCCACCTTGAATAATCCTGGCAATACAGGGACACTAAATTATTCTCTGTTACTGATACCAGACTTGAATGTAATGTTTCCATTCTAAGATTATTTATTAGCCTCCTTTGAGAACCCCTCAGGGCTATATAGCAGGATATCATAGCACAGTAGAGTTGGAAGGGGCCTATAAGGCCATTGAATCCAACCTCCTGCTTATTGCTGGAATCCAACTTACAGCATCCCTGACAGGTGGCTGTCCAGCTGCCTCTTGGATACCTCCAGTGTTGGACAGCCCACCACCTCCCTAGACAGTTGGTTCCATTGTTGTACCGTTCTAACAGTTAGGAAGTCTTTCCTGATGTTCAGTTGAAATCTAGTTTCCTGTAACTTGAGCCTTTTATTTCATGTCCTGCACTCTGAGATTATCGAGAAGAGATCCTGGCCCTCCTCCGTGTGGCAATCTTTCAAGTACTTGAAGAGTGCGATCATGTCTCCCCTCAGTCTTTTCTTCTCAGGGCTAAACATGCCCATTTCTTTCAGTCTCTCCTCATAGGGCTTTGTTTCCAGTCCCCTGATCATCCTCGATGCCCTCCTCTGAACCTGTTCGAGTTTGTCTGCATCCTTCTTAAAGTGCGGCATCCAGAACTGGATGCAGTACTCAAAATGAGGCCTAACCAGTGCCAAACAGAGGGGAATACTTCACGCGATTTGGAAACTATACTTCTGTTAACATAAGTGTCCTAAATAAGTAACTAGCTCTGAATCAAATATTCATGAATATTCAGCTTTGCCATTTACATGACATATTCAGCTTTTGAGCGTGAAATGCATTCTGTACTCTTGCCACCTGCAAAGGGAAGAGTTTGGCACAGGACAGCCTCCCCCTCCATGCCGTGACACCTCAGTGCCGTGCAGTGCCATGCATTGCTTAATGCGTTCCAGGAGACATGTGGGATAGCCTTGGAAGCCAGTGCTCTAACTGTGATGTAGTACACCAAGCAGAGCAGCTGACTTGACAGAAACCCCCGCTCTGCATCCTGCTGGCTGCAGTAAGGATTGTGCTGCAATCCTTCATAAGCCTCACCAGAGCTTGGAAAAGTTACTTTTTTGAACTACAACTCCCATCAGCCCCAGCCAGCATGGCCACTGGATTGGGCTGATGGGAGTTGTAGTTCAAAAAAGTAACTTTTCCAAGCTCCCCACACATGCCTGCTCAACCACTTTAATTTGCTGAACTGGCACCGTTAAAGGTGCCACATAATGCTTGTTTCACATTTGCAAGAAGCTGGTCTGTTAGTGTGGGAGCACCTCCCTGCCTCCCTCCCTGGAACTCCCTGCCCATTGACATCATTTCGGCACCTGCTTGAAACATTTTTCTTTAAGCAAGCCTATCCGGACATGTAGAAACTGAGATCAAAATCTGTATCTTTTTAGCTTACTATTGGTTTTAATTATGTTTTGAACGTTTTTTAAATACCTGTTTGTATCTGTCTTTTATTTTAATGTTTGAGGGGTTGTTTTGTAAACTGCTTAGAGGTTTTATTACAATCAAGCAGGATATAAATTTTGTTAACTAAGTTAATAAAGAGCTGCTGCTTTGGCCCCTCTCAGTCTGTTTCTTAGCCGCAGCCATTCCTTCAGGCTGCAGAAGAGAGAAGGAAAGCAGGACTATGCCAGTGATTCTGCCAAGAGGCCAACCACCTTTGACTTCCCCTCAGCGGTCACCTAGTACTTGCCATTCAAGTCAGGCTACCTGAGCTATTAGCTGGTCATTATCAGAACTGTAATTTTAAAATGCAGTGCCTGGGCTGGCTGGCTTTCCTCTTCACTCCCCATCCCTTTTTTCCTTGTGTGTCGTTTCTTTTAGATGACTGTCTGTCTTACTACATCATCATCATCATTTTGTTTTAATGTCAACCAAAAAACACTCACAGATCTTTGTCAGCTGTTCTGGGAGCCTTTCCTGCTTAAAAACAGGGTAAAAGATAAAAATGTGTCACATAGTTAAATAAATGTGCCTTGTGCCATGCATAGTGAGTGCTCTGAAAGAGAGGGAGCGAGAGAGCAGTTCTGGCCTTTGCTTTCTGTGGGATCGTTTATCAAAGCAGCTCCTTCTGTCTTGTCATTCCCAGTGTTGCTTGCTTAGGGTGCTCTTTTGATAATCTCTTGGAACAGGTGGCAGGTGGGGCCCTGGAGACAGTGTTCTGCCACTTGCGGTGTTGGAATCCAGACAAGAGAGGTGCTCTGCCAGCAACCCAGAGGATCAGTTGTTGGGTCTGAAAACTGCAAAGACAAAAAGCCTCACTCTTTGCAAGCTTGCAACCAGATTGATTGTCCCCCAGTTTGGCATGTTGAAGAATGGCAACAGGTATGATGGGTTAGGGATGGGGAACCTGTGGCCCTCCAGATGTTGCTGAACTCCAGCTCTCATCAGCTTCAGCTAGGGATGTTGGAAAATTCCAGTGAAAATGGGAATGGGAATTGCCGATACTTATTTATTCATCCCACATCTGGAACAGAAACCAATCTAGTGAATAAAATTGCATTCTGTGTCCTTTGCATTGAAATGCATGGGGTGGAATGATGAAATGACAATGTAATTTATTATGTAAATTACGTAAGTTACATAATTTCACCGCAGCAGACAGCGAGACAAATAATGCCCTTTTTTGGCAGAAGACGAACTGCAGAGGAATGGAAACGGTGCTGCATGAATACAGGGTGGAATGGAAAACTATGTTGCAGTCCAACAACATCTGGATTTGTAGTCCAGCAACATCTGGAGGGCCATAGGTTCCCCATCCCTGACATAGAGTAACCTCCAAATAGAGTTAATGCTCATTGTTGTTCAGATGCTGCTGACAATGCACTGTTCCTGGAGCAGAAGTGTCTTCAATCTTCATTTTTTCAGTAAATGAGCTTTCTAGATTAAATAAAATATTTGAATTTCAGAGGCTTTCCCTGGATGAAAGGCACAGTCATTAGGCCTATTTCACAGAAATGCGAGACAAAATGGTAAACCTGTTGTACCAGTTCAGGCTGAGATGCAAGATCACATAATTTGATACTTAATAAAAACCAAGTTGCCTACATATATGGGCCCTTAAGGCGCAGATCTGGGCAATTCTTGGATCCAACTTTGTCCCTGAAGGTCCAGGTGGCCACAGTGGTTAAGAGCACCTATTTTCAGCTCTGGCTGGATTGCCAACTGTGGCCATTAATTTGCCATAGTGACCTATGGTCTGGTAACCTCATGTTTAGGCTACTATAAAGTGCTCTGTGTGGGGCACTGGAGCCTTAAAGTCAGTCCAGAAGTTGCAGCTTGTGCAAAATGTAATCACTGGAGTGCTGAACAGTACATCAAACCAGAGTAATAAATCATTGATTCTCAAGAAACTGCACTATCAGGCCCAATTCAAGGTCTTGATGCTGACTTATCTAATCATAAAGAACTTGGGGCCCTAACACGGGGAGGGATGCTTCTCCCTATATCTACCAACAAAGGCCTTGTGGGGAGGCCCATCTTGCGGTCCTGCTGATAGTGCCGCTCACTGTGCAGTGGCCTGAGATAGGCCTTCTCTGAGGTGATGCCCCACTTGTCAAACTCCCTGCCTTTGGATGTGCATCCATTAGCCCACTATTGAGTTTTCATCGTTGAGCACCTATTTACCGAGGCCTTTGGCTGGTATGGATGTTTTGGTTGAATCATCCGTATCACTCTTAGAATTTGCCATACAGGCCTGATGAGTTGAACACACTTGGTTTTATCCGTGTTGAATGGTTAACAGTTTTAAGGATAGTGTTTCAATTGTTTGTCATTATTTTGCAAACCGGTCTGTGATATTAATTGGATGAAGGGTGGTCTATGAATGAATGAGTGAGTGAATGAACGAATAAATAAAAATATACAAAAGCTAGCGTATCAGGGAGAATGTTAGGTTTGAATCCTTCTCTTCAATAGGTAGTGTTTTTTTCTGTACGGAGAGAAGTTTTTTTAAAAAAAAAATGGTGGAACATTCATTCATGTGATCTCCTGGAAGTCCATTCAGCCCAAGAATGGCTCAGCTAATGTTTGCATGCACTAAGGGCCAGCGGGGCTGTACAGCTGGGGCTGCATTGCTCTTCCGGCTTCTCGACACCGCACATTGCTGGTCGTTACTGAGAGTAGGAGGGGCAAGACAGCGGGGAGCTTGCACCATGCTGAGCTTCCCACTGCCTTGCCTCTCTCCCTCTCGGTAACCAGCAGCAACGCACAGTGTTGGGAAGAGCAAGGCAGCGCTGCTGGCTGCTACTATGTGTATATGTCAGGCAGGGGTGTAGTTGTCCAGGGTCTCAGTGGGTTGTTAGACCCCTTACTTTTTTGGTAGCAGGATCCCAGCATGAGCCAACCAGTGTGAAAAGGGAGCGTGTTAGCCACAAGAAAGAGTCCTTGTCCTTTTGTGCTGATTGAAGCCAATCAGAGTGAAAGGAGGTGAGTCGGCCCCTGAGAAGACTCTCCTCAGTAGTTAACACACAACCTCCCCTTTCATGCTGATTGGCTCCTAGGGATTTCTATTGTAGTTGAGTGGATTCAGAGATGACACGTAAAGCAAGGGAGATAAAAGAAAGTGAAAATGGGTGTAGCTGTTAGGGGCGTAGTGTGACTATCATGAAGGGATCCTGTACTTCTGAATTTGCCACTACCCCACTGACGCCAGGCCTCAGATACTATAGAGATTATCGTAGCCAAGCAATCCAAGCAAGTGCAGCTCTGGCCTAAACCATTTGTGCTAATCTGACCCTAACCACCAAGGTGTTGCGTTTGACAACTGTGACCAGAGGCAGCGCCATGAATTTATGAAGAAGTGTCTGTGCATTGCCCTGATTTCTCTTAGTCTCTTCCTCATTTTCCTTAGTGTTCCCATACATGCGGTGGAGGAACCCAGAATCGTAAAGTGACTTGCCAGCAGTTGTTGATGGATGGAAGCTTTCTGAGACTCACTGACGAGAGATGCCATGAACCTAGATTGTCCACTCAGAAACCTTGTGCGAAAACAGACTGCCCTCCACAGCTGATAGTGGGAGAATGGTCTAGGGTGAGTAGCTTGAAACAGGAGTGAATGTCAAAGATGCATCTACAGCAGCCCCTCCCCTAAGTTCAATTTCTGTCAAATGCTCTCTGATGCACACCTATCTTAATTGTCATGGTCAGATCACTATCTGGTGAAAATGGACCTCTTATTGCCACACACCCTCCGCAGGGGGCAGGGACCGATTCAGATGGTCCGCCCCAGATGCCTGATGGAGCCAATTGGATTCCTGAATGCGCTGGGAGATTTGGAGCTGTCTGAAGGCCGCCCGGTCGAAACCTTGGTGACAGAGTAGAATAGGGAGCTCACCGGGGCAATAGACCGGGTGGCTCCGAAACGTCCTCTCCCCCTGAATAGAACTCAGACCGCACCATGGTATACACCACGGTTGCGCGGTTTGAGGCAGGAGGTGAGATGGCTAGAACGCCGGTGGCGGAAGTCTCGCTCCGAGGACGATTGGACACTGGTTAGAGCAGCAATAGCAGCCTACCAAGTGGCAACAAAGGCAGCAAAGAAGGGCTTCTTTGCTGCCTCTATTGCATCCGCAGAATGTTGTCCCAGGAGGTTGTTCCAAGTGGTCCGAAGTGTGGTCGGTCCAGCTGCCCAGGAACCCATGGAGCACTCTAAAGCCTCCTGTGACGCATTTGCGAAACATTTTGCTGATAAAATCGATCGCCTGAAGAGCGTAATTCCGCACGCCGTGGACACAGGAAGCGGTCCAGAGGCGATCAGTTGCGATCCGGTCCGGTGGGATCGGTTTCAGCCTCTTCCCTCTGAGGAAGTGGACAAGGTGAGACCGACCACTTGTTTGTTTGACCCTTGCCCCACGTGGCTCATTGTGGGCTGCAAAGAGAGACTGAGCGAAGGGATCATGGCGGTGGTAAATGCTTCCTTGGAAGAGGGTGCATTACGCTGCCTAGAGTGGCCGTTCATTCGGCCAGATAGGCGGCCTAAAAATAAAATTTTATTATTATTATTATTATTAATTAGGGATGGACGCGAAATTCTATTCAGTTTGTATTTCAAGCCAAATGTATCAGATTCTCTGTTACAGAAACAAAACATCCTTCGAAATATTCACACATATTTGAATTTTATGATGCAGTTTCCCAACCAAGCGATGTTGACAAAAATGTATAGGGAAAGTGTGCATAAAAATGAATATATGAATGAAAACAACATGCGGAAATGCATTACATTAGGAGAAATTGCTTGCAAAAATGTGGACGTTAGTCAAAACTGCCTACAAAAATGTGCTTATTAGGAGAAATTTGCACTAAAACACTGAAGAGTTTTCATGAGGATTATTTTTCTAAGAAAATTGTAAATTGCTGCAGAAATGTGGAGAACCGAATTTAAGATTGGAACAATGAGAAACGGAGAGAACAGAAACGGACAGATCTTTCCATCTCTAATTTTAATTAACAAGGGGATCCCTGTGACAGAGCAGTCCTTGACAACGGTGGGGAACAGACCTCCTTTATTTAAAGTTAGTACGCATGGAGCATGGATCCTCCGTGGCACAGAGTGGTAAGCGGCAGTAACGCAGCCAAAAGCTCTGCTCACGGCCGGAGTTCGATTCCAACGGAAGGAGGAAGTCGAATCTCCGGTAAAAGGGGTCGAGGTCCACTCAGCCTTCCATCCATCCGTGGTCGGTAAAATGAGTACCCGGCATATGCTGGGGGGTAAAGAAAGGCCAGGGAAGGAACTGGCAATCCCACCCCATATATACGGCCTGCCTAGTAAATGTCGCAAGACGTCACCCTAAGAGTCGGAAACGACTCGCACTACAAGTGCAGGGACACCTTTACCATTACCTTTTTACGCATGGAGCAGGACACCAAATTCACCTTGATTGCTTCATTTCTTTTGTAGTGCTCTGTAAGTTGTGGCGTTGGGGTGCAAAGAAGGAAACCCACCTGCCAGAAGCTCACAGCCAAAGGCCAGCATGTCACATTAAACGGATCTATGTGCAGTGACCTCCCGGTGCCCCCACTTTCAAGGCCTTGTCGCATGAGTGCCTGCAACAGTAAGAAATGCTCTTCCTGCTTGCCTGGGTCCAGATTTACTATTATTATTACCAAACTGCGTGTAGGGTATGCTTTACAAAAATAGCACAACCGCACCAATGCGCGACCCAGATTTTCTGAATGCTTGAATATTCATTCCATATTTGATCTTCCATATACAATTGACTCATTGCAGGGAATCAGTATTTGACAGTGGCTTCATACACACCATCCATTTAAAGCACATGACGCCCCCCAAAGAATCCTGGGAACTGTAGCTTGTTAAGGATGCTCGGTGAGGAGTAAACTACAGTTCCCAGGATTCTTTGGGGAAAGTCATGTCCTTTAGACGTACTTTAAGTGAATGGTGTGTATACAGCCAGTTTCTGACTGAAGACATGCAGTAGCAGCCAGTATCTGGGAGCCAGCTTTGGTGAATTTGGTGTTACCTAATCGCTGTTAGGGTGGTTGTTATTGTTCTTTACTTTGCTTACAGGCTATCTTTCTCTCTGAAAGTCAGCCTAAATTTCTATCTATACACATAAATGAGCATATGCAAATTTCATACACATTTGTGTCAGGGGACTATACCTTTTACGGACCTAGCAGTGCTCTTGCTTTTGGGACTCGGGAAGGTTGTTGGCAGAGATGGATACAAGCAAGTCAGTAATTCTTCTGCAGCTTAGATCTGAGATCAAGAAGAATTCAGGGATTTTTATGAGCCCCTGAAATTTATTTCCAAGTTTAGCTTAAGGAAGCTGCCTTAAACTGAGTCAGATCCATTGATCCATCTAGCTCAGTATTACTTACACTGACTGGCAGCGGTTCTCCAGGGTTTCAGGCAGGGGCCTCTCCCGGTCCTACTTGGAGATGCTGAAGACTGAGCCTGGGACCCTCTGTATGCAAACTAGATGCTCTACCACTGACCTTTCCCAAAGGAACATGAGACATTCCCTTATACCAATGAATGAGACCAATGGTCTATCTAGCTCAGCATTGCCTACACCGACTGGCAGCAGCTCTGCCAGGTTTCAAATGGGGGACATTCCCAGCATTTCCTGGAGTTGCCAGGGATTAAGCCTGGGACTTTCTGCTTGGAAAGCAGATGCTGTGCCACTGAGCTACAGGACTCCCCTACACATTTATGCAGTGTAGTTCAATTTTATGCATATTTACTCAGAAACAAGGCCTGCATTCCAAAGTAAGTGTGCATAGGATTTTAATCTTAGTACTGTTATTATTAAAGTGATCCAGTGTGCGCAGGAGTTTTTTTCTTTCTGTCTGTCTTTCCCATTTTCCCTCATTGCTAGAAGTCTTGAGACGGGTGTCTACAGTTTGATTATGTGGTTGTTTTTGAAAGCGCCTTTAAGGGCAGTAAGCGTACATGTAAAATAATAACTAATTAGGCATCTGACTGGTCTTTTGTGCAAACAGGTAATGGCTACAGTCCCGAATGTGCTTGCTCTGGCAGCGGCAGAACCCTGCTGAGCTCAGTGGGGCTCTGCCAGCATAAGCACATTTAGAGTTGCAGCCACTGTGTCTGCATGTGAAAAAAAAAAATCCATAAGAGTCGTTGCATTGCATAGATGTGCAATTCCCCAACCTAAATCCATGTATTCCTTTCATGTTTTAAAAGAGGGGAGCGAACTTTAATATCATTGATTTAATATTGGAGGAAACTTGGCAAAAAACGTATTGTACATAAGGTCCCGGATCCGTGCCAAGCCAGGTTTCTTTCTTTTTTTACTTACCCACTCCCCACGAACATCAGTCCTCCATGCCATATCATCGTCTGCTTTTGAAAGCTCCCATAGTTCCAAAAGCGTTTTGGCACCATGTCCGTGCTCAGTGGGGGAGCTCTAGCCAACCCAGGTGAGAGGAAGTGCTCTTTCACCCAACACCATTGTCAAATGATGGAACTTGCTGTTGAAGGATGTGGTGGTGGCCACCTGCTTGGAGACTTATAGAGAAATGCATAGCAGCTGCTAACTGTGATGACTAAATATAGCCTTATTCAGAGGCAGTGCATCACTCTCTGAATGCCAGTTACTGGGGGACAAACAATGTTGGGAGGGGGCTGGCACATCCCACTTGTAGGCTTCTCAGAGGCATCCTGGCTTGTGACTGTTGTTACCCCAAGGAGCCTCTAGGTCTGATGCAACAGGACTCTTCTTACATTACTATGAAGAGTGCGCACGTGTGATACATGCGTTTATCATACGCACACTCTACATCTGATGCAACAGAACTCATATTATTATGAAGAGGGCACATGTGTGGTGCATGTATTTGTCATATGCACAGTTTACATTTTAGATGTGTATTAAAAACAATCTTAGGTAGAGACGCAGAAAAAACGAGAAGCATTTTGCAGTGCATCTGCTGTCTACTTGTGGCATTGTTTGGTCTAGAATGGGCTGTTTGGCTGGGGAGGCCTCGGGGTATGAATATATAGCTTTTGAGGAAAGGGCTCGACTATATGACCACTGGGAGCCCCTTACAGTATATAGGTGGTGGAGACAGGATTTTCTCTGAACCACTGATCACCTGGGAGGCCTTGTGCCGCTGCTAATTGTTTGGAGACTTGAATTAAGAGACAGGTTAGGGACAGTGAACTTGAAGGAGGTGTAGGTCCTCAATGCAAGCATCTCCTTGGGTTTTACTGCTTTTTCTGGCCGCTTGGCTGAATGCCTTAGCTTTGCATTAAAAACCACGCAGCAAACAAAATAGGAGCTAGCATAACTATTGGTTCAAACTTAACGCAAAACGTCTTTTCTTGGACTTGGTTGCCAGTTAGCATGCCAAGATCCTGAGATACAAAACACCATTTTAAATAAAGCTCCACGGACTTAAAGGAATGTCCTTGGCACGGCATTTAATAAAACATTTTTGAGCTGCAAATATCTCTGAATTTAATTAATTGTGGATATTTGTGTGGCAGTGTGTCCAATCTCACAAATTGCTTGGTGGAGAATGATGTTAAAGAAATATTGTTAGCTTCCGCTATCGTAAGAAGGAAAGTCATAGGGAGAAACAGAAAAGAGTAGGGGTGGTGATTCAAAACACATTTTACAAAAGGGAGGACACTTTGAAATAGTCATCCCAATTCAGTTTCTTGAGCTGCTTATGGCAAGGATTTAGATTAATCTCTATCTCAGAGCCGAGCTACACAATCAGCAGAATCATGTCACAAGCTCTTGTTGGACTATACCATATCAGATTGCAGAGCGAGGTCACGGGATCAAATGCTCCCCATAAATAAATAAATTCTTGCATATAGATAATTAGTACTTCAAGGAGAAGGCGAGGCTAGAACCATGACAAGCTCATTTTCTTTGTGCAGGATCTTGTTCGTATGGAGAGATATGCAAATATTCAATGCCCCACCTAAAGCCAGGAACCAGAGCTATACCTCAGTCCCATTAGAGCTATACTGTATGACTCACTATATGATTATGTTGCTTGGCTCTGAAATTTGACTTTGAATGGTATCTGTAAGAAAGATAAGGAGACTATATGGAAGATTTGTTCATTCATTCATTCCTGGGTCTTGTACCCTCGCCTTCCTCCTATCAGAGCTCAATGGCTACCAACAGTCTTAAAAGCACAAACATCATAAAACAGTCAATTAAAACAATTCAAAATGATCAAGAAATCAAAAGCAATACAGCAGGTAATAAATTCGGTTGTTATCCAACGTAGCGCTAAGTTGAAATCACTTAGAGGTATATTTGTTCTGCTGGCAAAATGTTTTGTGCCAGCAGAAAATTATTGCATAAGGAGAATGCCTAAGCAGGTTGATGGTGACTTTGTTGCACAACAGATAGAACAATCTGTTGTGTGATGAGCTTTTGCTAGTGCAAGTGCTGTGTTGGATTCCTCTTTTGCACTGCATGAAAAGTCACCCATCTGCTAGCGCACGATCCCTTATGCTAGTGGACAGAGAATGCCGGATGTGGCCCAATGTTTCTAGTGCCGCAGCATTGACAGTAATGACCTGCATCAACCAATGATCTGCCTTAGGTACAAAGGAAGCTGCCTTATGCATGTAGCTCTGTTAGTGCAGTGTAACACAATGGACTTAGACTGAGCTGAAATGGACTGCCTTCAAGTCGATCCCGACTTATGGCCACCCCATGAATAGGGTTTTCATGGTAAGTGGTATTCAGAACGGGTTGACCATTGTCTCCCTCTGAGGCTAGTCCTCCCCAGCTGGCTAGGGCCTGCTCAGCTTGCCACAGCTGTACAAGCCCGCCCCTTCCTTGTCCGCAACTGCCAGATGGGGGGCAACTGGGCTCCTTGGGACTATGCAGCTTGCCCACGGCTGCACAGGTGGCAGGGCACGTAATCCCTGAGCCACTCCCTGTGGGGGTGATCTTTAGCTGTCCCTTGACACCCAGGAGACACGAGTGGGGATTTGAACTCACAGACTCTGGATTCCCAGCCAGGCTCTCCTCCCCACTGTGCTATACCAGCTGTTAGACTGAGCCAACTCATGATCAAATCCCTGCTCATCCAGAAAGGATATTAGGGGACTTTGGGCCATTCACTGTTCCTCAGCCTAACATAGGATTGTTGTGAGTATAAAGGGCAGATCACGGTTTCAGGTTTTTGGCCAAAGGGTGGGGTAATTCTTTTTTTTTTTTTTAAATGCCATTGAAATTAATGTCCTTAAAAACCACTTCAGTTACTTGTGGAGTCAGACAGGACCTGAGTTATAAGCCCTGTTAAGTCAGCAGAGTAACTGATTTGTTTGGCCCAGGATCTGACCAATTATATCATTGCTGTATGCCACCGTGGTACATTCTTTCATTCTTCGGCAAAACCCCTGTGATTTATGTTTTTAGTTATATGAGGGTGGTTTTTTTCTGACCACAGGCTTTCAGAGTCACTTGCAAAGTTTAAAAAAAAAAACAGGTAAAAAGTCAGTGCTAAAACAATAAAATAGAATATGAACAAGCGAAAACCATAGAGAGCCAGTACAACCAATCAATCAAGACCCAAAGCCCGGCGGAATAAAAGAATTCCTGTAGCCTAAGGGCTGTAGGAACCTCCAGGGAGGAAGGGATGGAACGTAGCTTGGTGGAAGAGCATGTGCTTTGAATGAAGAAGGTCCCAGGTTCACCTCCTGACATCTCCAGGTAGGGGTGAGAAAGACCATGTCTGAAACCCTGGAGAACCACTGCCAGTGGACAATACTGAGCTAGAAGGACCAATAGTCTGACATCACAGCTATTCTGGGGGCATTGTGGGAAGTTAAAACAGTGGCTTCTAGCTGCCCGGGATGGTGGAGAAATTGATTCAGTTCACGCTTGCCTAATTTGCACTTTCCGAAACAAGATGTGGACTGAAACACGACCATCCTTCAAAATTCACACTTCTCTGAATTTTGCAAAGCGGTTCTCCAGCCAAGAAATGTGTACAAAAATGCATAGACTAGGGTAGAGTATGCATAAAAACGCATATATTAGTAAAAGTAGCATACAAAAACACATTATATTAGGGAATAGTGCTTTATACAGATATGTATATTAGGCAAAACTGCATACAAACATATGTATATTGGGATAAATTTGCGCTGAAATGCTGATGAATTTTCATGAGGCCTTTTTTAAAAAAGAAACTAATAAATTGCAACCGGATGTGGAAATGTGGAGAACCGAACTTAAGACCGGAAAACTGAGAAACTGAGATGAACCGAAACGGACGTATTTGCCCATCTCTGTTCAGAGCACAGTTGCTGCTCTGGCTCCAGGTTGTTGTTATTTTTAATTAAAAATTGATCAGGTAGTTGGAGATGGCTGCTTGAGACCCCAGAGAGCTGCTGCGATCCTGGACTAGATGTAAGGCCACTCCTATGTCCCTAAAGGAGTTTCACAACCTTGGAGTCCCTGCTGAACCTATCCCTGCACCAAGCCACTGCCAGGAACACCTGCAGTGTCACCAAGGCACAAAGTGAAGCCAACAATCTTAAGAAGTTATTCTTTTCTGGCAAGTTGCAATGCAGCTGGTGATCCAAAATGTACATGTAATAACTGTCTTTCAGCTCCCCAAAATGCAATAGTTTTTCTCTCTCAAACATGCCACCTGTGCAAATGCAGCAGACCAACAGACTGACACGGTCTCAAGTCCTGCTTTATCAATGAGAGAAGTAATCCAGGACAGACATTCTTTAAAATAAGCAGCCGGGGAGGAGGGGAGAGAGAATGACGGAGAAGTCTTGCCTTTTACGTGCTTTTGCACATACTCATAACTATTGCATCTATTCTTTGTTGGAATAGTTTAGCGTAAACACAGAACAGCTCAAAGATATTTAAATTTTTAAGTCACACTTGCTCTGCATGCATTCTAGACTTTTGAAAATGAAAATGGGGACAACTGGAGCATTTCCATTAAAACAAATATTTTTGAGATGCACCGTTGTTATAATAAAGCACACTACTTTCAATGAACTCAGAACCTTAGGCAATTTATTTCTTGTGCACAAATGGCACAGCTGACCCGAGCTTGATAAATACGCAACTCTTAAATCAACTCTGGTGTCCTTATTGGCCATAACTTGTTAGCCAAGATTTATTTATTTAAGGCATTTATATGCCACTTTTCAGCCAGACCTCACAAATCGACTTACATTTATTTATTTATTCAAATATCTATATACCTCTTTTCATTTTTAAAAAAGTGATTTACAACATCTACAGACACAGAACAAAACCATATATAAATTTAAAATCTGAAATCAATCAACTAACTACTGCAGAAAGATACTATCCCAGTTGCCTGCATAAGCCTGGTAAAACAGGAAAGTTTTCAGCAGGCATTTAAAAATCAGAACAGAAGGTGCCTGCTGAATCTCTGTTGACGGAGCATTCCACAGGACAGGGCTGATGACACTAAAGGCTCAATTTCTTGTCGTCAGATGAAGTCTCGCCAACTCAAGGGATGACCAATGATATTTCAGCAGATGATCTCATTGATCAAGCTGGGATATAAGGGTTCCGGTGGTCCCTAAGGTACCCTGGTCCTAAGTTGTTTATCAGTTCACTAATAATCAATTCACTAATGAGATTCCCACTAAAGGGTGGGGATACATGTGGAAATGTGTCCATAAAAATGTACAGTAGTTAAGTCAATGTGTGAAAGTGAACCCTAGTTTCCTTTCCCAGATAGTTTTAATTCTCCACAACCTGAATTGTCCCCACTTCTATTTCTGGCCAGTAACTGTGTTGTTGTTGCTGAGCTTTTCATGCCACACTCATTCTTGGCCCTCTATTTCCAAGTCTGTTAAGCTCGGCAGACTTTTTTCTGAGTTGTGTTGGTTGCTGGACATGCAAATAGGTGTGAGAGGAAAGCAAAAATTGGTTTAATAATTGCTGGTGTCACAAACACACTGATAGATTTCTAAAATAGGAGGGGGGAGAAATTCTGACTTCCAAATGCAGGTGAAGGGTTGTGTGTCTGGATATACTCCCATGTTGTTGTTTTTAAAAAAACTCCCTGCATGTAGAAAGAGAAGGGCTCTAGCTGGCCTTCGGTGTTACCATTTTTACCCAATCCCAGACAGATATACTAAGAAGACATTCTGATAGTCCAGATGTGGGCTGATATTATGATGCAATCCTCACTTGGAAGTAAATCCCATGGAAATTAGTGAGACTTAGTTCCAAGAAAGCATGTTTGGCATTAGGATGTTAGTCTTCCAAATTCAACACTCTGTTGAGACAAATAATGATCTGAAGCAGTTCTGGGTAAATTATGTTTCCAGCAATTTTTAAAAAATGAAACTAGAAAAAGAAACAGTGATCAACTGTGTTTTTTTCCCCTGCTATGACTTTGTCATTTCAGAGATGAAACCTAAACCTTTTGGAAAGTACGCTTCCCCCGGGCCACAGATTCTCAGTATCCACAGAGTCTACATACAGACAAGGCAAGAGAAACGAATTAATTTTACTATTGGGAGCCGAGCTTACCTGCTTCCCAAAACATCTGTTGTTATTAAGTGCCCAGTTCGGAGGTTCCAAAAGTCACTTATCCAATGGGAGAAAGATGGGCAGCGTCTCCAGCTCTCTAAACGGCTTGGTGTCACAAAATCGGGATCGCTCAAGGTCAACTGTCTTGAGGCTTCAGATATTGGAGTGTACAAGTGTATCGCAGGCTCAGCACAGGAGACATTTGTTCTTAAGCTCATTGGCACAGATAACAAGCTCATAGAGCCACCCAGTTTTAGAAGACACAGGGGAGAGAGCGGCAGCACAGAACACAATGAGGCCAACAGCTTTGGAGCAAAGTGGCATAAAATGAGCCAGATGTGGCAACTGTGGAGCCAGAAGAGTGAACAATATCTGGGCGATAGGCAAGTTAACGACCAGCCTTTCCTGCGACATCTGGAAACTCACACGAGACATTCAGCAGAAGTATATGGCTCTCATGAATTCAAAAATAAGCGACTAGGGGCAGTGGTTCTCCCCGGTGCCTATAGTATGGACATAGTACATTTTGAGGAGCTGATAAAGAATCTGACTCAACTTGCTGAGGCTGGAGAAGTCAACGATGACTTGGCTTCCCAGCTTGTCTACCAGCTGATTGCTGAGTTGTCCAAGCCCCCGCAGCCTGCTTCTGAAATGCGGAAGGAGCCACAAGACATAAAGCTGCCTTCCAGGAAACCTGGCAAATCTCCAGATGTGTCTGATAATCTTAGCACAAAACCCCAAGGCAATGTGGGGACTCTAAGCCAAAAGGGCCCGGTTATTGTAAGGCACAAAGAAGGGTCAAAGGTTGTTTCAAACAAAACGGTAACTGTACATATCGGGAGTACTGTTTTTTTAACAAAGGATACCCACCTTATAAATTTGCTTTGTGAAACTCTTGGCGTCAGCAACCCTAAGTATACTTGGACAAAAGATGGAATGGAGTTAAAATCTTCTGAGAAGTAAGTAAAGTTAGATCTTTCCATGCTTTTGCATCTTTCTCAATGATTCATGTCATATCACTGTCAAATATTTTGGTTAAAAGAAAGTAAGCATCTGTGAAAATCCCTCCCGCTTACTCAACAGCATTAGCATTTTAATCTTGGGCATCAAAGTCTTCTGAGCAAGTGCTATCAAAGGTTTCAGAATTAGGGTCCACCTTGAACCCCACTGTGTTAATGGTATACAACTAAAGATTGTATTATTTATTTAACTTATTGTTGAAGAACCTAAGAAGAGCCTGCTGGATCAGGCCAATGGCTCATCTAGTCCAGCATCCTGTTTTCACAGTGGCCAACCAGATGCCTGTAGAAAGCCCATGAGTAGGGCTTGAGCACAAGAGCGCTCTCCCTTCTTGCAGTTTCCAGGAACTAGAATTCAGAAGCATCCTGCCTCTGACCGTGGAGGCAGAGCAAAGCTATCACGACTGGTAGCCATTGATAGCCTTATCCTCCGTGTTTTTGTATAGTCCTCTTTTAAAGCCATCCAAGTTGGTGGCCATCACTGCCTCCTGTGGAAACCAATTCTATAGTTTGCACTGTGTGAACAGAGCAAGTTGACAGAGGAACACAGTATGATCTTCATGCAGAAGTAGAAATTTGGTTGATAGAATATGACTGACAAAAACTTTCCATAGCACTTTCTGGCCAATGTAGAGTTAGAAAAGAGAGGCCTGGGAAAATTGTAGATGAACTGTAGGTGAACAGAATACATACAGGTGGGAAGACAGGTGGTTGCCCTGAGCTTGAATCTGTGAAATTGGCTTGATACGTGTTTGTTTTTAAAAAAACACATAACAAGAGTCCTGCTGGATCAGACCAAAGGCCTCTCTAGTCTAGCATCCTGTTTCCCACAGTAGCCAACCAGATGCATATGGGAACCCACAAGCAGAAACTGAGGGCAATAGCCCTGTCCTGCTGTTGTTCTCGAGTGAATAATATTCAGAGACATGATGACAAACATGGATGAACCATGAGCTGTGAACCATGAGCTGTGAACCACGAGCTGTGAACCAGAGGATAAACTGTGGTTAGTCTGGAAAGAACTTCAGGCAGGCTTTTGGGGTGGGCTAGATTTTTATCATCATTGTTTTCACATATTTAATGTCTTTTATATCTGTATGACTATTTTGTACGTCGCCCAGAGTGGCTGGATAGCCAGCCAGATGGGCGACTAAGAAATTCAATAAATAAATAAATAAATAAATAAATAAAACTAAACCATGAATCCAGGTTTGGACAATACGCTAAGCCGAACTGTGGCTTGATGCAGAGTGGCGCACCAGCAAAACAACCAGGGAGTTTGGTTTGGTGTGGCATGCAAAGCAGGCCAGTAACAGAATGAATTTTGCTTCTGTATAGTTATATCTTGTCTATTCTGTAAACATTGTGCAGAGTGGTTTTGGAAGCCAGTGGGAAAATCCAAATTTTGAACCCCACCAGGAAAGAAATGGGTGTGTATCGCTGCATGGTGGAGAACACCTTTGGTTCTGACACAGAAGTTTCCACACTATTTTATGCAGGTAGTATTTAATTTAATTTAATGATGTTATTGTCCTATTTCTTTGTTTCCCTTCCCAAGTGGCATGGTTTGGTTAGTTTTATTTTGTGCTAAAAGATACGTTAGTACCAGAATGGCAGTATAGTGAAAAAGGATGAACATTCTAACATTGAAAAAATACTGCAAGAATTAATATCCAAATTATAGTGGGCATATACTTATATGATATAAAGAGCCGATTTACCCCCTTCCCACAATGTCTTTAAACATTGCTTTCCATCATGCAACCTGACATACTCAGTCAAATTAGCCATGATCACAGGGTCCCAAAAATGTGTGGACAAGGCCTGTTAAAATTTGGTTTACCTTGGTGCAGTTGATGTATGATGATGATGATGATGATGATGATGATTAAGCACACACATCCCTAGTTTCAGCCCAAGCTAATTCAGCACCTCTGTGGCTACGTACAATGAATGTCAGGATGTCCCAACAAAAAATACCTGCCTTTTCCTGGGAGAGAAAAGCATCTCTCTTTCCCTGGAACACTTATAGCATTCCTAATTGTACACCAAAGTTTAGGATTGCATCCTGGATCAGTGAAGGCTTTCTGTAACAGCTGCACAAGTTCCTGGGGTGATTCTCCGCAAAGGAAGACAACTGTATTTGCAGTGGTGATAGATCCGCATATGTAGCCACCACAGTATGTGGGAGCTTCATATTTGGTGCTTGCTGTCTGTCTGTCTCTCTCTCAGCCTTGAGAAAAATGAGCTTTTACTAGCAAGCTCAGCGGGTATCTCTCTGTTTCGGAAAAGGTAGCTTCCTTTATTTTAGCATCAGAAGTATTACAATGGATATTTTTTCTTTGTTTAAAGCGTTTATATATTACTTTTCAGGTAGACCTCACAAAGTGGACCTCACATTTATTTATTTATAAAACTACTTACATGCCACTGTTCATTTTAAAAAACAAAAACAAAGTGATATACAACATATATAATAAACATAGAATAAAAACGTATGAACATTTAAAATCGGAGATCAATTAACTAACTATTGCGGAAAGATATTGTCTCAGTTGTCTGCATAAGCTTGGTGACGTAGGAAAGTTTTCAGCAGGCATTTAAAACAGAACAGTTTAGAACAGAAGGTGCCTGCTGAATCTATTGGCAGAGCATTCCACAGGACTGGGCTGATTACAATAAAGGCTTGAGGTCTTGTTGTCAGATGAGGCTCGCCAACTCGGGATGACCAGTGATGTTCTGGCATATGTGTGGATATTCATTTATGTATTACTACACTGTGTCCCAGTGAGAGCCAGTGTGGCGTAGTGGTTAAGGTGTTGGACTATGACCTGGGAGACCAGGGTTCGAATCCTCACACAGCCATGAAGCTCACTGGGTGACCTTGGGCCAGTCACTGCCTCTCAGCCTCATGAAAACCCTATTCATAGGGTTGCCATAAGTGGGAATCGACTTGAAGGCAGTACACACACACACCTTTCCTCCAAAGAGCTCAAGGTGGCATCCATGGTTTTCATCCTTGCACAACCCTCTGAGGTAGGTTATGCTAAGAGACTGTGACTGGCCCATGGTCCTCCAGCAAGCTTCATGGCTGAGTGGGAATTTTAACTTGACTCATGGCCTCCCAGGCCCTTGTCCAACACTAACCACTGCACCTTGCTGGCTCAGTATGAATTATATGATACGGATGTCCTAGGTTATGCAAAAGCAGAAGTAGCAAAGCTGGTACTTTCCAGATATTTCTGGGCTGCAGTTCCCATCAATCCTAACCGTTGTCCATGATGGCTACAGCTGATGGGATTTGGAGTCCATCAGTATCTGGAGGGCCCCACATTGGCTATCCCAAGTCCATTGCAATGGCTAACCCCAGCCTCTTGCAATGATGTGAGTGAGTATGAGGAGCCAGAAAAAGTAACTGGAGTTCACTGGAATAGGAACATAAGAAGAGAGTTGCTGGATCAGCCCAGTGTCCCATCTAGTCCAGCATCCTGATCTCACAGTGGCCAACCAGATGCCCCACCAGCACTCTCCCCTCCTGTGGTTTCCAGCAACTGGTGTTTGGAGACATATTGCCTCCATTAGTGGAGGCAGAACATGGCCATCATGACTGCCATTGATAGCTTTGTCCTCCATGAATTTGTCTCATCGTCTTTATCAAAGCTAGTGGACTTCCCTGTCACTTGTGGGAGCAAACTCCATAGCTTAACTATGCACGGTGGGAAGAAGGACTTTCTTTTGTCATAGGTGAGAGAAGAAACTGGCAGGAGCAACCAGGTATGAGATAGGGAAGAACTGGTTGCAATGATGACAAGCAAAGTAGGACGTGGGCAGCTCCCACCCGTTTAGCCCTGCCCCTTCATCTGCATAGCCCCTCCCTCAGGTTCTCTTACTTGGTCACACCTGAGTGTGACAGAGAGTCCGAACTGCCAGACTAGTTAATTGTTGCTTCTTCCCCCTCCTCTCCCCCTCTTCTGTCTTTTGCAGAGGCTCCCACCATACTGTCCTCTGTAACAAACATCACAGCTTCGGAGCTTCGGAACCTTTCCACAGTTGTTGGAGGTACAATCCTGGCGAGGACAGGAGCAAACATTACCCTGGAATGCCCAGTGAAGGGTAAGCAGCAAAAACACAGGCCAAAGCCACCACTACCTTCTTTCTCTCCACATGGCGCTGGGCTGAAAAGTTCGTCTTAAGTCTTGCATAGCATTTTAAAGAAAAGGGAAACTTCGTTACCAGTAAAAGCAACAGAACGCACAGGGATGGGTGGGTCCAAGTTTGGAATGAAGGAGAAGTTCAGTTCGGTTTGCATTTAAAGGCAAATCTATGAAATTTGCGTTTGATCCGTGAACTGAAACGCAGCCTTAAATTCACACGTCTCTGAATTTTGTAATGTGTACAAAAATGCATATACTAGGCTAACATGCATAAATATGCATGTATTAGTGAAAGTAATGTACAAAAATGCATTATATTAGGGGGAAAGTGCTTTGCAAAAATATCAATATTAGGCAAAATTGCATACAAAACTGTGTATGCTAAGAGAAATTTGCAGGAAAACGCTGATGCATTTTTATGAGAACTTGTTTAAAAAGACCAAGAACTGATGTAGAAATGTGCAGAACTGGATTTAAGATTGGAAATGTCAGAAACGGAGAGAAACCAAATTGACAGATTTGCCTGTCCTACATATGAGCCTCCTTATGCCTTAAGGATGTCTTCTGAGGGCTTCCTCTGCAATCAGAGGTATGGTGGGTGGGGACAAGGGATGCTTGAGGAATTTGAACTCTGTGAACTCTACTGTGAACAGACCTGCTCTGCACTTCCTGAACTAACGTGCGTATCACAATTCAGTTATCCACTGGCTTTCCCACTTCCCAAATCTGATCCAGTTCTTGGCTGGCTGGTGGTCCAAGTCCAGTTTCCATAAGAAAGGAGGGACAGCAACAGCCTCGAAGTAGCCCATTAACAGATAGCACCTAGACAGCAGACTGAGCGGGCACACAGGTCATCATGTTATAGTCTTCCCCGATATGGAGCCCATCTGCACTGAACATTTAAAGCGCTACTATACCACTTTAAACAGTCATGACTTCCCCCCACGCCACCCCAAGACTGGATAAATGAAAAAAGTGAGAGAAACTGAAATTGACAGATTTGCTCAATCCTAGTGGTGTTGGCATGGAAATTATGGGCTTTTAAGGGGAAGGTCTGTTTTGGTATTGGTCTTTCTAAAATAGCCAAAACCTGGAAAAGTGATTGGGTTGTACATGTGAGGTTGGAGGATTCTGTGGATGAGTAACCGTAGATGAGGCTGTGCACAGCTACTTGCAAGGAACACGACTGATGAGTGTGGGGATTACACTGAGCGGAATGTAAGTAAGATATTTCATCCAGCCTCCATATGCATGGTGAAGAGGGGGAGATAATAGTCAAGCAGAATGCAAGTGAAGCAAGCAGGGAGCTCAATGAACTTTACTTCTGGCAAACTAGGCTGTCTCTTAATGATAAAACCTGAAGAGTTTGCAGATTTTAAAAGCAAGAGGGAAAGACAAAGGAAACCAGCCAGCATAATAGACAAAAACGGAGTGTGCATTGCCTCATTTTTGGAGTAGGTTGGGGTTGGGAGGATTATTGTTTGTAGGTTAAACAAAAATTTAAAAACAAGTGTTTTGAGATTTTTAAAAAATGACAAATAGTAATAGAAGAAAGTAAAATAGTCATTAAATGCTGTCACAATAATGAAACGAAGCTGGTGTAGAACTGGTCAACCGCTTTCAGGATGGGAGATCACTAGAAGCCTCACAGAGGAAGAGGATATACATAATATATAAAAAACAAATGCCTTGAAAAAAGAAGTTGTATTTGATTTATAGTTTTTTGAGAAGGAGCAAAATATGCAAAGTCGTATTTAATTCACACTTAATCTTTGTATAGGTTATTGACTTGGACCCATAGAACTCAATGGGAATCTACCCATATCAGCAAGCTACTCCTTCAGATGCACCCTGAGTTCTGCTTCTTGGTCATGACCAAGTGTGACAAAGAGATAATTTAAATAAAAATTGGCTTTTGTATATATGATGTGTTTCATAGAAAGTGTGATCCCATGGCTTATTTTTTGTTAGCATAGTTTTTGCAGCAGGGCTGGGGAACTCTTTTCAGCCTGAGGACCACATTCCCTTCTGGGCAACCTTCTGGGGCCTGCATGTCAGTGGTGGTCAGAGCAAGAGGCAAACGGTGGTGGAGTTATGGATGTGACACTTGCTTTTGTACAGCAGGCTACGAGGCTTTATTTTAAGCTGTATTTTCCTACTGCACCAGCAGCCAACACACTGCCCACCCCAAACCTAGTCATGTAATTTATCCCATAATATATTATAAATGTAAGGTCCTTAACCCAAATGGAGACAATAGTCAAGATATCAGAGGAGGGCTAGGACTGGGGAGGGCAGGACTTCAAATGCAAAGATGTATCACTGAACACTAAAGTCAGGATCATTCAGACCATGGTATTCCGTATTCCCGACCTCTATGTATGGATGTGAAAGTTGGACAGTGAAAAAAGTGGATAACAGAAAAATCAGTTCATTTGAAATGTGGTGTTGAAGGAGAGCTTTGCGCATACCATGGACTGCGAAAAAGACAAATAATTGGGTGTTAGAACAAATTAAACCAGAACTGTCACTATAAGCTAAAATGATGAAACTGAGGTTCTCATACTTTGGACACATCATGAGAAGACATGATCCACTAGAAAAGACAATAATGCTAGGAAAAACAGAAGGGAGTAGAAAAAGAGGAAGGCCAAAGAAGAGATGGATTGATTCCATAAAGGAAGCCACAGACCTGAACTTACAAGATCTGAACAGGGTGGTTCATGACAGATGCTCTTGGAGGTCACTGATTCATCGGGTTGCCATAAGTTGTAATCGACTTGAAGGCACATAACAACAAGAGGTTATGAAGGATTTGAAAAGAACCAGTATTTATCTTCATTTTCTATTTCTTTTTCTCTTTTCTCATCTATTTCTCTTTTAGAAACTAGCTCCTTATTAAATCCCATATGCTCATTTGCACAAAATCTTGCTTCACACTGCACACAGTTTTGTCACTGCACAAAATGTGTCTAGCTGCACATTGGAATAAACCCTGCAGGTAACTATTCAAGTACCCCCCCCACACACACACACACAATCAGAGGATTCAACACACACACCACATCTCTCTTCATCTTCCATCCAAGCAAGAGAGAGGCGATACGATAGAAAGATTTATATGATCTTAAGAGCAACCAGGTTGGGGCTTTGGCAATAGAGAGGCATTTTCACAGTACGAGGACACATTCCAGCCAGGCAAAAGCACTCCAGGAGGGTGTAGAGCAAGGGCGGTGTGGAGGGTGGCCTGGAAACAGTCCCATGGGCCAAATAGAGAGAACTAGAGGGCTGCATTTGGCCCCCAGATCTGAGGTTTCCCAGAACAGAGCAAATTTTGTTTTCATAATTGCAATTTCTTGTCAGTAGACACTCCCAAAATATCACAACAGCTTGTCAGGAGCTGCTTTTGGAAGGAAGGCTTCGGGAACTCTGTTGCACACTCAACGTCAGCAGCACATCCTTTGACTTGAAATAAAAGTCAGTGACATATAGGCCAGTGGGTGGCAGCTGGTCCATTAAACCAGAGGAGGAGAATGGGATCCTTAAGACTAGTTTATATGAATCACGGGAACTGTAGTTTGTTAAGGGTGCTGGGACCTTGTAGCTCTGTGAAGAGAAAAACACAGTTCCCAGAATTCTTTGAGGGCAGTCATGTGCTTTAAATGTATGGTGAGGATCTGCCTGTGTTGTAGGTAAACCCTGGATTCCACAGCGCAGTAAAATCTACATGGAGCAGAGTTGGCCATCGTTGGGAAGACATCTCATGTTCAGCAAGCTAGCTTTTTGCATCCTGTCAAAAGCACGGCAGTACCTTATTCCGCCATCTTTGACCCTTTCAGACAACCCCATTCTCAATTTATAATGGCTGAAGTTGCCACAGTAGTGGCAGCAATGAGGGAGCACAGAGTCTATTGTAAATTTTAAAAAGTGAGCTGTCTTATTTATTTATTTATTGTTTTATTTATATCCCGCCCTTCCTCCCTGCAGGAGCTCAGGGCGGCAAACAAAAGCACTAAAAACGCTATAAAACATCATAAAAACAGACTTTAAAATACATTAAAACAAAACATCTTTAAAAACCTTTTTTAAAAAAGCTTTCTAATTTAAAAAAGGTTAACTTAACATATTAAAAAGCAATTCCAACACAGACGCACACTTGGGAATCTACAGGAATGTTCACACATTCACCTAAACAGGTGAATGTTCCAAGTGTGGACAAGGAAGGGGTGTGCATACACACTCCACCTCCAATGTCCTCCTTGTGTCCACCATGCCTCCCTCCCTTCCCAACCTTCTCTGTGTTGCCCAAAAAAGGTCTGCAAGGGGCTTCTACTCAGGTTAACTTGAACACAAGTAGAACCCTCCATGTAGTCAAGAGACTCTGATAAAGCAAATTGCATGGAGGAATCTACTCATGTTCAAGCGAGCTTGAGTGATAGAAGGCCACATCCACACCATCCATGTAAAGCACTCTCATACCACTTTAGCTGTCATGGCTTCCCCCAAAGAATCCTGGGAACTGTAGTTTGTTAAAGGTGCTGGGAATTGTAGCCCTGCGAGGGGTCTCCTACCAGCTCTCTGGGCCCTTAACAAACTACACTTGATTCTTGGGGGAAGCCACAACAGTTAGAGTGGTATAAGAGCATGGATGTAACCGAAGCCTCTTCTGGATCTTCCCTGTTCAACATGGGGAACTTTGAGAACTAAGGGCAGGTGGCATGATGCATGCAAAGATGTTGAGGACAGGGCTTGCATGCATGCCTCTTCTCCAATCCACACTCTAAGCATATGCTTGTTCAGGGCAACGCCTGATCACACCTCATATCATTCTACCAAGTGGTGGTTAGGAGTATTTTACCATACACCAGCTGCAGAAGTTTGGTTTACTGGCCTCTGCCCATAGCTTTTATTGCGGTTTTCAGAACTGGACGTGGGAGGAATGATGAACTTTAACAACAGCAACCCCTGCTGTTAATCTGCTAAGCCTACACTATATATTTTTTTTTCAGCTGAATGCTTTAGTATTAACAAATGGGTGCACCTTACTGTCTGGGATCATCTTCAGTCCCAATGTTACATCTCAGAAACACACTCCTGATCAAGTAAATAATTTGTTACAAAAACCATGCATGCCATAACACTTTCCACCTGAGTGGCTTTTCATCAGGTTTTTTTAAAAAGAAAAAATATTTCTATTCATGCATTGAAATGCGTTTTTTCTTAGCAGCTAGCAATAAAGTCTTTCCTGCTAATTATAATAAACATAATTTAAATGACCTGTGGCTGTAAGAAATAAAATAACCAATAGACATCCTTTCATGTCATTCGAGGTAAATATTAGGAACTCACTCCATCTTCTTATCTCTTTGCCCATCTACACATCAGTCATTACAATTGCTTTTTAGTCCATATATAAGTAAAAAACAAAAAAATCAAGTAGTGCTTTTTTTTTACAATTGCTGATGGACTAAAGGAAAAAAATCCAAACCCTGCAATACTGAAGAGCTAAAGAGTGAAAATTGCAATGGTTATATTATAATGGGCATGGTGCGCCACCTACTGGTGAGGAAAGAAGAAATGCATTAATATCCAGTTGTGAACATAACTCCTCTAAGCATTTTTACACTGGGATATTTTCTAGATTTTTCAAATGTCGATATCTTGTGAAGATTTCCGACATTTTAGTTCTAGGCTTCCTGGTTCTTAGACCACAATCCACCAGGATTCTTTCCTACAGAGACAAGTTAGTTGTTTGTTTTTCTTTTGCCCGTTCTGTATACTGCCTGACTAGAACTTATTATATTAGTATTAACAACTTTCCATGGGAAGAAGCTCATACCTCTATTAGGTCAGAATTCTAAAATTAAGTTCAATTAAGGATCACAGTGCTCCCAAAAGATAGGCTTGTACAAAATAATATGCTCTCAGTTGATGTTCTAACTTGGCTTGAAGTTGCTCCTGGGTGGAAAAGTTGGTCCCAGGCTCTGGTCTGAAGGCACATGAGGCCAGCTGAAGCTGAGCAGGGTCAGGTCTGGTCAGTGCCTGGATGGGAGACTGCCTGGGAACCATATGTAAGCGCCTTGGGTTTCAATCATGAAAAGAAAGGCGGGGTAGAAATGTAATACATAAATAAATAAAATATTAAAAACTTTATAAAATCCTACAGACTTTTAGGATCTTTTCAGGGGCTGGGGAAGCCAATACTTTAAGAATAATTAGTAAGCCAAAAATGTAGAGAGTGTAATATTTAATGAGCTTTTAAGGTTAAAGGAAATTTGTTCTTAAACACAGTTCCTTTTATGGGCTCCCTGCAGTGCACATTTTTAGAGGAAATGCATGTTTCTGTCTGCATTCAGGCTCTGCTTTTTTGCTATATGTCAGCACTGTATAAGGTAGAAAATCTTTTTCCATGTAGAGCTTCGGGGCTCCAACTATATACACACTTATCTATGGGAGTAAGTCCCAATGGGTGCAGTGGGACTTATGTCTGAGTAAGCATGCCTTGGATTGCACTCTATGGGTATGCCAGTCAACATGTTTACACAACAGCCATATGAAAGTCAAGCAAGCTTCAAGGAGAAATCTTTAGGGACTCAGATATTTTTAGGAACTTTGGCACATTTTAGCAAATGTTTTGTGCTTTATTAATATTAGTTACTTTTTCCCAGAAAGGTGAATGACTTACAAAACAAACATCAAGAACAAGTGTAAACACAAGAATTAAAACAACCCAAAATGGTCAGCCAATAACCTGTATAAAAGAGAAGATTCAGCTCAACCCCACTCTGCTAAAAGATAAGCAGAAAATTAAGGTCCAAAGGTCTGGATGAATAAAAATGTTTTTGCCTGGCACCTAAAAACAGATCATGATGGTGCCAGGCATGCTTCCCTGGGGAGAGCGTTCCACAAATGGGGAGCCACCAGTGAAAAGGCCCTTTCTTGTGTTGCTATCCTCTGCACCTCCCTGGCAGGGGGCATGTGGAGAAGGGCTTTAAGGATACAAATTAATGTCACTTCAAAGTAGGACGATTGGATGCCTGCCTCCACTCTGCTCTGTTCATTATTCTGAACTGCATTGTCAAGACCTGTGGGGATAAGGCAGTTCCATTAAATCTCAATATTGGACGTACAGTTGCCCACTACCTAAGGAAACACTGCCCTTGCTGAGTTTTTGACCTCCGGGCCCGTTGTCAGAATGTCTTGTTTAAAAGTCTCTCCCTCTAGGCATGCAGATTGGTCCCATAGGAAAGAGGACAGGAGAATGGGCAGCTGCAACAACCATGAGGAGGAGGAACCACTGAGGGCATCTCCAGCCCCCCCTTCCACCAGCTATTTATTTATTATTACATTTCTATCCTACCTTTCCTCAAAGGAGCTCAAGGAGGTGTGCACAGTTCTTCCTCTCCCCATATTATCCTCACAACAACCCTGTGAGTAGGTCAGACTGAGGCCCCATCTGTACTCTTCATCTAAAGCACTGTCATGCTGCTTTAAAGAGTCATGGCTCCCCCCCAAGTAATCCTGGGAACTGTAGTTTGTGAAGAGTGCTGAGAGTTGTTAGGGGACTCCTATTCCCCTCATAGAGCTATAACTTCTAGAGTTTCCTGGGAAGAGGGATTGATTGTTAAACCACCTTGGAATAGGAGTAGTGATTGGCTCCATTTCTGCAATAATTGGATTTGCCATCAGATTAATTATTATTTCTGATAGTCTCTCTAGATCTCTTATCTTTGTGGAGAGAATTTTGAAGTAGCAACTCTCTGTGCCTGGTTTCTGATTCATTCTTCTTTTTATTTGTGTTTTTTTAATTCACTTTGAAATCATTGATAGTGTGAGTGATACTTGTATCAATTTACTTTCTATGTGAGCTTTTCAAATGTGTATTCCATTTCACTGATGTCAGTGCAGTGTTGATTGTAACTGGCAGACAGAAAACAGCAGAAGGGAATGAGGTGTTGATTGTAAGCAGCAGGAGGGAAGACACTGATTTGATTTTCTGCCTTAATCTGTCTGCTGTGTAGTGCACTTGAAAAGGAATGTAAACAGGCAATCATTAAAGAGTTCAGAATAAAGATCAATAGCAGTGGAGCAATAGCAATTATAATATCAATAATTATCTACAAAGCAAAAAAAAAATTGGAGAATGGAAAAATGAAAATATATTGGAGGAAAAAGGAATCAGATCATTAACTACCACCAGGAGGCCACACTTAAAAACAAAAAGTAAAAAAGGAGATTCCATCCCTAAATAGGAGTCTCCTAACAATTCTCATCACCCTTCACAAACTACAGTTCCCAGGATTCTTTGAGGGAAGCCATGACTGTTAAAGTGGTACAAGAGTTCTTCAAATGTAAAGTAAGGATGTGGCTTGAGAGAGAGTGACTGGCTGAAGATCATTCAGTGAGCTTCATGACTGAGTGGGAATTTGAACCCACATCCTAGTCCAGCACTCTGACTACTGCACCACACCGTTACTGCTGTTGGACAACCAGCCTTGTCTCTAATTAGCAATCTAGATACCTTCCAAATTCCGGCAATGCAATTTTCTCTCTGCTGGGACTTGTACCTCCAGCACCGGTGCTCTTCTGGCTTGCTCTCTCAGCCCAGTTGTTCTTACATGGAAGAAAAATACATTTTCTTGGTTTCTCTTCCTTGCAGCATCTCTCTGCTTTCATCATTTGTTTTCATCGTTACTGTAGGAAACCTCACTGGAGAAATGAAAAAACCCAGCCGGGGATGGCATAGCTCAGTAGGCAGCAGTAAATGCAGACAAAACAGCAATATCTCACACAGTTAGGATTAAACAAGCCTTGTGCTTTCAAAGCTAAACGTTGCTTATGTGGAACAGGCATACTGAAAAGCAAATCATCACTTTGGTGGGATGGGGTGAAAATGTGTCTGGTAAATTAGTTCTGGGGCTGTATGGAAGAAAAGATGGCTGAATACACGCCACATTCAAAGGGAAATGTGGATTCCAAACATAATTTCTTCTCCAGTGTTTTCCGCTGAAAATACAGTCATCACCGTCTGTTCAAGGTCTCCATCAAGGGTAATAACAAAATCAAGGTAGAAATTATTATTTCAAAGAAAACAAGAACATTCAGATAAACCTTAAGAGTTGTACAAGCTTGAAATGGGCACTGTTCTATGCCAAATAATATATGGACAAATAAGGTGTCCACAACTCATCACCAAAGAAAAGTAAATGCATACCAAAGTGGAGGACCAAAGGAGATATAGATTTGCATAAAATGTGCATATGTTAATTTATGTGTGTATATGCAAATCTGGAAATGATTACTGTAATTTAAATAGAAATACATTTCACCGTGTACCCCGTCTGCGCTATATATTTAAAGCGGTATCATATAGTTTATATAGCTTTAAACAGTCTTGGCTTCCCCCAAAGAATCCTGGGAACTGTAGCTTGTTAAAGGGGCTGAGAATCATTAGGAAAGCCTTGTTTCCCTCACAGAGCTATACATTTCAGAGATCCCTGGGAAGAAAGGTTTACTGTTAAACCATTCTGGGAATTGTAGCTGTGTGAGTGGGATAGGAGCCTCCTAACAACTCTCCACACCCTTCACAAACTACCCTTCCCAGAATTCTTGAGGGTAAGTCATGACTGTTTAAAGTGGTATAGTAGTGATTTAAATGTTTAGTGCAGATGGGCTCCATATTGGGGAAGACTGTGAGAGAATGACCTGTGTGCCCGCTCAGTCTGCTGTCTGGGTGTTATCTGCTGATGGGCCTACTTCAAGGCCCTTGCTCTCCCCTCTTATGGGAACTGGACATGGACCACCAGCCAGCCAAGAACTGCATCAGAAGATTTGGGAGGTGGGAAAGCCAGTGGATAACTGAACTGTGATACGCACGTTAGTTCAGGAAGTGCAGAGTGCACATTAGAGTTCACAAAGTTCAAATTCCTCAAGCATCCCTTGTCCCCACCCACCATACCTCTGATAGCAGGTGGACTCAGAGGAGGCCCTCAGAAGACGTCCTTAAGGCGTGAGGCTCGTATGTCGCCCTGGGCTCCTGCTGGGAGGAAGGGCGGGATATAAATCAAATAATTAAATAAATAATTAAATATGTAGGACGGGCAAATCTGTCAATTTGGTTTCTCTCCGTTTCTGACATTTCCAATCTTAAATCCAGTTCTGCACATCTTTGGTCTTTTTAGAAGGAAGTTCTCATGAAAATTCATCAGCATTTTCCTGCAAATTTCTCCTAACATACACAGTTTTGTATGCAGTTTTGCCTAATATAGACGTTTTTGCAAAGCCATTTTCCTTAATATAATGCATTTTCGCATGCTGTTTTCATTACTACGTGCATTTGTATACATTACTTGGCTGCTTGTGTTTCAGTTTTCATATTGTTTCGGAAAGTGCAAACTAGGTAGATTTGCCTTTGAATGGAAAATTAATAATATTTCTCCCCCATTCCTAGTCCCAAGCCACAAAGGCTTTAGAGGTCAACACCAGCTCTTTGAACTGAACTCAGAAATAGATCGGGAGCCAGTCCAGATTTTTCTGCAAATGTTTCAGTGAATGTCTTCATTAATGGGGTCCAAGACTGATCTTGCACAGCTATGTTAAAGTCACTGGGAGTAAATATATAAAATCCATAGCAGGATTGCAACCTTTATCATGACTATTGCTGGAAGCATGGTTTGCTTTGCAGCTGTTGATTTCTGCCTCATTTTAATTTTAGGCAGTAACATAAACTAGCGCAGGCTCTTTCTGTGTTCCGTAGCCTCTGTGTAGCGTGCGTTGGACTGCCTTGTCAACTTCGGAAAATGCTGCATATATAAGGAATTTTAACTCTAGCTGAGAAAGTTATGAGAGGCTGCCAGAACTCTGTCCGAAAATATTTGGGCTCCGACCACAAAAGGGGCTCAGGCTTGAAACCAAATCTCTTCCCAATTTCAAGAGGTCTTCTCCAAGTAGGGTTAATCTGTTTCTCAGCAAGGTTTAGAATATCTGCTGTTTAAATCACTTGTCCTTTCTAATAAGTCATTGACTTCTTCTTTTTTAGAAAAACAAACATAGAAAACAGGCTTTTGAGATGAAGACAGTAATTGTTTAAGTTAAGTTCCGTGGCAACCCTGTTAGAGTGATCTTCTTTGTGATGGCTTTTTGATAGACACTTTTATTTTCCATAAAAATAGCTAGCTGCAAAAAATTAAATCTGGTTTACATTACACTGAGAAGAAAAACACGAGGTGTGGACAGAAAAGTGCTAAGCTTCTGACTTAGATGCTAAACTTCCTCTCTCAAGGATCATTCCACACTGTGAAGAAATCGTCTGGAAAGCCATTTGTGTAAAATGACATGTAAAAAAAGAGTGTTCAGCCTGGCTTACTAATTAGACTTCATAGGAAGGAAACCTATCACAGTGCTTGAACACGTTTTGTGCACAGATGGTCTCAGGTTCAGTCCCTGATATCTCCAGCTAAAAGGATCAGGTAGCTACCAGTCAGAGTAGACACTACTGGGCTAGATGAAGAAATATTCTGATCCAATATAAGGCAATCTTCCAGTGGACATATAATGTGTAAGACTTTGGAACTGGAGTGCTGTTGTGCCATATCTGATGATGAGCTCTCTAGATGTTTCTTTAAAGGGCACTGGTGGTTAGAAGGTGCTTGCTTGAATGAGCATTGATGGCTGGTGGCTACTAGGCTGAGATCTTACTGGATATCAGGGCCAGCCCAAGAAGTTTTGCAGCCTGAGGCAAAGGACAAGATGGTGCCTCTCATTCCATGTTCAGAGGTCAACTGGACCAGCAGCTGAATCTTTCTTCAACGCTGGCAGTGAGACAGCATGCTCCACCACACCAGAGGGCCGTTGGCTAGTTTTGAGGGCTCAGGGCAGGTGCACATCGCTCAGTCCTCCCATTGAAGATGAATGCCCTGGAGGTGCGGGTGGAATGGCCAGAGGGTTGGCACTGCTGCCCCCATAATCCCCCAACATTTACCAGACTGAGGCAACCCTCTTCCTAATGGTAGGACCCAGCAATATGCTTGGTTAGAAAGAAACAGTTTAGCGGCTTGAATGCAACTAGTGAAGGAGACCATGGATGTAGTCGTCTATGGTCTTGGGGGGGGTGTCTTAGACCCCCTACAGTTTTGGGAGTCATGTCCCAGCAGGGTCCCTATGTCTCCAGCATCAAATGAGCCAACCAGCATGAAAAGAAAGCCACTGCAAAGAGTCTTCTAACTTGTTTCCTTGTCATTTCCTACTGACTGGAGCCAGTCAGAGTGAAAGGAGTTTCTGGCTAAAGGACAGTCAAATGGTGACAGTAATAGAGAAGCAGTATTCAAGCCTGGGCAGATTATTCTAGCATCTTGGAAGGTTGTATGTTCTTAGAAAGAGGCGTGACTTGAAGGGTTGCTACATTTCTGAATTTGCCTCTGTGCTACTGAAGGAGACACAAGTCTAGGTTTTATGGCTGGCTGAGCAGTTCCCAGCGCATGCTCTTTATTTTATGGGAAACTGATACCGCTTTGAAGGAAAGTGCTGTCTGTTGAGGTGCTTGCCTGCTCCCCTAGGCTCAGTTAGCATTTGTAAAAAGAACTGGTATTAAAATGCCATACATTCTCTCTCCTCACAAAGAAACTGTATAAGATTGTGCCGGAGCTTCCGGTCACTTTGGGGGAACTGGGATGCTGCAAAACATTTATGTGTGCACGTATGACAATCTTAATTGTAGCTACTTTCTCCCCAATTAAATTTTGTACTTCTTTTTTACAAAGTTAGAACAATACTAAGTTAATAAGTTTTGGCCTCTTACATTTGCTCAGGTCTTCCCCAACCTGCGGTCGCTTGGTTTAAGAACGAGAGCTTCCCAAGAACCCAAGTTTTCACAGTTGCAAATGGATCGTTACTTCTGAAGAACGTTTCACGTGCAGATGCTGGAATGTACACTTGCACAGCCTCCAACGCTCTTGGACAAGTCGCAGCCACAACTGGTCTTCGATTGGCTGGCAAGTACAAAATCAGGCCAAATGGTACCAGGCTGCATTATTGGGCAGATGCCAATGGCCCTTCTGTCTGAACTACACTTCTGCTTTTTCCTCTGTGCTTCTCCTGGTGCCACTGCCATCTCGTCTTCCTCCCAGCTGACACTTGCAGAGGGCAGGAGCAAGGGTCACCTGCCACTGCAATGGAGGTCCCACAGGCATGGTGGAGGAGTCATGCCAGGAGACTCCCCAAACCTAGAGCCCACCCTGTTCAAAATCTTTTTTTTTTTCTGAAGCAACAGCTCCCATTTTGTTCTATTGGTCAGTTCTGATGGGTTTGGGGAAATGTTTAAGCTGTTCAGCCTAGACGGTGTGGCAGTTGGGACTGGTGTTTTACCCACTTTACACCAGGAAGTGGAAGTGGCATAAAAATATGGACCATAGAGCTGCTAATGCTCATTCAAGGGGCTAAAACCTGACCTCAAAGCCTTTACAGCCCTACCAGATGAGGGAGCAGAGCATAGGAAGTTGCTGTAGTCCAGAGAATTTCCTAGCATGCAGCCGTACGTGGATCACCACACAGGGAAATAGTGCACAGGTGCAAAGATTTTGAGTTCTAGGCCCGACAACTTTTGACAATTGAAATACTGTGGGTGCAAAACCACAGCAGGGCTGTTCCCAGTCGCATGAGCTGTATGGCTTAGAGGGGAATGTAAAGGGAGGCTGCTACCTAGGGATGGGTGAGAATTTCGATTCAGTTCGCATTTCAATTAGAATTTATCAAATTCGCAATTTCCAAAACAATACGAGAACCGAAACACAGACATCCTTCGAAATTCGCATGTATTAGAATTTGGGGATGCAGTTTGCCAACTAAACTACATTTACAAAAAGGCATATAGTAGGGAAAAGTGTGCATAAATATGAATATATGAGTGAAAATAATATGCAACAAGGCATGAAATGATGAGAAATGGCTTGCAAAAAATGTGTACCGTTGTCAAAACCGCCTACAAAAATTTGCTTAGTTGGAAAAATTCCCACTGAAATGGTGGAGAATTTTCATGAGGATTTTTTTTAAAAAAAATCTGAGATTGCTGCAGAAATGTAGAAAAGTGAATTTAACATTGGAACAATGAGAAATGGAGAGTACTGAAACAGACAGCTCTTTCCATCCCTACTGCTCCCTGGGATTTACTCCAGCAGGGCAAGGTTCTTTTCCAGGCTTTGGCCACACATCAGAAAGGATATTGCAGAGCTAGGAAAGGTGCAGAAGAGGGCAAACAAAATGATTGTGGGGCTGGAGCAACTGTGAGAAAAGGTTCAAGCGTTTGAGGGTTTTCCAGTTTAGAGAAACAGGCGACTGAAGGTGGGACTTGATAGCGGCGTATAAAATTCTGCATGGCACAGAGGAAGTGGACGGAGAGAAGTTATCTCTCTTCTCTCTCTTAGTATTATAACCCAGGGCCATCTAATGAAGCTGAATGTCGGAAGATTCAGCACAGACAAAAGGAAGTACTTCTTCACACAGTGCACATTTGGGCTATGGAATTTGCTGCCACGAGATGGCCACCAATTGGGGTGACTTTAAAAGAGGGTTAGACGGATTATGGTAGCCATGATGGCTATGCTCTGCCTCAGCCTTTCCCAACCAGTGTGCCTCCAGATGTTGTTGGACTGCAACTCCCATCTTCCTGACCATTGGCAATGCTAGCTGAGGCTGATGGGAGTTGTGGTCCAACAACATCTGGAGGCACACTGGTTGGGAAAGGCTGCTGTGCCTCCACAGTTGGAGGTGGTATGCTTCCAAATACCAGTTGTTGGAAACTGCAGAAGGGGAGAGTGGTCTTGTGCTTAGGTCCTGCTTGTGGGCTTCCCATGGGCATCTGGTTGGCCACTGTGGAAAACAGGATGCTGGACTAGATGGGCCACTGGCCTGATCCAGCAGGGCTCTTTATAATTTCTTATGCCCTATTGGACAAATTTGTTGGGAGTGTTAAAAAAAAAACCCAAAGCAGGGTTTTTGCACTGCTTCTTATTAGCAATACGTTATGTCCAGGATATTGAAAAATTAGGAAACTAGTTTTGATATATGCATACCTACTTGGCAAAAATATTCTTCCTCAACAAACATGCAAAATTTTATTTGAAAGTGAATATGCATGAAAACTCAACACTACCCTAGAGTTAAAACAGGCAGATATAGTTCACTATTATGTTCTCAACAGCTGGTATAGCACAGTGGGAAGGAGAGCCTGGCTGGGAGTCCGGAGTCTGTGAGTTCAAATCCCCGCTTGTGTCTCCTGGGTGTCAAGGGCCAGCTAAAGATCACTCCCACAGGGAGTGGCTCAGGGGTTACGTCCCACAATTTCTCACAAGACATCAGGCTGCTTTAATAAAACATCCACCAAACTTGTTCCTGAGATGCACCAGGATGTAATGTTTCCCCATCCCTCCATTTCTTCTCAGAACGAAGACCTCAAAAGCCTAACAATGGATCATCCAGCAACAGTAGGAGAAAGCGTGTCCTTATGGCATCTGGAATCGGTACCAACATTACTGTCATACCTGGGGATCTGCTACGCATAGGTATGACTCCCAAATATATTTGTCAATTTTGAGGGAGGGGTATCATTTCAGGGCAACAAGGCCAGCTCTCTTTACCGGCCCCTTCTGCTGTCCATCTTGAGGACCACATGCATTATTTCTCAGAAGTAGAGATGTAATCCATCACATGCAACACTGTTTCTGTTCTGCTGCATATAGTTTTCTGCCCCAAGCTACATTGTTCATCTTACCGTCTGCTGTGGTTACTTATATGGTTACTTATATAAATTTCATTGTCATTATGTTATTCCATCCAATTAATTTAAGTGCAAAGGAAAAGCAATGCAAATGGGGATAAATGTGATTAATTATGGATAATTTGCAGACTAAAAGCAACAAAAACAGCACATACAATCCATATTCACTGGATTGATTTCTGTTCCAGACATGAGATGAACAAGCAAACACTGGCAATTTCCACTCCTGCTTTCATTTTTGTTGGAATTCTCCTACTTCTCTATTCAGGAATACCTATATTTCTGGTTATTTTTATGGGTGTATGTGTATATATTATATTATATTATATTATATTATATTATATTATATTATATTATATTATATTATATTATTTACAGTAATAGTTAACAAATCATCAGGAACAAAGCTCCTTTTAAGGAAGGCTTTTATAAGATGAAACTGACTAGACTTGCTTTGCTATGGATAAACTTTCAAGCCTGTGCCTTTGCTTTGCTTTGCTAGGGTGCAACTGAGAAGCCTGTGTGTTTGCTTTGCATTAAAGAGATCTCTTGCTTTCTCCCAGGGCTGGGGAAGGAAGGATCCATTACGATTCAGAGGCGAAGAAGGAGGGGAGGGGGAAGGAGAGAGAGGGGGGGTGTTGGGTAGGCACCCTTTAAAGCCCCTGTTAAAGCTGTCCCCACCATCTATGGTGTAGAAACCTACCCTTATATTTTCCATGTTATTCCTACCTCTGGTACCAAAGTTTCTATTTAAGAAGTAATGAAAACACATCTACTTTGTTAACTGAGGGATTATTGTATGTGAAATTGTGTGTGTGTGTGTGTGTATACATATACAGATGCTCTTAAAATACACTACTTTGTTGCAATATAATATTGAATATGTCCAGGAGCAAGCCTTTAAACTAAGGGTGGGGAACCTGTAGCCCTCCAGATGTTATTGGACTGCAATTCCCATTACCCCTCACCATTAGCTATACCAGCTGAGGCTGATGGGAGATGGAGTCCAACACCATCTGGAGACTACAGATGCATCATTGCTGTCATTAAACTTTGCTGTGAATCTCGATAACACACATATCTCCCACCTTCTGGAACCTGAGATGGTGAGCCTGCACTGATGTTAATGGCTTCATAAGAAACAATATATGGTATACAATTCACTCTTTTTTATAAGTCTAAATGATAATACATTTCAATAACTCTTGCTTAGTATCTTTTAAGAAGGTAAGAGCATGGACCACAGTGTTTAACTGATTAGCTAGAGGAATCAGTTAACAATTTTTGATCAGTTTAAAATATGCTCCACTTAATCTGGCATCAGTTTTTTAAGATTTTTTTTTAAATACAAGTACTTTAAAAAAAACGGCAGATGAACTCTCACTTTGCTAAAACAGAGAAAAAAATACCTGTTTTAAGATTATGCCTCCTGTGAGACATGTGCATTGTCTAAAAATAAAGAGAATCCTTTTTGATAGTTTTAACGCTTATTAGTCAATTGACTACAGTTGAGCAGTTTAATCCTACATACATGTCTACTCAGATGTAAATCCCATAGAATTTTAAAGGAATTGGAAAGCAACAATGTTGTTCCCATTGGGGCAGTGCATGAGTTATAAGAATGCTGACAAGCTGCTGATTAGAACTCCGCCACTGTTTGAAGCTGCAAGCAGAGTTCTTTGATAAAAGAAATGGAAGCAAGTTGCAAACTAGGGGCGTGCAACTTTTTTGTCTCTAGGGCTACATGCAGTGATGAGTGGCTGCTCAGGGCCTATGTGACAGTGGCATGACCTGGGTGTGTGTACACACATACCTACACAGAGAGATATATATGCATATCCTTTGGAAGCAGGGGTCGCTCTGGTGACAGCCAGTGTGGTCCTTGCTTTCAAAGTCTCTTTCTGTTGAAGTGGAGAAGGGGAGACTTCCTCAAGCTTCCTCCAGCCTGCCAAACAGCTATTTGGCAGCCTATGGAGAAGAAGGCGTATAGGGATGATTCTCCTTGTGTTCCTTCCTTCCCATCGCAATTACGCTACCCAATCAGCCCGTGAAACAGCTACCCAATTACGCTACCCAATCAGCCCATGAAACATGCAGGTAGCATGATTTACATGGCACTCCCTCTGCACAACAATATTTGGCAGGAGGTGGGAGCAATTAAAGTTGGCAGAAGGGAGCAGCTTGGGTATCAACGGCAGATCACATGTGGGCCATAGAGTGCCCACATGTTTTAAACACACTGCTGCCTCTCTTCAGACAGTAAGCCCCATCCCCTTACAGGTTTAGCACTCCCCCCCCCATACTGGCCATGAGTCCATGATGCTGATGGTGGTGGAGAATATTTAGCCTGGCACTAGAATATGAACATGTGGTTTAAAACAAAGTGGGTGGTTGTGTGAGACACTTCCCCTGCCATCTAAAAATGGTGCGCATGAGAATAACTGGAAGAATTATCAGTTTGTAGGCATTTTTTTTTATCCCAGTGTTATAGGAAAACAGGCTAAAAATGCCCTTGCTTTCTAGGTTGCCCTGTACATCCTAGTAGAAATAACACAATTCGCTGGCTCTTCAACAATCAACCGATTGAAGAAATTAAAGGCTTCAGTCACAGAACCCTGGTTGCGGGACGTATCCTAGAGGTGAACACTGTCTCTGGCCAATTTGCTGGACAGTACAGATGTTGGTCGTCATCAAGTGCCAAGCCATTGTCTGTCTGGGTAAATGTCAAGAAGGAAGGTTTGTTGAAAATTCCATGACACAATTCTTATGTTTCGTTATATTTCCTCTTTAAGCCGCTATTGTTGTTGCTGTTGCTACTGCTGTTGCTACTATTTGTACCAAAATATAGAAATCACAACATAAGATAACAATCTTCTTTTACTCATTTTGAGACTTTCCCAGTGTTACAGCTTAGGGTAAAAGAGAACACTTTGGGCTGCCATCAAGAGTGGCTTCTCTGTGTCTCATTCTCTTCTGATCCCGCCCCCCCCCCCGCATTACCGCTAGCCCCCGGCCTATGGCACAATGTTATTAGGCTGGGGGTGTCTCCATTTCTACCATTGAGCTTGATTGTACATAATGATAAAACAGCTTTCTCCAAAATGAGCTGTCCGGATGTTTCTGGACTACAGCTCCCATCATGGCTGACGGTTGGCCGTGCTGATTAAGGCTGATGGGAGTTGTAGTCCAAAATATCTGGAGGGCCCAGGTTGGAAATGTCTTGCACAACCTGCAATAAGCTCAAGCACAACCTCAGGCTTGTACACTCCCCCATCCCAATCAGAATTTGTTCTTCTCACTTGCCATGTACATGGGGGGGGGGGGAAGGGAGCATGCATGACCAATGCTTTGTTCGGGCTTGTTCCAGTTCATTCATGTAGTGCTAGACCATGGTTATGTGCAAAGTTGCCACTAGTGGTGGGTGTGTAGCAATTCACAGCCAGCTGCCAAAGACAATCAAAGACATTTTTGTTTCAATAAGCTTTTCTGCATTAGTTGTTTATTCTGTATCGTCATTTTTGTACTGTTTTTAAAACTATTTTTCAGTGCCGTAGCTCAGTGGCAGAGTATGAGCTTTGCACACAGAAGGTCCCAGGTTCAATCCATGGCATCTCCGCATCAGGCTGGAAAAGGCTCCCTGTCTGAAACCCAGAGAGCTGTGGTCAGTAGATCAGGAATAGCAAACCTGAGGCATTCTGGATGTCGCTGGACTACAACTCCCATCATCGCCAACCATTGGCCATACTGTTGGGAACTGATGGGAGTCAAAGTCCAACAACTGCTGGAGGACCATAGCTTCATCTGTGGTATAGATGATCCTGAGCTAGATGGACCAATGATCCGATTCAGTATAAAGCAGCTTGAAGGATAGCATACAAATGTTTTAAATAAACATCAGCCCAGGGTATGGTCTGAAGGCACATGAGGCCACCACCTTGCTGTAGCTAAGCAAGTCTGGGTCTGGTCAGTGCCTGGATGGGAGACCACCAGGGATCCACATGTATGCCGCTTTGGCTTCTATGATGAAGGAAAGGTGGGATATAAATGTAATAAAACAAAAATAAATAAAGAAAATAAACAGACATTTCTATGACTTGGATCCCCCAAAATTCTAAACATGGTGTAGGGCAGCCTTTCCCAACTCTTTGGTCCCCAGATGTTGTTGAACTACAATTCCCATCAGCCCCAGCCAGCATGGCCAATGGCCAGGAATGATGGGAATTGTAGTCTAGCAACATCTGGGGACCCAGAGGTTGGGAAAGGCAGGTGCGGGGAATGAAGAATGTCTTGCACTCAGCCTCCATAGAACCATTCTGTGGTGAGCAAGGTGACACAATGACAACTGTGCCCCCTGTTCTTGCAACAGCAGGGACTAACCTTGTCATCTGGGCGTAGGGATGGGGGGAGAAATTCATTTCAGTTTGCATTTAAAGGTGAGCCTACCTCATTCACACTTTGCGAAACAACATGAGAACTGAAACGCAGCCACCCTTTGAAGTTCACCCATCTCTAGATTTTGCAATGCAGTCCTCTCACAATGAGTAATGTCTACACAAAGGCATATATTCATGAAAACAGCATACAAAATGCATTTTATTAGGGGAAAAGTGGCATACAAATATGTGTACATTGGAAGAAATATGCACTCAAACGCTAATGAATTTTCATGAGGTCTAACAAATTGCAAACCGATACGTGTATGTGAAGAACTTTATTTATTTATTTATTTATTTATTACATTTATATACCGCCCCATAGCCAAAGCTCTCTGGGCGGTTTACAGCAATCAAAAACAATAAAAACAAATGTACCAATTTTAAAACACACCAAAAAATTAAAAACACAATTTTAAAAAAATATTAAAAACAATTTAAAAGCACGTGCTAAAATGCCTGGGAGAAGAGGAAAACCTTGACCTGGCACCAGAAAGATAACAGTGTTGGCGCCAGGCACGCCTCGTCAGAGACATCATGAAGAACTGAATTTAAGATTGGAAAAATGAGAGAATGCAAGAAATGGACATTGAGAGATTCACCCATCCCAATCCAGGAGGCCATTTTTACACACTGCAGGGGTCTGAAGGCAAGCTAGATGCAAATGGGCAGGGTTAGGCTATCCAAAAGCACCTTGGTTTGCCATGAATTGCTCAGAAGCATGGCCAGAATTAGCAGCTCAAGGGGCACCCTATTGGCCCCTTGTGTCACCTGGCCCTGCTCAGCTGGAATCTGCAGTAGCACCTTCTGGCCACCTGCAGTGCTGTTGCTGAAGGTCAGCAGAGAGCAAGCCAGCAGCTCCTGTCTCTCTATGGCACACTTAAGCAGCAGGTTTGGGACCCTCGGAGTCTTACAGCAGGTGGCAGGAACATGAGGATGGTGTTCAAGCAAAGAGAAGGTAACGGGTCCCCGTCTTGATTTTATTTCAGTTTAAATTGATTAACAGTCCACAATGAGAAGAAAAGGTGCTAAAAATAAATGACAGTCCATCAGCAGTACATTTTCTCCTGTAAAAAATTTGAACGCAGTAAGAACAAGGTTGAAAACAACTGGTTTCATTTAAAGTGCTGTACAAGTTACCTATAAATCTTCCTAGTGTGGAAAACAAACTTTGCAACTGACTCAGTCAACATAACCGGGAAGGCTGTATCTGTGTGGACCTTCTTAGGGAAAGCACAACCGCATGACAAATGTCTGATTATTTTGTCTGTATAAGCAGTAGTGACACGTGTAACACAGCCCTTGATTTCTTTTATAAGGGAACGGCGGTGTTTTTCCTATCTGAAAAGGGCTTTCTGTCCCAATAACTGGGCTTGAGCGTGTGCGCGTGTGGTGGAGATTTTGTTATTTAAGCACCTTAAACATTTCAAGTATTGCTAAAGGGCAGTTTTTGCAGCTCGTTGGGTGTTTGTAGAGAACCACTCTGCCGTATCTTCATGGCAAAATAAATATAATACAGCCTTTCAGTCACACTTGCACTCAGTAAATTTTAACCATTTCGGCTTTGAAAAGGGCTCTTTTGTATTATTTTAAGAAAGCCAGAAATAATAAGGAATCACTGAAAACCCAATAAGTTAAAGAATTCATTATGTGCTGCGGGAATGAGACTGTGGACACAGCTGGGAGCGATCAATTATTTTTGGATGTTACGGGACTAACCTCTCCCCTCCCCTTTGCTAAAAAAAGGGGAAAAAACCCTTCTGGCTTCTGTGATTGCATAAAAATCTGTCAACCTTGTGTAGTACTTCATCTGTTAAATTATGTCTGAAATGGGGCAGGGTGGGATCATTTTGAATTGTAACCCAGTGTGTGTGTGTGTGTGTGTTTAAAAAGGGTCCTTATTGCTGGAGACTCTGGCTGTCTAACGCACAGAATTAGTGGGAGGGCATTGTTTTTGCACATTTTGTTTCAGTGGATAGTTATTAAACTAATCCAGATTTTTTTAAAAAATATAAAACAGTAATGTAATGATGCTAGCAGGTGGTGATGATAATGATGATGAGGGTGGGTGAAGGACATGTCGGCTGTACAGTGTGACAGAACAGCGAGATTCCATGCATGTTTCCCCCCCCCCATTTTGCTGCAAGGTCCCATTGCCACAGGTCCATATCCAGGTTTTGGCTCTGTGGTTAGCAATTGGGGTGCTCCGCAGGGCAGCATTCAGAGGAATGGATTTGGCCCACAAACTGCCTGTTGCTGAACCCTAACATAAAGGTCCTGGTTCTAACTTACTACATACTTTTACACAATGATCTCTGCTTATTTACTGTGCTGGATTAAAATCCTGAAGGAACGTGATTTAGAATTGCCTTTTTCTAAGGAGGTGTGTGCGCGCATGCACGTGCTTGTGTCCACATGCGCGCATGAGGAAGGTGTGGCAGATCCGTGCACTTAAAGGGCTAATGTCTGCCAAGGTGGGCGGGCCTTGCTGTTCCCATGCCTTTCCCCCAAAGACATTGCTCCCCCTTCTAAAGCTTCTGTTTGTTTTTCAAGCACGTCTGAGGGGGCAGAACCATAGAGCTGCCCCCCCAATACTGATGTTGTTGTAGTTTACCTGGATGACACTGGGGCAGGGCTAAAGTGAAGGTGGGACTGGACGCACCAGTAGGGCCACTCTAGTGCTCCTGCCAGTACATCTACACAGTCCCAACCTTGCCACTGCCTTGCCCTGCTGTGCCCCATCTCCATCCTGGTAAACTGCAATGAGGCCAGCTTTGGGAGGATGGTTCCAAGGCTCTGCCCACCATGTTGGCTGCTGCAGGGCAGGGCAAAACATATAGGTAACCTTATGGTATCTGTGTGTTTCTCCCTATAGAACCGAAAGCTTCGGCGAGGGTGAGGGAGGTAGAATTAACTGTCCCTACTCCAGTGGAACTGTAGTCCTGATCCAGACCATGTCTTCTCTATGGCTGCAAAACCGTTATTAAAAATGCAAGAGGTCTTATTCCTGGATCTAATTTGGCCCTTTGATCATACTGACATTCTTTGAAGCTTCATGTCCACTGAAGGGGTCTAACCACTTTTTAGGGTGTATTTAGGAATTAGGAGGGGGACATTGTTTTTGCAGAAGGTTAAATGCAAGCTTTGCATGGAGAGGGTCCTGAGATCACTCCCTGGGACATCTACTGAAAGGTAGACCTCAGCAAACGAGGGTGGGAGAGATCTTGAAGGACTTTCCTCTGATTACATGGAAAGCTGCTTATAGAGAAGATAACCCTGAGCTCAAGGGATTAATGGCCCACCTCAGTATTGGGGAGGGGGGAGAAATTTGATTCAGTTCACATTTAAAGCTGGATCTATCGAAGTCACACTTTCCCAAAACAATATGAGAATTAAAACCCATCCATCCTTCAAGATTTGCACATATCCAAATTTTGTGATGCCATTCTCCAACCGAACAGTGTTTACAAAAATGCATATATTAGGGGGAAATGTTCATTAATACGAGTGTGTGCAAACAACATACAAAAATGCATTATATTGCTTGCACAAATGTGTACATTAGTCAAAACTACATACTACATACAAACTACACACAAATGTATTTATTAGGAGAAATTCACTCTACGATGCTGATGGATTTTCATGAGGATTTTTTTTAATTGCACATTGTTGCAAAAATGTGGAGAACTGAGTTTAAGATTGGAAAAAGGAGAAACTGGGAGAAATGAAATTGACAGATCCTTCCATCCCTAAAAGCTGCTTATAGAGAAGATAGTCCTCGGCTCAAGGGACAAATTGCCTGTCTCAATAGTATAAGGCAGCTGCTTATATCCCAAAGCTGAAAATATATTTAAGATGCAACCTGTAGCTGGTAGCCTTGTTTACCTGTTGCTTTCTCCCCCAATTTTAATAGAATATATCTGGGAGCTTGGTGAGTGGAGTCCTTGTTCAGCTACTTGTGGGAACTCAGGAACCCAGTTCCAAAGGCTGTTGTGTGTGAGTGCAAAGGAGCAAAAAGTGAACAAGTCATTATGTAAAGAGAATCAGAAGCCACCAATAAATTACCAGCCCTGCAACATCCATGATTGTCCTGCCAGGTATGTACACCCTGTTGGTAGCTTCTTCCAGTATTTATCTGCCATTATTCTATTGTTTCACAACACGTCATCAGGTTCTTTTCAGGTTGTTTCCATTTGCTATCACTCTACAATGTCATAGTCTGAGCTACAGCCTTCAGAAAAATGGTGGCTGAACCGTAATACTACTTCCAAAAGTTTTGGGGGAAAATATTGGTGAATACTAGATCAGCCACCAGGAGAATATGGGATGCATATTACTGCTTTAAGAGTAGAAGAGTCAATTCCGTTGCTTTGTAAACAGACAAGGTAGAACTGAAGGTCTTAAAAGCCTGATGGTGCAGGTTTTAATTGTAGTGGACTGTGAATGAGGAAGATCTGTCTTTGGAAAGTGTTTATTTATTGGCTGATGCCAGTGACATCATGCACTCACACACACCCCCACCAATCCCCAAGGCAATTTTTCAGCAGTTTTAAAAATGTTTGCAGTTTTATTTTTAAATAGAACAAAGGATACATGGATAAACAAATGAGGTACTTCAAATAAATTAAAAGGAAAAGGTAGCCAGATAAGCTGAAGCCTGGGAGGAAAGGGAAAGACTGATGGCAGGAGCAACACTCAGTTTGCTGATATACACAGATGTCATGCAAATTGTGAAACCAGAAGGAAATTGGGCTAACACATTGGGCAAACATATGAAAAACTGTATCTAAATGAACATTCTATCACAAAATATAGGTTGCATACAACTAAATTCTACTCAGAGTAGACTCGTTGACGTTAATGAGTTAGTCGTGTCCTCTAATTTCAGTAGGTCTATTTTGGCTATGACTAACATGGAATTCAACCCTATGTATTTAAATACACATTTCATCTCAACGTATGCCTTTCTAGATGTTTTTTATCCTAAAATATGCTTTTGTTTACACATTGTGGTGAGTCTTTGTCGAGCCAAGAACAAGAATGCAAAACTCAGAGAAGTGTGAAATCGAAGGGTAACTACCTTCCAATCCATACATTAGTCCAGGAGGCGTGAGTTAGATGAGTTCACTTAAAAATGCAGGCCATTCTCTTCCATCCCTAGGAGCTTTAGTAATCATGAACACAGATATTTCCTTTTTTTTAACCATCATGGCCACTAGCTATTGACAGACCAGAAGGCGTTGCATTGGGAAGACAGGAGCAAATTAGACCTGTTTTAAATACAGCAGTCAGCAGCGTGCACCCTCCTGCGGTGGCAGCAGTACCGCTCTCTGCAGCAGGGCAAGAGAGCAAGATAAGGAAGCTCCAAGTTGCTGGTGGCCGCCTGGCAGGTGTGTGCAAACGTGCAAGGATGCCGCCACCAACCCATAGTTCTGCCACCCCATCCCAGTGAGTGCAGCACAGCCACTATCAGGAGGGTGCTGCTGTCTCCCTCCCCTACTCTTTGCCTTCCCCCCCCCGCATGTACCAGTGCTGTTTAAATGTGCTGGACATAGAACAAAGAAAAACATACACGCACAAAAACCCATTACTGTTGAAGAATTCCATACAGCCAGCATGACATTTAAACCAGATTTCTGGCACTGTGGCAGGCAGTTGGGTCACAGGTCCTTGGTGTGTTAATGAGCTGATAGAAGAGCTCTGGTGGATCTTAGATGAAACGCTTATCTGGTCCAGCATCTGGTCTCCATCAACTCCAACCCGATACCTCTGGGAAGCCCACAAGCAGGGCAACAGTGCAATATCCCTCTCCTGCTATGGTTCCCCAGCAACTGGTATTCAGAGACTTAGGCTATGAGCACATTAGTCACCTACTGCAAAGCATTTTCATTGGCCACACCTGGAGGGGCAACAGGTTGATCTGCCAATCAGTTGTGAAATCTGTTTAAAGTGATTTTTTTTAAAAAAAAATGCACTTGAGCTGATTCCACCAGGTTTTACAGTAAAAAGGGACAGGGTTTGACTAGCTAGGGGTTGACTAGGGGTGGGGTTTGATTTGTTCTCCCTTTTTCGGAAAAGAGAGGTGTAGATTCACTGGAAAAGGAAGAACAGTGAGTGTGTTTCTACCCTTAGAGTCTCCGAACTTGAGCTTGCATATAGCCAATAGATATCATGACTAAGAGCCATTGACCAAATAGATGTCATAAACATTAGCCATTCCAACATCTGAAATCACAACAAATAGCTAATTTGCTTTTTTTAACAGGTTTCTGGTATGGTGTGACTATTTTTACTTTTGTGGTTTGCTTTTTTTAAAACAATTTCCCTCTGCAGATGGGCAACGAGCGCCTGGTCGGAGTGCTCTGCTTCCTGTGGCAATGGACTTCGCCAGCGGCAAAGAGTCTGCAAGCAAGTCAAAGCCAATGGTACTGCCATAGTGTTGCCTCTGGGTGCTTGTGCACACAAAGATCATCCTTCGGAAAGGAAACCCTGCGTGGGGCAGTCGTGTACACAGTGGTTCATTCATCCGTGGAGCCAGGTAATTGACTGATTAACAGATTGACAAATTTGCAATCTACACCAGTGGTTCTGCCCCCGCACAACCTCCATTGAGACTTTCTGCACAAGCCCCATTGACTGATTGAGGACTGCCCAGCAGAAATGTCTCATATGCACTCATTTCTCGCATTTTACATCTCACCATTCCACCAAGGAGCTTATGGCTGTGTATGATCTTCACAACAACCCTGTGAAGTAGCTTAAGCTATTAAATAGCGACTAACTCAAGGTGTTGTTTTTTTGTTTTTAAGAGTGCTGTTAATTTTGCTTTATCCTTGCTAAATGGTAGGATGCCTTGGATGTTTACAAAGCTGAAAGGCAAGGTAGACATTTTTAAAACAAAGAAACATATATGCAAACAAGCATATATACAAACCGCATCAAATAAAATGAGCGAGCTAAGTGGGGAATTTGAAGCCATATCTCACTGGCCCCAACAGTTTCTTCACTGCAGGGCCAGATTATCCATTAGGCTTAGTAGGCTGAAGCCTAGGGGCCCAGAGCTCTTGGGGGCCCGTGATCCGTGGAAGCAGGACAGGAGCCACGGATCGCGGGACAAGAGCTTCCGAACTGTCCACCATCCCCCCGCTTCACTTACCTTTTTCTCTGCTGTTTTTTGCAGTTTGCCATCAATTAAGATGGCGGCCGAGGTTTCCCTAAGGGGCTGAAGGGCATTGCTGCCATCAACCAAGATGGCGGCAGAGGCTTCAGACCCTTAGGGAAACCTCGGCCGCCATCTTGATTGATGGCAAACCTGCTCGCACAGTGCATGCAGCCGCAAAAAAAGCAGAAAGGTAGGTGAAGTGGGGGGGATGGGATGGGCCGGGACGGCGGGAGACTTAGAATCAGCCTAGGGGCCCTCCTCAGCTTAATCCGGCCCTGGGCTGCTCCCCACTTGATGGAGACCTTGGCATGTTTAGAACCTGGGAAAAGACTAATCCAGCATAGAAAATGTATTAGCTATTCAGCATTGTGGGGTATATGTAAAAGGCATGCAGTAATTTAGAGTCAGAATCCTTGTTCTGGAAGTTCAGCAACTGGCAGCCTTGGACTCAAATCTGGTTCCTCAGGGTGGCACCATGTAGCCCCCTGATTTTTGGCCCCAGAGCCAAAGAATGGGTGGGGTGAACATCCACACCATACATTTAAAGCACATACAAAGTAGTCGCAGTTTCCTCTGAAGAATCCTGGGCACCATAGTTTACTCCTCTCAGAGCTGCAATTCCCAGCGCAATTCCCAACACCCTTAACAAACTACAGTTCCCAGGATTTTTTGTGGTGGTGGAATGTGCTTTAAAGGTGTGACACGGATGTGAGCAATATTTGTGGCAACAGGACTGTGCAGCAGGCCATTTGGAGAGAGTTGCAGAAAAAGTTGCTGACTGGGGCCTTATTCGGACCCTGGGAGCATTTGGCTTCAGCCCGCAAGAACTCCCTTCTGAGCAGTAAAGTTCTCCGATGGCAGGACATGCCAAGACTATTATTATCTTTTGTTTAACCTACTTTGACGAGATATTCTGCTGAAATGTTTGTTTCAACTTTAATCATAACATAGCAGCACACCATGGAAACTGCAGCCAAATATTTTACTTCTAATTTTGCTATTTGAATGACAGCAATAACTAAGGACAAGGGGAAAGAACAATCTCTCTCCGGGCTTCCATTGAAACAGTAGCAAAAGGAGCTTTGCTACGGGAGGATTGGAACCGTCATCCTGTGGCAGAGTACATGCTTTGCATTCAGAAGGGCTCAGGGTCATAGCCCGGGCATCTCCAGCTAACAGGATCAGGTTGCAGGAGATGGGAAAGACCTTTGCCTGAGAGTGAAATGATGCAATGACAGCACAACTTATGTAAATTATGTAATTAATTATCTAAATTACATAAGTTACATGATTTTGCCACAGTCAACAATGAGAATAGCACGGCTTTTGGAAGCAGATGAACTGTAGCAAAACGGAAACTTCGCTGCATGTGACAGGGTGGATCAGAAAACATCCCTAAACCAAAGGAAGCAAGAACAGATCAAAACTCAGGAAGACCATGGCTCAGATGGCACAGGAAGCCTCTTCTACTCCTTCCTGTCTGTGAGGAGCCAATGGTCAGCATGGGTGGGCGGAGCCAGACCAGGGCCTGAGGATACCTAGACACAGTCTAGGTCAGGGACAGGGGAACCAATGGCTCTCTGGAAGTTGCTGGACTTCAGCTCCCATCATTCCTGATCCTGAGCATTAGCATTACTCTCTGGGGTTGCTGGGAAACAGAGTCCAACATCTGAAGGGTGACAGGTTCCCTATCCCTGAAACAGGTAGATATCGCAACCTTCAGTTTGGTGGCTCACCACATGGGAGAGTTGCACACAACTCGGTTTCGCATCCCAGCAGCTTCAGACACCTTGCCTGGAAGACCATTACCTTGGCTTCCATTTCTTAATACTCGAATGCTTTGTAAAGATACAGACAGATGGAAAAGTATGTTCAGGCTTATACTGGAATGAGCCACAGTGGAGAAATTTGATTAAAACAATAAATTCTTGCCATTTGCTAATGTTGTGCTACACAGCAGAGCAGGATGGAGATCAGTGTGATCTCACATCTTTAGAAGTTTTAATTGTATGTGTTCTGTACTGGGAGATGCAGATCTCCGTGTCCCTAATCAATGCTGTTTCTCACATTTGTTTTCAGTGCACAGGCCACTGTGTTGGCCGTAGATTGGGAGTACAACACCGTCTCGTTCAGTGTCAGCATCAGAATGGATCAGTAGTATCAAACTCTCTGTGTGATGAAAGGAAAAGGTACATTTGCTACCAGATAAGAATTGCCCTTGATACATTTTAACACTGCCTTCCTTCCTTCCTTCTTTGGACATCATGTTGCACATTACTTTTACTTGCCCTATTCCCCTCACAGAGCTACAATCACCAGAATTCTCTGGGAAGAGGGGCTGACTGTGAAACCACTCTGGTCACTGGTGTTCTGTCAGGGGAATAGGAATCTCCAAACAACTCTCAGCACCCTTCACAAACTACATTTCCCAAGATTCTTGAGGGGAAGCCATGACTGTTTAAAGTGGAATAAATATCTGTGGTGGATGTGGGCTGTCTTTCACATATTGACTTGGAACTAAGCAACTGATTTTTTTTGGCTCTAGGCTTCTAGTAAGTTTGTCATGAAGTTGTGTCCTGAATAACATCCAGCATCGGATTAAGTCTCAAGCCACTTTTTTTTTTCTTCCCTCTTCCTGCAGGCCGTCTATTAGAAGAAACTGTTCTTCAGACAAATGCGATGTGTATTGGCGGACAGGCCCCTGGCGACCCTGCACGGTAGATTGTGGAAGTGGATTTCAGTCACGGCAAGTCAGCTGCATACACAGCAGAAATAAGAGACCCGTAGCAGACCAGTCCTGTGCCGGGAGGAAGAGACCGGTGACCTGGCAACAATGCAATGTCACTTCCCGTGACAGTATGTAAATGTTTATTTTCATTTTTGAACTCACCATTCGTTTGTGGAAATTGCATTTAGACAGTGATGCTGAACTCTAGTTCTATAAGGAACATGATAAGCCATCAACTAAACCCACCCACCCCAACAATTACTGTGTGGCGTTGACATACCCCAGTTCAGCAAGCAGTCTGATGTGGAAGAACTGAGATGCAAAAGGATAACCAAGTTAGGCTCAGGTTAGTGCTATGGACTGGACCCGTACTCATTTAATGCAACTCGTTCAAAGCAGCCTGCAGATTCTTCCACCAGTAGTTTTGTACCACATCCAAGATGCAAGGAGAGAGGATGTTACCATTATCTAGGTCGTTATATTCACATTGCCCAAAACGAAATATTGGCCTAGGACATTAGAATCAAAGCGTCTCTTATTCTGAGCCCGCGATGATATAACTGTCCTTTTTTTCATTCTTGTTGCGTTTCAATGTATTTTTCAGAAGGCGAATGCAAGGATACAACTCACTACTGTACTTTTGTAAAGCATCTAAAATTATGCTTGATAGACCTCTACAAACAAAGGTGTTGTCAGTCATGTGAAGAGCATTATTCTTCTCTGGGAAGTTCATGATGCCGCAGTGAAGCTATCGCACGGAGAGAATGTTCTGTCAATCCAGTCTGCTCTGGACAATATAGACAATCAACAAGGAACACATGGGGGTTGATGAAAAGAAGCTGCATTGGATATTCTGAGCGGGATTTTTTTCTTTCTCAGAGGGTAGGAACACACTCACTGTTCTGCTGCCGCCAGTGCATCTCTCTCTTCTGAAAACGGGGCCCACGACACTAGTCAACCCCCACCCCCTTTTATTGTAAAACCTAGTGGGAGCAGCTTGAGTGCATTTTTTTAAAAAAATTCAGCTTCAACGAGATTTTGCAACTGATTGGCAGGTCAACCTGTTTCCCCTCCAGGTGTGGCTAATGGAAATGCTTTGATCTGGCGACTAGTAGAGCCTTAGTCTCCACTCCCTGCTCCCTGCCAGCAACACCTTTGTTGCGATATAAGCTTTAATGATATTAGAAAGAAAACATCATCATGATCCATTGTTTGTAAAACATGACAGTTTTAACCCTATTGGGGGAGGGGGTCATCAGCTATCAAGTTTCCTGCTACGTAAAGACAATTGGAGTTTAGCGTTCACAACTTGTTCAAAAATACTGAAATGCAGCAACAAGTCATCTTTGTTGTTGCCTGCCTGGTGTGATCCACGTTAAGATAACTCTCAGAATGTACAGAATAGGGCATAGGACGCTCCCTTATACTGAGTCAGACCATTGATCCCTCTAGCTCATCATTGTCTACACTGATTGGCAGCTCCTCTTCTGAATTTCAGGCAGGGAAACTTCTCGCCCACTAGCTGGTACAGCACAGTGGGGAGGAGAGCCTGGCTGGGAGTCCAGAGTCTGTGAGTTCAAATCCCCGCTTGTGTCTCCTGAGCATCAAGGGCCAGCTACAGATCACCCCCATAGTGAGTGGCTCAGGGGTTACGTGCCCTGCCACCTGGGCAGCTGTGGGCAAGCGGCAGAGTCCCAAGGAGCCCAGTTGCCCCCCAGCTGGCAGTTGCAGACAAGGAAGGGGCTGACTTGTGCAGCTGTGGCAAGCTGAGCAGGCCCTAGCCAGCTGGGGAGGACTAGCCTCAGAGGGAGGCAATGGTTAACCCCCTCTAAAGACCGCTTACCATGAAAACCCTATTCACAGGGTCGCCATAAGTTGGGATCCACTTGAAGGCAGTCCATTTTCACCTTCTCTCCCAGCCCTGCCTGGAGATGCCGGGGACTGAACCTCGGACCTTGTGCATACAAAGAATGTGCTCTACCCACTGAGCGATGGTCCTTCCCCTAAAGTGTTCAACTCTCCTGTCAGTTCAACCCCACCTCCTCTTCCCCAGGCCCTGCTTTGTATCTGTTCACCAGCGACACACGTCTGCCACCGTCACGTCTAGTAGTTAGAACCCCCCCCCGGAACAGGAACACAGGAGGCTGCCTTAGACCAAGTCAGACCAGTGGTGCATCTGACTCAGCATTATCCGCACTGGCCGGCAGCGGCTCGCCAGGCTTCCAGTCAGGGAGCGCCTCTCCCAGCTCTGCTTGGAGATGCCATTGGGGATTGGAGCTGGGACCTTCGGCACGCAAGGGAGATGCTCTCTCGCTCAGCTGCAGCCTGTCTCATACGAGACTAGGGTTACATGCAAGGATAGGATAGGAAGGAAGGGAGAAAAGACAGAGAGGAAGGAAGTCCCCTGGCAAAGAATGTGGGCAAAAGGTATGTCTGTAATCGGTAGCATAGTGGCAAATCTAGAAGTGCAGGATCCCTTCACGATAGTCACAGCCTTGCCCCCTCCTATCCTGTTTTGGTGCTGGCTTGAGAATGAGATCTTCTTCCCCCATAATAACAAATGCCCCAGGAGCTAATAAGCATGAAATGGGAGAGAATTAGCTACTGAGAAGAGTATTCTCAGTGGCTGACTCACCTCCTTTCACTCTGATTGGCTCCAATCAGCAAGAAAGGGCAAGGAAGCGTGTTAGAAGACTTCTCAGTGACACCCAACTACACCCTTTTCTCCAAACAGTCTGTGGCTGTAATATTTTTCTCCAGTGGCTGCATTTCCTTAGGATTTGACAAAAAGGACATTATCACAGACCTTGCTTTATTGAGATGAGCTGTCAGATGGATGCTCAGTTTGTTTTTCTTCCTTCATCTAATTGCTTGCAGTAAAAAAGCAATGTTACAATTCTGAGACCCGTCATGGGATTGTTTACTGATCAGTGAGGCGTCTTTTTTTTTTGCAGGGGGAGGAGTTCTGCTTCAGTGTCACTGGAATCTGATCAAAGCTCAGGCACGATTAGTCTAATGTGAAACTGGATTTGAGGTTTCTGCATGGAAGTTTGGAATGTGGGGTTTTATATGTTTGAGACGCTTTCTCTTCCACTAGGTCAGATGGGAAATGAGAGCAGTTTCTCTGGCCAAAAGCGTCTGTTAGGCTGGATTGCCCTTGAAGAAATGTTCTATATACTTTTCCAGTCACTGGAAAGAAAGAAAGGTGGTGGTGGTGGTGGGGGGGGAATCAAACAAAACAGAAGAAAGTGCTGTTCTGCATTGAGGCAGACATATGTTAAATATCAGTTTCAATTTGTTTTCATTCATCCTGACTATCATGCATTTAGTTATTGCACGCTAGCAAGTTCTCGGAACTACAGCCTCAAGTAGCACTTTTCTGCCCTACAAATTATGTGTGTAAAGTCTGGCAAGAAGCCAGTTGCCGATTCTTGAAATATACAAACAATACAAAATATAAATAAATGTGGCCACATTTGAAATAAAGTATACCAGGGGATCCCAAACTGAGGTCCATGGACCACCAGCGGTCCGCAAGCTTCATTCAGGTGGTCCACGGCATCATGCCTGCATTAAATATTCATATTGATTTCTACTTGTATTTTTTATATTTCTTATATTGGATTTTATCAACAGAATGCAAGTTGTAATACACTAAAATACAATATAAGAAAAGAAGCGATAAAAATGCAATTTAAAATTATGCAGCAACTAGCATGGCGCATTGCAAGTGCTATGACAATTAAGAGGTCCATCAATTTTCAAGTGGTCCATGGGGGGGGGGAAATGCTTGCAAACCACTGACATATACCATTCTGGTCAGCCCATTCCAAAAAGATAACTATGGAGTCAGAAAAGAGCAGCAAATAATCAAGAAATCGGAATGGTTTTCTTATGAAGGAAGGCTAAAGCTCCTTCGTTTAGGGGTTGGGTGGGGAAGACAATTAAGGCTGCAAACCTAACTCCAATTACCTGGGAGTAAGCCCCGTTTAATTCAGTGGGACTTCTGAGTAGGCATAGTTGGGATTGCACTGTAAGGTTGCAATCTTACACTCTTTTACCTGAGAGTCGATCCCACTGAACTCACTAGGAATTACTTCTGAGTGAGTAGATAGCATATGTATGGGGCTGCACTGTATGAGGGTCACAACAGAACAGAGCTAGGCAATGTGGTACCTGCAGATGTTGATGGCCTACAACTCCCATCATCTCTGATCATTAGCCATGCTAGCTGGGACTGATGGGAGTTGGGAGTCCAACAGCAACTGAAGGGTACCACATTGCTTACCCCCTAGATCACTGTTCTTCAACCTTGGGTCCCCAGATGTCATTGGACTACAACTCCATCATCATTGGCTATTGGCTAAGCTACCTGGGATGATGGGAGTTATAGTTCAACAAGGGGAGCCAAGGCTGAAAAACTCTGCCCTAGATGTTTATAAAATTATGCATGGTATGGAGAAAGTAGATAGACAAAGTTTTCACATCCCTTCCCCATAATATTAAGCACTGAGATCACCCAGTGAAATTGGTTGGCAGTATGATTAGGACAGGAAAAAATAGTTCACACAATGCACAGTTCAGTTTGGGAATTTGCTGTCAGTAAAGGCCGTGATGGCCACTGGATTAAATGGCTGTACAAGGCGATCAGTACACATTCGTAGAGGAGGAGAGATGTAGTGAAGCAGGCTTGAGGATGAGGGGAGTGCTGCTTAGTGCTTTTTCAGACCAGGAGAGATGGCATGATCTGCCAGAAGGCCAGGAGATTGATGGACCGTGCTCTGGCAAGTGAATGAGGTGGCAATGAGGCTTTCAAGTTTGTGACAGATTCACATAGAGGAAGTCAGAGGAAAATAACCAGCAGCGACTGGATACTTATTTCCTTTCCTTTGATGGTGGTCCTGTTTCTCGCCAGCAGTTTAAATGGTAAAACCTTTTTGCAAAAAGTTTTTGCGTTTCTAAGGAAATGTGAACGGTTGTATTTCAGCTGGCTAAAGATCTTTTGTTAAGTGTCCATGTGTTTTGCGGCTTGAACCAATGCAGTCAAAATTAAGTACCACTGAGTTCAGTGTCTGCTTCTTTGCAGTCATGCCACATGGCTGATCAGCGATGTGAACCCAGGTCTCTCCCGCCAAATGGCACCATGCTGACCACTACACTACCCTTTGCCTGCTCACTGTTCGGTGAGCATCAGCTGACCCTAATGAATTGGGTATTATGCTATGTACTGTTGCTCTTTGGGAGTTGTATATACTAAATTAACATAGCTATCTGCATTTTGGGACTCTTTGGGACCGTGGATATGGAGGCTGTCATGATGAGCTCCCACACTTCAATATTTACCATTGCATGGCTTAGGTATTAGCCCACTGAAAGTGCTGTGGAAACTCCAAGAGGTCAGAAATGAAACATCTGATTTTTTGTTTCTGTCCAAACTGTGTTAGAGAAAGATTAATGCACCGAGGTTGTGGTTTTGCCTCACTGAAATTAAACTAGTGCTACTGTACAGAGAGCCTTTCATGTGGATAACTGCAAGAAAAGGCATATGCCCACTCATCATGATCAAACTGAAGTTAAGCACCCTGGGCCAATTAACAGTCAGCAGAAGCAAGAGGTAAAGTTTTTCCAGGTGGGAGAATTGCATATCTGAATGTTCACTATCAGGGGAAAGGAAAAATAATACCCTGTAGATGGAAACATACAGTGGCCTGGTTTGCATGGTATGGTAAGCCAAACCGTGGGTTAGCAGAGCTGTACAAACATGCTGGATCCCCAAAAGGAGCTTGTAAGGTTGGGCAAATCTGTCAAATTGTTCCTCTCATTTTCCCAATCTTAAATAAAATAAATAAATAAAAATTTATTTTTAGGCCGCCTATCTGGCCGAATGAACTGCCACTCTAGGCGGCGTACATAATTAAAAATACAACATATAATACAGTTTTAACATATAAAACAATTATAATTAATCTTAAGATCACTTCACATTTCTGCATCAGTTTGCAATTTTTTTAAAAAAAAATCATGAAAATTCATCAGCGTTTTAGTGCAAATTTCTCCTAATATACACATTTTTAATGCAATTTTTCCTAATATGTCCATTTTTGCAAAGGAATTTTCCTGAATGCATTTTTATATGTTTTCGCTAATATGTACATTTTTGTGCACCCTTTACCTTAGTATATGTATTTGTACATTTTACTTGGCTGGAGAACTGCACTGCAACATTCGGAGAAGTACGGATTTTGAAGGATGGCTGTGCTAGTTCGCTTTCTTGTTCATTGGGAACTGAATGGCATTTCTGCCTCATCCTTTGGAGCTCACATCCACTTTACTCCTCTGCAGCCCTTTTAGCTCAGTGTTGGCATGGCAGTCTTGGCTTAGCGTGTTGTCCGAACCCAGGCTTCTGGTTTAGCTGTCTCCTCCTTAACCACAATCTGTAGCCAAGAACAAACCTTGGCTATGGCTTGTGGGTTGCAAGGAGAGAGCTTAACCAAAAGCCTGGGTTTGGACAACATCCTAAGCCAAACCTTGGCTTTTCTCATCATGGCTTGGGAGCAAAAAGGACCAGACAGTCCCAGTAAGCTGGGTGGGGAACCTTTTCCAGCCCAAGGGCCACATGGCACTGGTGGGTGGGGCCAGAGGCAAAAGTGGGCGGAGCAAGAAATATACATTTTACCTTTGTACCTTAAGCTAGTTTCTACACCCACTCACATGGCCCTCTGTATCCTTGAACGAGAGGTGTTATCAGAGTTCAAGGACAAAATTGGGTGCAACACAGGGCCAGTGAGAGGTGTGGCCTGGGAAGAGTTCCAAAGGGCAGACAGAGAGGCCTGGAGGGTCACACTTGGCCCCTGGGCCTGAGGTTCTCCACCTCTGCAGTAAGCCATAGTTTGCTTTACCATGTCATGTGAATCAGGCCAATGCCTGGAAAAGGCTACGTTGAATCCTCAGCGTGCTGGTTTTTTATATTCATGGAGTTTTAAAGATGGGGAAACCTCTTTAAAACTGCAGCCCTCCCATTTGCAAATGGAAATGTTACAGCAGGGGGGGGAAGTTGCCACTCGATTCTGCTCGTATAAACTGTCTTGTGAGTGGGAGTGCTGAGAGCCTGTGCTCAGCTCTTTTCCACTGAAATGGATGGACTTTAAAGTGATTAACTTTGACTGCCCAAAGCTTTTTAAATCACTTAGGGGTCTTGTTTGTTTATACCATTTTTTAAATTAAATGTAATATACTTTTGTATATATTTATTATCTGATCTGAAAGTGCAATATTTTTGTACAGTGTGTAATAAAGATTTTGGAACATTTTTTCCTTGTTACTAAACCTTATCAAATGTTTTTATTTTGTATTTAATATTTGTAAAGAATGAACTGCTAGCATTCTTCCTTTTTTTTTTTTGCTAGTACTTTGGCTATAAATGCATGTTCTAGGGAAGCATAAGTGTGGGTGATTGTTACAGCAGCTTGATACGGCCGTCCTCTGTAGCTGAATCTGCTGCTGGTACACTAACCAAAGATGCCTAATATTATTCATTCATAAGCTTAATTTTGATATTCACAAAAATAAACACTCCTTTGGTTATCCCAATTGCTTTACTATATGGAAATGGTTTGTCAGTTGCATTTCACAGGTTTTATTGAAGACCACTGTTTCACACTTCCCCAAGCAATGGAATGTTCCAGCACTAGCCGCTGCTACAGGATCAGTTTTCTTTTGCCAAAAGTACACTTGAGACGTTGGTTGTGTTAAATGCTTATAAACAAATGTACACGCTGAATGGGCACCGGGTGTGCGTGGCAGGAGCAGGCAAGCACTTGGACAATTACTCCAAAGCAGCATCGATTCCCACCCAAATTAAAAGCATATTATTGGACCCCTGCACAAGACTCCTCCTAGCCAGCCAGCTGCATAAACCCAGATTTCTGATCTGTTTCCCTGGTTGCATTCTGCCAACTATTTCCCTCCTGCTCTCATACCCAAGGAATTGTACACAATGACAGGCAGCTGAACGTGTAAAGTGGCTCCATCAGGAAGCTTTGAATCTGAGGTGATACGAGACCATACAGAAGGTCTACCAGTGTCTTTCGATCTGTGACAGCCACTAACGTGGGGTGGGAAATTTGGCAAAATTGAAAACTTTTCCGGATATTTTTATGTAGAAAACTTAGTTTTTCATAAGTTCGTTTGTAAGAATGAATGGATAGCAATTTCAAATTCACTATTAAGCAAGCTTGTCAGTTTTGAAGTTTTAAGCTTACATATACGTAAGATAAACATGCTAAATTAAGGCTGAAATCCAATACATGTCTACTTAGAAGCTCCGTTGGGTTCAATGGGACTTAATCCCAGGAAAGCGTGTATTGGATTGCAGCCTAAATCACTCTCAAGACAATCAGGAAAATTTTCTGATGCAAATTATCCTAATTTCCTAGATAGGAAAATGTTCCAATTCAAATTTTCCCAGAAAATCCACATCATTGCATTCAGCATACAGGCACTTGATGTTGAAGTCATCCAGTAAAGAACATGCTTGTGTGAACTAGCCAGCCATACGCAAAGAGGACTTGGAAAGAGCAAGAGATGACAATATTGAATACCCTGCTTAGAAATGCAAACTATTAAGCGGTATAAAAATGTTTTAAATAAAATAAATGATTGAAAGCACGTCTCCAGAGTAGATAAGGGCTTGTCTGTGTAATCAGATGGCAAAAGGAAAGCATGCATAGTCAGAAGAATGGAAAAGCTCTACTCTTAATCTAGCTACAGTCTTAAACATTCTTCAAGAAAGAAACCATAAATAGTATGATTTACCTGTTTTAATTTGATTTTTCCCATTTCTAAAGCATTAAATTTACATAGGACAAAGAAAAAAACAAACAGGCTCTAATCGTGGTGTACTCTGTGAGAATACCAAGGGCACCATGTGAGAGCGATGCAAAACAAACATTCCCAGTTCAGAGTTTTTCCCTGTCCCTTTTTTGGATGATTTATTGTGTTCTTTTGACACTGCTCAGTTCTTGATCTCAGTCTCTGAATTGGGTTACATGACACTTCAATTATAAAATGGTTTCCCTAAAATGAGTACAGCAAAGTAACACACAGGTAAGATACAGTCAGTCATACTGAAAGTGATGGGAAACGTTCATTGGAGCAAAAGCTTACTCTGTTTCAGAGTTAGCATTGGCCAAACCTATGACTCGAATAACACATATATCAAAGCTGAAATTATATTAGGAAATACAAGTTTATCATTATATAATTCTGTAAAAAATACTAAGGTGCAATAGATTCAAATAATCTGGAACAAACTTTCCAGTCCAGGCCCCAATCCAGCTGAAGTTAGTCATAACTAAGGCTGTGATCTGATGTACATTTACTTGGGAATAAGCCCCAATGAAATTAGTGGGGGATGTTTCTATGGATGTTTCTGAATAAAAACATCCATAGAATTCTACTGCACATCCCACTGAAATCAGCAAAGCAAGTTAACCACAAGGGCTGGTGGCCATTAATACTGTCTGTTCAGATCAGCAGGAGGAATACCTGGTAGAATGGAGCTGACTTTGAATAACATCTCCAGCCCAGCACCACCATCCCCTTTCAGGAGAGCACAGCCAGGAGCCACGTACCATTGTTTTATATAATCGGCAGCACCTAATATTTCAGATCTGTTGTTGTGAGCAGAGCTTGGAAAAGTTACTTTTTTGAACTACAACTCCCATCAGCCCCAGCCAGCATGCCCACTAGATTGGGCTGATGGGAGTTGTAGTTCAAAAAAAGTAACTTTTCCAAGCTCTGGTTTTGAGGGTAATACCATCTGCCTATAAATCTTATTATATTACTGCGAACCACTTTGAAGACCATTATGATTGAAAAGCAGTATACGCATATTGTAAAATAAATACACTGAAGTTTTATGTTTTATCATGGGACATGAGTCATGGCTAATTTGAGCTGGACTGGATTTACACATTGATTTTACAATATATCATACAAATAGTCCCAGGCCATCCTTTGTTGAGGTGCACAGCAAAACATTATGTTGACATGTGAACATACTTCTTATTGCATAAATCCACCTAATGTGATTCCGAAAAGTCAGGAGCTAATTAATACATGCTAACTGTCTTGAAAATCGAAAGTGGAAGTTCTCATTGTCATAGCAAGCCATCCTAAGTTAATAGAGCTGACCCGTACAGCAAATGAAATGAAAATGAAAACAAGCCAGCTCCTAGCATTTAACTCTTCCCAGGGCCATTCAAATGAAAATGAAGGAATTTGTAGTCCAGAATCTAAAAGCTCAGAAAAGACGAGACCACCTCTCGTGAGTCCTGGCCTAATCAAACAGCTGGAGGGGGGAGCTGAATGTGGCAGGACAAATCTGATTAGTAAAGTTCAACCACCACATTTCAACTGAAACCTCTAGCATTTGGTGTGCAAGTGGTTGCTGTCACATAACTAATATATACAAATGGCACATTCGTTGGAATTTAGCCTAGATAGGCTGAAAAAGCAAGCTGAAAGGGTCATTATGAATCCTGTCACAACCACTGGTTAAAAGGACCTTTGTGTTATCTTGTGATGTTCTATGCTATATGAAAAGAGGTGGGAAGAAAACTATTTGGTTCTAGGTTAGTTGTATACATCAATTAATCCTTCTGCCCTGTCAAAGGAGACACATGACAGCTGCATTTCCAAATCAGAAAAGTTGGGTATATCAGTTTGGGTATTACGGCATGATTATGAACATCTGAACTCATGCAATGTTGTGTTTTGTGATGCTGCTTGGTGCAGCAACAAACACAGCAATCTTTAACATTCACAATATATGAGGAACTGCCTTACACAGAACTGGACCACTAATCTACCTTGTCAAGTAATCTTGCCTACGACTGAGAGTGGCTCTCCAAGGTTTCAGGCAGATCTCTATCCCAACCTTGCTACAGAAGATCCTTGAAATGAAGATACCTAGAATGAACCTGGAAGCTTTTATATTCCACATGTATATTGGTTACGACTCCTTTCACTGAACACATTCTGAGGAAGTGGGCTGGGAGGATTTGATTTGCTGCATATAAGAACAGTGCACAATCACACTCAAGTCTTACAATTTAGCAGTGATTGTATGAAAATGAATCATCAAATTTTGCAAGAAAAGCACCATCTTGTTAAAAAATTAACAGGTATCTTACGATACACTTGAAGAAAAGAGATTGCACAAAATTATTGACACACATTTTACTTATATAAATTTTTATCACTAGTCCTGTAAACATTTAGTAATTCTCAGATCCCATAAAAAAAAAATCTGATAATCAGTGTGCTTATTTAGAATGGCTAAAGCTAATGTAATTATGTGCCCATTGCATGATAATTTTCAGAATGCTTTTGTGCAGATTACTGGAACCATGAATTATGACATAACAGCTATTTCTTTTGGAACATGATTACCATTTGCATGAGCAACCTTATTAACATCTGGTGTAACTCTGCGGAAGAATTTGTGACCACGGGAATCAGTGCTGACAAAGACATATCCTGGAGGAGATGGATAGGTTGCTGGGCAGATCTCTTGTTTCTTTGGGGTATATTCTGTGCGATACATGGTTCCATCTTCAAAAGGTGCTGAACTAGACAGAGACATTTTTGGAGGTTTGCAACTCTGAGTTGGGACTATGCTGTGTGGTATATAGTGGGCTCTGAAAGTGGTCATGTCATCGAATTTCCCAGAGGCCTTTGGTATTTCCTGGTATTTTTTGACAATTTCTGGTCGGTAAGTATCCCAAGCTTGAAAGGAATCCCTCATTGTTGTGTTCTCTTGGAAGGGAGCATTATTTCTCCTGCTTTTTTCTACTGGCCTCATGAGGGCAACTGGATTGATATCATGTGGAATATAATCAAGGTGGGTTGTGGAGTTTAAATCCATGTTGCCTGTGGGTGGAACATATTCTTTTCCTTTGCGTACTTCAGGTAAGGAAACTGCCCATGGTTGAAAACGATCACGGAATTCTGTGAGTCCACCAAAATGAGCCTTCAATTCCACTTTAGAGGGTTCGGGCTTGAAGCTTTTTGGAAGTTCACCAACAAGCCCTCTAAAATCACAACGGTGTGTTGTGGTGTCTACAAAAGGTTGGCTATTTGGCCTGTATTCTTCTTTTGACAGTTTTGATTTTGGTTCTAGCTGGTGAGGAACATAATCACTGCGATGACTTGTAACACTGATAAAAGGTTGGTCTGAAAGCTTGGTCACAACAGTAGGCTTAAAGCTTTTTCGGAGGGAGAGTTCCCTAGGAAAATAGGCATCTTGAAATGTAGTGGCGTTTCCAAACTTTTCTGTGGGAGGATGGTAGGTGTTCTCCATTTTATTGGGCTCCCTTCTTTGAACTTCCCAGGTCCTATAGTCAGCTTAAAGAAGAAGAAAAAATCACTAACAGATTTTGTCAGAGTTGTTAATTTTCTATATCCTTGGCCACAGCGTAGATCAGTTGCAGTTTATTTGACCTGTGTCATCCTGCAAACATTTCCGCTGTTGATGGCAACTGTAGACATGCATTTGGACTGCCACTGTGGGGCAGAAACAGCTAAGGGAATATCCACGCAACCTGTATCAGTTATAAACAATTTTATGGCTCTTCTCAATAAATTCTGGGAATTGTAATTTGGCGAAAGTGCTTAGAATTCTGTTTAACAGATCTGTAGCACTGGTGTAAGGAATTGGATTCAGTTGGCGGGCCAAATCCTTAATTCCCCCACCCCTTACGGGCCAGCTTTGACAGATGAACAGGGTTCTTTGAAGTGAGTTTGTAGGCTCAATTTTGACAGAAAGCTCACCTGCAGACATATTTCCTCTGCAGACAGTGTCCATTTGCACTGATGAGAAAAAATGTCCATTTGTAGGTATGGTTTGAGTGTCTGCAAAATGGACAAAGTGGGGCTTGCTGATAGTGCCAATCAGCATGACTGCAGTTTCTCAGGGGGAACTCCTTAGTGCAGCTGATCCTAGTGTGGCAGTCTAGAGTCTAGCGCCACCAAACTATGCCATAGCAATTCCCAAAGAATTGCGAAAAGGGAATGGGTATTAAACCAGTTTAAGCCTGCAGTCCTAAGTATTGGAGAGTTAGATCCGCAGAACTCAATGGGATTTACTTTTGAGTAAACATGCTTAGGATTATCAGCAACATTTGTATGCCTTAATTAAAGCAGGATACCAGGATTCTGCCTCCTAGTCTACGGATGATACAAACTGACACTGCGCAGTTAATAAGAAAGTCCACTGCCAACAGACTCCCTCATATTATAGGGCGACAGCCTGAACAGCATTATAACAGTCAACAATTAACTCTTCAGCATGGCAATTTAGCACAGCACTGTTCGGCCAGTGGCTTCTCTTTGTAAAAAGTAGCATGCATGATTACCTTGGTAAGTAGGTATGGTATTCAGTTTGCCTTCTCTAATGTACTTCCTGTCTACAGGCTTTACTATTATCACTGGATTTATTTTATGAGCATTATAATCTCTTCGGTAAGTGGTTCCCAGGTCAATATCTCCAGCTCTTGGTTTGTATTCCTCTTGCACCCGAATAGGGCGATTTGCCACATTGTATGGAACGTAGTCAGACCTGGAGGAGGGAAAACACAAAGCACTGGAATTTAACAACCAACAGTTGTGGCTATAACGTACAGAGTTGATAATATTAAAGAACACACCTTTTGAAAGTCATCATGGATTTTGCAGCCAACTGCTTAGGCTGCAACTTTTGCAGTGGTGGTGGCCATGATTAATACTGCAGAAGTTTTTTTTAAAAAAATAGTACATTATTTTTAATTCAAGTATCCATGAAAACTGCAGGTAGTCAACTATGATTTCTTTAGTCAGGTAACAGCCCTAATAATACAATTGGGCAAATTATTCACCATCTATCTAATGTTTCTGATTAAAATGCTTCCCCAGAGCAAAATCTGACTAATACCTCCCTTCTATTTCCTTTCCATAATTTCTTGGTGGTCCCAACTTCTATCTAGTACTGCAAAATATTTACCTGAAAGTTGTGATGCCTTCCATTTTCCCTCCATGGGCTTGATACTCCTGCTTGGGCCTGAGGCTCTGGGCAGGAGGGACATTGCCATACAGAGGATATTTGTCTACATATTCTGTCATGAGGCTTGACTCTCCTCCATAGTCATAAATCCTTGTGGGATTATGAGGGCAACGATGGCGCCTGGGGTTTAATTACAACAAAGAAAATATTGACCAAAGATAGTACAAGCACAAGTTCTGGTTGGTGGAGATGGTGTTGAGACTAGTTCTTGAAACTGTTTGTAGCTGTCCTACATACAAAGGGTTGTCTTACATTCAGTAAGGAATTGTCATGCTTCACTTTCTACAGGGCATCCACACGACGACGCCATCCCATCATTGTCATCCTGAATTTTTCCCTTGTGGCTCTTCTGTCTTTTCCCAGACCTCATAAAGTCCATCTTTTTTCAGAATGGAAGAGTAGCACAATTTCTTCAGGTGTACATGCCTTTAGCTCTACTGTGTTTTTAAAACAGCAGAATTTTGACGTGGGCACTGGGCAGGGACGTATGGAGAGAGTGAACTTATCACACGTTTATGATAACCTTTGCAGTTGCCGCCATGGCCCTGTTTATTTATTTAATCTGTCTTTTAATTAATGCCAAAATGCTTTCCCAACAATATATTAATGAAAAAGAGAGACAATGCTATAACAACAGAATGCTATAACATTACATTTGTGTGTGTTTAAAATCATTTTTTAAAAACCTTTCCGGCCACTGCCACTAATCATGTTATTAAAATGGTGGTACTCCTCATCAGTAATAAAATGCATTATTATAGAGTTATTGCACAAGACCACCATGCTACAAAAATGATCACGATAGCATTAGAACTCTCCCTGGGCCACTCCTTTCACTGTCCCAGCCTAGCTCCCCATGTTTTGCCTGGCTGGAATGCGTCCTTGAAGTCTGATGCTTCTGGCTTGTCTGGATGGAGGATCGAGAAGGGTAGGTAAGAGTATGTATAAAAACAAGCTACTGTATGAAGGTAAAATTTACGTCCATTGCTCCACTCACTTTTGCCTCTGACCATGCCCACCACTGACGTGTGGCTCTCGGAAGCTTGCTTAAAAGGGAATGCGGTCCTTGGGCTGAAAAAGGTTCCCCTCCCCTGTGACAGGGTGGTATAATGGTTAAAAAAATTGCAAGGGAAGCAATCATTAAAGATCAATAAGAAATAAGTTGCATTAAAAGGCGCACACCACCAGTGCTAGAGCGAATGTGTGCTCAGTTTTAAATGGCCCCAGCCATAGCTGCTATGCCATGCCCACTGGTGTGGATTGAACACAGTGAGAGGTACACATAAAGAAGTGCAATCAATTGTGTGAAGTAATGTTCAAGAATGTGACAAATCTATTTATGTTCAACCAAAACAATATGTAATTGAGGGTATGAAATTGTTTACTCCTGCGCCTTCCAATATTATTTGTGTCCCCCCCCCCCGGCCACCTATATCTTCTTTCTACATTTGCATATGTAGTTTCTGCATTGTAAAAGTTCTAAGTAACTTTTTAAAAAGTGAAATCAGATAGTGTGGAAAATCAACTGCATGTCCACTGTGACTTACAATGGAAGGGCAAACTGGTAGCAGCTCTCCACAATCTCAGGCAGAGAGGCCCTTCCTGGCACTTCTGTATGAGATTATTTTTTAAACTGAGTTGAACCTAGAATCTTCAATTTTGACGCATGTGCTCTGCCACTGAGTGATGGCCCTGCTAAAATGACTACATTCTTCATTCTGCTTTTGAGACTGCGCTCCTTCTGCGGCAGCTCCTCTCTCTCCATCCCATCTGAATTTTTACTCTCCTTCTCCACTTTTTGTACTGGTGCTGGTGGTTTATCACTGTGGGTGTGAACAATGGCCAGCGCAACATGTCCTGGAAGTACATCTAACACGTCACATATATATTCTTGGATCTGATCTGATAGGTAGGGGGAAAGCAAATAAAGTACAGGAGTTTCGTTGTTATCAGTGCCAAACTGTGTTTCATGTACGAGAAAATAACCCAAAGTGAATTGTGACTTAGATGAAGTCTGCAAAAAAACAAAGTGCAAGCAAAGGCCTAGAAGAGCACCAGTCTATGTCAATTATTGGATAAAAATAGCTTCAGGTTCTCACTTGAATAAAACCAGTTTAGTTGGCTGTGGACTTCACTGAGGACTGGAGGTGTATTAATTTGAAATTCCTGCGTGCCTCAGTGAAGGTTTGGCGACTTCCACCAGAACTGCTTGTGTTGCTAGCAATGTTTGCTGCTGGTGACGTCTCTTTAAGTAGGACAGCAATTTGTTACCTTGTATTACCATCACAATCCCTCTGGCAGGCTATTGCCATTGCCCACAGTTTGACACTGACTCATTCAAGAGTAACTGAAGTCTGTCCATATACACTTTCAGTAACGCTGCTCAGATCTATTAGGCAATTTCTGAACAAGCAGCAGGTATTTCATTGTTGACCTCAGAGCTGAGCTACACATTACAGTGTAGTCATCTTCCCTGTGTAGTCATCTTCCCCTCCACATGCATCTTGAAAAAACAGGGAGAGGAACAGTGCTCGGTGGCCTTGCTCCTGGCTGTATATTCAGAGGAAGAGAACAGTGCTCTACACAAGGACAGCTGTTCGACCAGTGCAATCAGGCTGGTTGTATGTACAGAGCCTACACACCAGGACTTCCTTGGGCATCCTCCCCTTTGTTCCCTCCGGCCCTAAGGACTAGTGATTTCCCTCCCCTTCTTCCCCCTGTCTCTTTTCCTTTTGTGCCATTTCTCTTATTGTGAGCCGGAGAACTGGGAATGCCTTTGTTGGCTGAAGGGTACGATAAGAAAAATAATAAATGTATTGATGTACACACACAGAACCTTGTTCTCACATCTTCCTCTGAATGCACAGAAGCTGCAGGGCTATCCTGCCTCCTCCTCCTCCTCCGCATGTCCAGTATATACATGGAGGGGAGATGAGAACAGGAACTAGCAGTATGTAGTGAACGATTGGGCTGATAGAATCCTGGACCCTACTCCTTCCAGACTGCATGTGGTGCATCATGTTGTTGAATGCTCACCGACTTTAAAAGTGCCCTGTGTGTAGTAAACTAGCAAATCGGGGAGTGATCTACATCAGGTGTGGGGAACTTTTGGTCCTCCAGACGTTGCTGAACTATAACTCCCATCAGCCCTAGCAAGCGTGGCCAATGGTCAGGGATAATGGGAGCTGTAGTTCACCAACATCTGGAGGGCCAAAGGTTCCCTACCCCTGGTCCCCATTAATCTTTCTAGCTCACTACATGCAGGGGATTTACATGGAGGAGCACAGAAAATGGCCTCTCCTCACTGGCCTCTTAAGTGGTATACTGCAGAATCGAACCTCATTGGCTCCAAGACCTACATTACCTACTTTGTCTTGAGATAGTAACATTCATTGTCGTCTTATAGACAGCACTGAAACTATACTAACAAATACCAAAACAAAAGCAAAAATTGGTCATTGGGTGTTTTTTCTCAGGCACCAAGATTCCTCAAAAGCATTTCCCACCAGCCAAATAAAGATTTAGTATAAAAAGCCATAATGTCTATTAGGATTTAAGTCCCCTGACAGCTTTTAGACAAAAAAAAATTCCTCCGTAAAGCCTTTACCTGCCACTTTAAATCCTGCTAAGTTTATAAAAAAAATAATGCATGTATTTGGATGTAGCATTTTGGAAGATTTTCTACTTCTCAGTTCCCTAATGCTGACAAGCAGAAAAAATCCGAGGAGGATTTAGCAGAATTTATGGCTACCAAAACCTCTCTCATGGAAATTCAATAGAGCTTCTAAAAAGAGGAAATGACAGCAATAAGATTAACCTGTCAGCAAGTATTTACTCTTCTGCAGGGGGGAACAAAAATGACTCAGAGCAGATCGAATCCTGGTATCTCTTCTGTTCAGAAAGTGCTGGATAGACTACACACTGTATTCCTTTCCCGTAAACCTTGAAATCTTAACACCAGTATCAGGAGTGTTGTATGTTTCATCAGTTGGCATCCCTTTCAGTCGGTTCCTTGGCCAGAAACTAGAACCAACCCAACTGGACCAGGCAGGGTGCGGGGGAAGACAAGGATCAAAGGCAGCTGTCCAATGAGCCATTTTCTGACCTCTTGGTGGGAGGCTGGAGCCACTTGGTTTATTACATTTTTTATCCCACTCACCACGCCAAAGAACTCAGGAGAGCATACAGGATTTCCTCTCCCAGCTTTTATCCTGAAACCAGTATTGTGTGAGGGTGGTCAGAGTGGCAAAAAGAGAGAAAGCTTTGAGGCCAAGGGAGGACTTGAACTAGGCTAGGGCCAAGACTGTTGTACACCACTAGCGCAGTCACTTGTGCATCACACCAAAAAGAAAAGGGACATAAAGTTGCATGAATTGTGCAAATGCTGATTTGTATTATAGATGCACAATTTAGGGAAAAAAATACTATAATTTAAATAGAAATAAAATACTGCTCCCTATAGTGGGGAAGCCTGTGAGCAGGTGACCCGTGTGACTGCTCAGACTGTTGTCCAGATGCTAACCGTTGATGGGCAGCTTCAAGGAGCCTCCTGCTCTCCCATCTTGGGGTTATCTTTGGACTGGACAGCTCTTCCAAGAAAGGACACCTTTAAATGGAGGACTGTCCTTTAAAGTAGGGCACCTGGCCACCCTAATTTATTTATCTCTACAATTTCTTAACCACCATTCACCATAAGGCCCCAGGGGGAGTTACAACAATCAAATATACAATGACAACAACAGAGGGAACCATTACCATTATAAAATACGTAAAACTGTTTTCAATGGAAATGCGATAAAGTCAGCAAAAGAGGTGGGCCCCACAAAACCAAACGCCTTAACTGTCAAAGGATAAAGAGCTTTACAATAAAGATGCTAGATGCCCCCACATAGGTGCCGGCTTCTATTTATAAGGCTGTCCATGCAGCAGGCCAGGCAGAAAGAAAGTGGCCCAGCAGGCTGTGGGTAATGATAGCTTTGAAGGAGCAGAACAAAGCAACCTCTTTGGGCCATTTGTCTTTGCCTTCATGGGGCGGGAGGAAGTTCTGTAAGCCTCACCCATACATCTGGTAAAGTAGACCGCTGCCGAAGGCTCAGGGGACAATAGGCCAATGAACCTTTTGGATGCTCTTGCCTGTTGTGGCCTTATGAACTTGACAACTTATCTGATGCAATGTTTATCTACAGTATCCCTAAAAGTTTACTATGTGCCTAAAAATTGAAATATTCTGCAGTCAGAATGGTCTCACCTCCTTTTCTCTTTGCTCCTTCTTCTTCTGCAGTTGTCAAGGTATGATTCTTGTTTGAGATGTGACGAATTGTGACATCAGAAGGAAGTCAAGCAGACATCACCTCCCTACTTCCTCTCTCTCTCTCTCCTCCTCCTCCTCCTCTTGCTCTGTCTTTCTCTTTCACTTTTACACTTTCTGGCAACCTTTTCTCTGAAATTAGTTTTTTAAAAGTCTAAATCTCACCTTAAGCTTGAATTTCTAAAATCCCATTCCCACCCACAACCATCTGTAAAGCTTTGGAGTCATTTGAAAGTGAGACTTTAACTCACCATGTTACATTTTATTACAATCATCTTCTAGGATGCCAGTATAAACAATGAAATAAGATTTCCCACAAAAAACACATCCTAGTGCAATCTGTGAATAGTTTTTGAGGTTTTTAAAATAAATGACTCTATTATGCTCTAATGCAACAAGGTAGAAACCACTCAGCTGGTTGCTTGTGTTGAGCGAAAATCTTCAGGCAACAAAGCAGACAGTATCTGTATTGTGGGGGGAAAACTTTACTTTTCAAACTGTTGTTTGGGGTGCAATTGACAAATTTGGCATGTCAACTAATAACAGTTTCCTGTGGATTAGTATCTTTGGGGAATGATTTGCAAGGTTACTCTAAGGGGTTAAATTGAGTAAGGAGAATACACAAAGAGATCTTGACAGATTAGGCATGGGGAACCGTTTGGCCCTTCAGATATTGCAGAACTACAACTCCCATCAGCCCCAGCAACCAATAAACTGGACAGGAGTTGTAGTTCAGCAACATCTGGAGGGCCAAAGGTTCTTCACAACTGTGGTACACTCTCCAGGGTGATTTCTTACATAGACTCCTGTCACTGTGTTTTGCTTTCCTCTTAACATGTGACCTGGGCTAGTTCACTTGAGCTATCCTCTCTGCCGAGACCTGCCTGCCCATGTTCCCTGACTGGGGTATGTTTGAGTTGCCCAGAAATGAAGGGGTGGTAAATAGTTGCAGGGATGTAGTCATCCAGGGTTTTGGGGGTGGTGGTCTTAAACTCTTTACATTTTTGGGAGCTAGGTCCCAGCAGGGTCCCTGTGTCACCAGCATTCTATGAACCAATCAGCATGAAAGAGGAGTGTGTTAGCCACTGAGAAGAGTCTTCAGACTGGTTTCCTTGTCGCTTCCTACTGATAGGAGCAGATCAGAGTGACATGAGTGCCTATTAGCTCCTAAAGCACAGTCAAATGGTGATAGTGACAGGGAAGTAGAAAGCAGTATTCAGGCCTGGCCAGATTATTCTATAATCTTAGAAGGTTGAATAATCTTAGGAGGTGCAGCTATGAGGGGGCATGGCTGTGACTATCATGAAGGGACTCTGCACTTCTGGATTAGCCCCTACACTACTGGATAGTTGATCCTAGGGGCAAGGCCTTGGGCTAGCTGGCCTTTTGTTCCCGTCTTCCACTCTCTGAACAACTATGCTGAATTTTATTATCAAGCCTGCAAGTTGTTTTACTAGCCTGCTGGTGACTGGCAGAGGGAGAACAGAGAAATTCATTTCTTTAATAGGAGGACCTCTCTCCTCTAACAGCCTGCTTGGTTTCTATGCTGAGTGCAGAGGAGGGCTCTCCTCCACCACCCCGCCCACTCCCGTTGGCATGAAACTCTTGGTTGTCTATGGCTACCAGCCTAGTGCTTAAATTGTGAGTGAGAATACTGGGGAGAAGTGAGAGGTACTATGTCCCATGATGCCAAACTGGCCAGCTCTTGAAGGCAAAGGTGTCATTTGCCTTGGAAAGCATAGAAATGTCCCCTGGCCCTTATCCCTTATCCATCTCCAGATCTTTCAGCTATAGGCCTATTCCAAATTCATGGAGCAGGAGATACCTAGAGATAGCTGTTAACCATGATAGTTCATTGGGTCACTACAAACAGTAGATGTGGGGAACCTTTGGGCCTTCAGACATTCCTGAACTCCAACTCCCATCAACCCCAGCAAGCACGGCCGATGGCCAGGGATGATGGGAGCTGTAGTTCAGCAACATCTGGAGGGCTAATGGTTCCCCACACCTGATGCAGACAGACAATGTAGCAGACCCTGGGGCTGAAAACTGGGCCAGTGCTAGCACCTGGAGGCATCCGTCTAGAGCAGCGTTTCCCAACTAGCGGGCCACCAGATGTTGTTGGATCACAATTCCCATCTTTCCTGGCCATTGGCAATGCTGGCTGAGGCTGATGGGAGTTGTGGTCCAACAACATCTGGTGGCCCACTAGTTGGGAAAGGCTGGTCTAGAGACTCTGGTGGGAACTGTTTTTATGATGTTTTAAAGTGGGTTTTTTTGCCACCCTGAGCTCCTACTGGGAGGAAGGACGGGATATAAATTTAATGTACGAATGAATGAAAAAATAAATAAAATAAACTGGACAACTTTGTTTGGTAATACTTATACAAGGTAATATTTATGCTCCTAAGAAGCCCGTCAAAGACATCAGTCTCCAGAGGGCATAATCTCTCCTCACCATATAGGAGAATCCCAAAATGTAGGGCAGTGTAAGTATAATAGAAGCTTGACTGAGAGAAGCTAGAAAATACTAAAAAGAGTTAAATAAAGGAGTTATATATTCTGTATTCATGGCTCTTGGGTATCGGCTGGAAGAGAATCTAGCTATTGCTTGTTGTTCAGTGTTTCTGAAGACCAAAAACTCATGTCTAGTTGACATTTGTATCAGGAAGGCAATCTAGTTCTTGGCTCTGCCTACAAGGAACAGTTAATTCTTTTAAGCATTAGTTCTGCAACTCATAAGTTTTTTTAAAATTAAATTTAAGTGTTTACATCTCATTATGGAAACATCCCACGCTCAGATGTAATTGATACCTGGTTCAGGTTCAGAATGTATCATTTCAAAACAAGGCAGCAGATGATATTTATATTCTCAAGAGAGCTGTAAGGGATCCAACATTTATTTTGCACAAATGCAGTTACAGGAACATTTTTGTGGTTTAAAAAACAACCTGCCTCTGAAATTTCCTTTTGCAAACTTTGGCCAGCCCTTGTACCCTGAAAACAAACAATATCGCTCACAAAAAGCTTTAAACATGTATTTACAGCTAGGTTATATATGTTATAGTTTAGTATTTGGGTCCTAAACTAGAATGACAGATAGCAATTGATGAACACAGCACTGTGCCCCTTCATTTGTGTACGCTAATTGGCACACTCTACAAAATTGTATCCATGTTTTCTACTATGTTCCGTGCCATGGCTTCCCTACAAAGAATTCTGGGAATTGAAGTTTGGAGAAACTATGTTACAGATTCATAGAACTATAATTCCAAATGTTCTTAGGGAAGAGTGAAGGATGTTAAACCAGTTTAACAGTGCAATTCTAAACAGGTTTACTCAGAAATAAGTCCCACTCAGTTCAGTGGAACTTACTTCCAAGCCAGTGTGCATAGGATTGGAGCCTATAGTGTAGATATGCTTAGACACCAATAAAATTATGGGAGCAGAGGGCATTATTCAGTATACTATATGTGCTATAAACAAGTGCGTGCATTGGGGTATTTGGCTGTGGTAAACTGCTGAGCTTGCAAAAATCACAGCCGTCAGAATGCTGTCTCAATAGACTGTGCAGAAGGAATTTGCCACGGAGAAAAGAAAATCGATATGCCTTACCTCCTCAGCAGTTTCCAGTTTTTATCATATGAAAGAATACAGTCCTCTTAGCACTTAGACATGTTGCTCCACGGATGTCAAAGAGACCAATTATGCTATATAATTATAATGTTTGGGTATTAGAACAGAAGTGGAGTCCTTATGTAGAAGCAAAAGAAAAGAAGTCTACTATATACTGCATTTTGCTATTGTTTCTTGTCCTCTTAGTAACCCTAATGTGTGTATGGCTTAACTCCCCAGGTAACAAGACCCAAGTGACAAGTCTTCCCATTGGAGCATGTAGCGCTGTTGTGAAAGCAAAACAAATTCAGTTTGCTGCCTAAATCAGTATCTGCTTCAGAGTTTATTGACCACAAAATTGTTGGCAATGTATGTTTTGTAAACCATTTGTTTGTAGGCATGTTTCATAGGGCTTTTGTTCTGTAGTGTTTCATTGCAGAACTTGGAAACATCTTTGGCATGAACCTTTTTTACCCCCTCCAGTGTGGTGTCATCCAATGTTTAGACTGGCCAGGATCCAAAGAGGTGTTTAGACTCGCACTGGGGGATTTTAAATTGTTTTTTCTTTAGGCAGCTGACTCCCCTCCTTTATCCCAAACTGCTTTTGAAATTCTTCCTCTGTTTCAAAAGCAGCTACCTATGCAGCATGGAAGGCTAATGTTAAGAGAACCGCAAGCCCATGTGCTCATGGAACTAGTTTTATGGCGTTTGGCTCATAGGCCAGTCCAGTATCCATTGGAAGGATCAACGTACCTCAACATGAAAATGCAAGTATCATTCATAAAAGTGTGTAGATTGTAGGTCAGTTGGATCAAGACATAGCTTGAAAAAATGTTTTCTGGAGCCAGCTGAGGAGATATGGATGTCAAAACAGAGGAGGTTTGCAACCATCACTTGAGACATTCATGGTATACGTTCCAGAGCTTTAAGTGCAGGATTGTGTCATTTCTCCAGTAACAGCTACATTGCTGAGGCTGTTCACAATAAACTACAGATCTTTGTTCCTTCAGAAATGGCCCTAATGCTTCTTGGCTGAGAAATGTAGAAATAGCACTAGAAGGCTGAAATTTACTTATTTTGTGAATGTAAAATGCAAGGCACACTTCACTCATACACACCAAAAGGTTCACATTTAGAACATGTTAGAGTGCAATTTAACAACTTTTAGGCCCAAATTAGACGTGACTTTAAATGTGACTTTGCATGTAAAGTATACTTTTCTAAAAAATGCAAATAAGATTGGTGTCAATGAGGAATTTCCTCCCAATGCAAACAGCAGCTTCAGAGGAGGGATTTTCATCAAGAACACAGCAGAGGAGGAAAAGGACAAACTCCCCCCTCCCTGCTAGCAGTGATCCTAATAATTATCAGCTGATGTGCTAACAAATGCACAAGTCAAATGCAGAGACGCATTTCATGTCACATCTTGGTTTGTCCTCAGAAGAGCTGGCCACTTTTAATTCTGAGCATGCGTCCTGTGCAGAAGACTCAGGCAGAGATTTAACAGGCAGCCTCATGTAAGGGTGAGTAATTTTGCTCCATCTGCCCCAAGAGCGTCTGAGTATATATCTTTATTGTTACGGTCACTGAATGCAGACATGCAGAAGAACTACCATCCCAGCACACGCTGACTGGAAGGAGGCACGCCCAAAATGGTGAAACACCCAAAAGATGCCTCCTCTGGGGATTACTACTATAAACTCATAGGAGTCTTTAGTTCAGGGGTAGGGAACCACAGGCATGGGGGCCAAATGTAGCCCTCTATATCTAGCCCTTTGGAATCTCTCTACAGGCCACACCCCTTTCCCAATCACACACCCTTCCCATGTCTTGCCTGGCTGAAGGATAGAAAGGGATGTGTGTGTGCAGACACTCGTCTACTGTCCAAAGCTAAAATTTATATTTGTTCCTCCAGCCACTTTTGCCCCTGGTCCCACCCATGAGTGGTATGTGGCCCTTGGAAGGTTGCCCAGAAGGGAATGCGGCCCTTGGGCTGAAAAAGGTTCTCCACCCCTAATTTAGTTGTTTTCTTAATAGCTCTCATAGCACACATGCCATTTTCTAATAGCATTTCAGCACGTCCTTCTGGCTCACTGTCTAGGGACGACTGGGCCATATGGAATAGGTACGGCCAGATCCCCGAGAGGGATAGTAAATCATGTGATCTGCTGTCATTTTCCAGCAGGAATGCCAGTTGCATCCTGACTAAAGGCATGGCTCCCTGATGGGTTTTGAGGCCTCTCATCTGCTGCTCACATTTTGTTGTGGGTTCTCCATGTGATATTTCTAAACACCCATGTACCAGTGAAAAATGCAATTGCCCCCCAAGGCAGGCAGCTTACGACTGCAGGTTTCCCCAGGTACATGCATGAGACCCTTGGTCCTTATAGATGTGGGTGTTTATGTGGGTGGTGTCCATGTATTAAATATTGGGTGTATTTCCAGTAGCTAACGTAGTGTGCAGAGCTGTCCTGTGGAGTCCTACCTACTGGATTCCCAATGTTGTTTCTTTTAACTTGACTTTTCTCTGAGGAGCTGAGAGCAACAAACATGGTTAGCCCCCTCCCACTTTTATCCTCACAACAAACCTGTAGAGCAGATTAAGCACCAAGATTAAGCAACTAACTGCAGGTAAATTTCATGCCTGAGCAGGCTTTTGAACACAGGTCTCCCTAATCTACCACATCTGTTAGTGCAAGCTAATGCAGAAATAGCCAAAGTGGTGCCCTCCAGATGTTGAGGACTACACTGCCTACCATCCCTGACCATTAGCTATGCTAGCTGGGGTACATGGGTCTTGTAGTCCAATAACATTTGGACAGCACACGTTGACTACCCCTGGCCTATCAATTTCTCAGGCTACAATTCCCCACTGAAGCCGACTGGGGTCGCTTCCAGATGATCTGTGTATTGAGCAATCACCCTCATTTTTTTTGAGAGAGAGAGATTAGACGTTGGTTATTTAATGAACATTTGACCTGATTTGTTTACGGGGAGATTAGGCGATGATGCAGCAAGCAAGCATTATCCCATATTTCCCAATACATTTTCTCATCACTTTCATTATCACAAAAGAGTCTGATCTTTTGGGGGAAGTGGGATTGTTTTGCAAGAGCTCCAAATTAGCTTTCAATTGTGCAGCTTGAATTTGCTGGTATGCAGGGGTGTAGTCATCCGGGGTCTCGGGGTGGGTGAGTTTTAGACCCTTGATTTTTGGGGAGCAGAGTCCCAGCAGGGTCCCTATGTCTCCAGCATCTTATGAGCCACTCCACATGAAAGGGGAGTGTGCTAATCACTGGGAAGAGTCTTCTAACATGCATCCTTGTCCTTTCCTGGTGATTGGAGCCAATCAGAGTGAAAGAGGGTGAGTCAGCCACTGAAAATACTCTTTTCAGTAACTAAAGCTGCAATCCAATACACACTTACCTGGGAGTAAGCCCATTGAATCCAATGGTGTTTACTTCTGAATAGATTGCAGCCTACAACTCTCCTCTTTCTTGTTTAATGGCTGCTAGGGAAGCCTGTTGTTGTGGGAGAAGGACGTCATTCTGAACCTTGCAGCAAAAAAAGGGGGGCCAGCACTTCTTAATTTGCCACTATGCTACTGCTGGTATGTGACTGAATCCCACTGGAAAACAGTGACAGCATGGCAGCAGCACCCTGAGTGACTTTGGGGTACTACACTCTGCCTTACATGACTGTCATGAGGATAAAATGGGGGGTTACCCCCACCTCGTCTACGCCAATCAGAGCAAGTTGGAGGAAAAGCAGGATACATACGAAATCCATTAGTAGAATTATTAATTGCATGTTATGTATTTTAACTTACTGTTTTGTCTTGTGTTTTTATTCTGTATAATTTTATTAGGTATGTGTGTGATTTTATTGTAAGCCGCCCTGAGTGCCCCATTGTGGGGTAGAAGAGTGGGGTAGATACATAGATAGATAGAAATGACTTTAATTAATTAATTAATTAATTAAATTAATTAATTAATATTAGGAACACAGGCGGTTGTTTTGTACTGAGTTAAATCAATGGCCCATCTAGTTCAATCTTGCCTACACTTACTGGCAGTGGATCTAACAGATTTTCGACAGGAGTCTCTCCCAGCCCTACATGAGGATGTCGGGGAATGAACCTGGGACTGTATGGCTGAAAAGTAGGGCAAAGGGCCAGCCCAGCCCCAATATTAATTCCATTTATACTGCACCATTCCCCTCAGGAGCCCAAGGCGAGATACATCATTCTCTCTTTATTTCCCCTCCCCCGTCCATTCTGACTCTCACAACAACCCTTTGAGGTAGGTTACCCTGAGAGATAGCGACTGGCCCAGGGTCTCCCGCAGTGAGTTTCAGGGCTGAGAAGCAGAGGGGGATTTGAACCTGGATCTCTTCCCGGACCACTCTGCCTAACCGCAATTAAATACAAATAAACGCGTCGCGCCAGCTCCCCCGCGCACACCCATGTACAGAGCGCGTCACGTGTGAAGACCCCTGAAGCGTTCGCCGTGAGGTATCTGAGCCTCAAGAGGAGCGGGTTATGCTCTTCGGGGTGGGGGGGCTCCGTATGGGGTCAGGACACCCGAGGCTGGGTCCGTGGGTGTGACGTCGCAGCAGAGGTGAGGAGTTACGTCATCCTCCCTTCCTCCCCCCCTTCTTGTCCCTGTCTTACCCGCAGGTGCAAATCTGACACAGGCACTGGGGCTGCTTCATCCTGCAGTCTTCGGCAGCTCCAGCTTCCCACTGCGGCTCTCTCGATCTCTTCCTCCTCCTCCGCTGCCGGTCAACCAGGGTAACCAAGGAAGCGCTCCGTCGCTTAGCAACCAGCTCGGCGTCTACGTGCCCTCGCCGCGAGGCTCCGCCCACTTTCCGTAACCTAGCGTTTGGCTTGGGCGGAGTCTAAGTTTCTTTCACCCGCTCTCTTTCTTTGCCGCTCTCCCCTTCCCTTCCAGCAACCTTCGCTCCTCCCCTTCAAGGTGTACGCGTGCGCGGAACGGAAGAGACGGATTTCCGGTTATAACCGGTTCACGTTCCCCTCGGTCTGTCCGGCTAAGTCTTGTCAGTGGCGGCCGGTAGCCGCATGAGGTCAGTCCGCTTGTTCTCAATGGAGGCCGGTGAAGGGTGGTGGGAGAGGAAGAGACAGGGTTTCTTGAGCCGGCTGAGATTCTTAGATTCAGGTCTCTCCCTTCGGCCACCAAGCTTGCTGTGCGACCATGGGCCAGCCCGCTATGCCTCCGCCTAGCCTACCTCGCAGGGTTGTTGTGAGAGTAATACTGCGTAGGCAACATACATTTAAAGAAAATGTTTTAAATATATGGCGTGTATATCTTCACCCTAGCCTCTGACACCTGTGGCGTGTATATTTTTAGGACCCACCCTATTTTATGACTTCAGATTGCTTTTAATTGCTATTAATGCTGTATTTTAACAGGCCCTGGGACCTGTGGGTGAAGAATTGGTCATAAATGTTAATAACAATAACAATAATAAATAAGGGAGGGAGAATAGGTGAGAGAACAGTGTGTGCCTCTTTGAGCTCCTGTGAGGGGTGGATTCAGTCGGTACAAAGTAGTTGCTATAATCACATTATCTGTGTTAATTGGCCATACCAAGGCCATCATGTGTGTGTCATCAGCAACAATGGTTTTAATTCTATAATAATCTCTGTACTTCCCCTCATTTGTGGCTGACTTTGTTGCTAACAATCTCCCCCCCTCCCAACAACAACAACAACATGTATGTATCTGTGTAATCCTTCATGCATCAGATGAAGTGGGCTATAGTCTACAAAAGTTTATGCCGTCAATAAATTTGCTTGTCTTTTGTGTGCCACAGGAATCCTAGATTTTGCTTCAACAGACTAACATGGCTATCTCTATGGAAACTAAAATAATTCCGTTTTTCCTGTGCAGTGCTAGTTCTAGGATTTTGGGATGGGGGCTTGGCCAAGGTACCCTTAGTGGGCCTCCTTCTCTCTATGGCTCTTCCTCTCCAAAATACTACTGTTTCCTTTTGTCAATTGTTTTGGCCTTCCTGCTGAACTACAACTCTCATAATCCATGACCATTGGCTATGTTTGCTGGGGCTGACAGAAGTTGTAGTTAAGCAACATCTGGAGAGCCAAAGGTTCCCCACACCTGACTTATTTGCTTTTTCCCTCTGGGTGTAACCCCTGCAACCAATCAGAGGGACAGTGCTAGTTAGGGTGAGAGTGTTCCTTTATCTCTCCACTGCTGTTGCTTGGATTCTCAAGGGCAGCAGGTGAGCACAGGTAATGATAGCAAAGAGAATGAGGAGCAGGAGTCTCTAGAGAGTGGCAGTGGGGCCCCTATAGAGGCATGAGCCTTGGCAGGTGCCCAACAATGTCTGCCTCTGATGTCAGTCCTGCTCCTGTGCATGCTTTCACAGATGTAAGTCTCACCTGACTTTATTTGATTTTATTGTACAGTCCTGTCCATGTTTACTTGCAGGTAAGCCCCTTTGTGGTTCAGTGGGGCTGATTCCTAGGTCAGTGTGCATAGGATTGCAGCCTTAGAGACAGGTACATGATGCCGAAGGTACATGATGCAGCAGCTAAGCAGAGTTAGGTCTGGTCCATGCCTGGATGAGAGATTTCCTGGGAAGCCCATGGGTGCTGTCTTCAGCCCCACAGTGGAAAGACAGGGTATAAATGTCACAATGTGCAGAGGTGATTTTGCAGGCATAAGGTCAAATCTTTGTGCATGCTCACTCAAAAGTATGTGTGGCTGCATTCATGGAAATACATGTGGAATTTTGCATCCCTAGGCACATGACAGATCCTCTGTGGCACAGAGTGGTAAGCGGTTGTAACGCAGCCACAGCTCTGCTCACAGCCGGAGTTCGATTCCAACAGAAGGAGGAAGTCGAATCCCCGGTAAAAGGGGTTGAGGTCCACTCAGCCTTCCATCCATCCGTGGTCGGTAAAATGAGTACCCGGCATATGCTGGGGGGTAAAGAAAGGCCGGAGAAGGAACTGGCAATCCCACCCCATATATACGGTCTGCCTAGTAAATGTCACAAGGCGTCACCCTAAGAGTCGGAAACGACTCGCACTACAAGTGTGGGGACACCTTTACCTTTAGGCACATGGCATTTTCGCTTTATTGTTGTTCCTGAAAGGATAGTGACAGTAGTAGTGCAAGATTTTTGCTAACACTAACTGAAAAGTCACAGTGTAATGAGAAAGTGTTTGAGATCACCAGGACTCCCTTCCAGGCTGGATGTTGAACAAAAAACAAAGAAAAGGGAATGGGGGTGAGGAGAGAAGATGATGTTATTGAGCATGATGACAATTCCCGATTTGCGATTTGTAATAGCTTTAAGATGAAATATAAAAGAGATGTTACAGAAGAGGGTAGGCTGTGTGTATGGGAGCGATGTGGTGTGGAAAACTTTCCAATGCAGAAAATTTTCCAGTGCTTTCTTATTCCATAAAAAAAACCCCACTTTTGTTTCATCACTTCATTAGTAACAATGAACGGATGTCAATTGCAAATACAATATTAGGCAAGTTTGACAGTTTCCAAGAGTTTAGCTTTGTTTACTAAATACAAGTAAAATAAATATGGTAAAGTAGATCACTTTCTAGGGCATCAGAAAATGTTCCTATGCAAATTGAAAATACTCCAGTGCAAATCATGTTAATTTGTTTAAGAGCATTTTCTGGAAAATTCACAGCATTGGCTTCTGGTGCAAAAAGGCTTAACATCTAGACTGAAGAAGAGTTGTTGTGAACTTGAAAATCCACGTTGTAACTTTTTGTAGCAGGTTCTAATAAAGATACCAGGCTACAGATACTGTTTAGATTCTTTCTAATGACCCAACACAGTTGCTTTTTTTGTGTGTGTATGAAAGGGCTGTGTGTCTCCTGAAGAACTGTGAAACAGATTGTTTCATCATGGTCATGCTAAGGTAGGTGAAGTGATAGCTGTTGGGGGCAGGTTTTATATAAGACGTAAACTCAGTTCCTTTTTTTGAGGGGGGCACAAGTGTTTAACATGGACACTATGGGAAAGCAGGGTAATGTTGCAATCCAGTTCTTTACTCCCCCCCCCAGCCCCTAAGATGAATCACTAGCTTTTAATTCAAATTGAAGTTTCTACTGTCAAGGCCTGGTAAAGACCTTGTTGACTGTTGATGTAAGATGCTGTTGCAACTGTAGAGAGTCACCAGGGTGTGGTTCCTGGAACAGATCTGGGGTACAGCCAGGGCTTTAACTGTTAATTACATTGCAAATATGATATTAAAATTAGCAGCTGTGTGGTGGCTTGGGATGAAACTTTTGCTTGATGGGCGTGGGTGGTGGAGGAGGAAGACAATAAAGAGTATATAGCTTGGTGAGCTGGCACCACTGTGCCTTGGATGAGGCAAAAATGGGAGTACTTGACCATAATGTAGGGTGCTTGTTACCCACCTGCTTGACAGGCTTGGGTGTGTTTGGCTCATTAGAGAATCCTTATCTTGCATGTCCTGTAGCTGTCAACTTTAGTTGCTGTTTGAATGGGTGGAGGCATTCATGCTGGTCTTCCGTTAGAACCATGGTTTTGTGTGTCACCCCCAAATGGTGATTTACTGGGAGCGGGGGGCAAACGGAGAATAGAAGAACCCAACATCCTATCCAGCACCATTCTCTTTGTGCCTACTGCCTGGCCAGTTGAATCCAGTCTCTCTTAAAGCTTACATGCAACCATGCAGTTTCCTGATAAGTTTGATTTTTTTTCAGTATGAAATGCTTTTCCTTTCAGCAAAACGTCCAACCATGGTTCTCTCAAATTCAAACAAGACGACTGGACTTCAGAAAAAGACTGCCTTCATCAGGAATATTTGTATCCTAGCCCATGTAGACCATGGTAAGAGACAGAACTATGCTATGAACAGCAACTATTCAAGAATAATGGAACATTCATGTGAATCCATTAATGAATATGCCAGTGGTTCTTAAGCCATTGTGGTGTTATGGCGTAACTGCTTGCTGCTCTGTGATGTAGTTGTGTATTAAATAACTCGTCTCTGACAACTTGCTACGTGGATACATAAGAAGACTCCTAATAGATCAGAAGGGGGTCCATCTGTTCCAGCATCCTGTTTGCAATGCCCCTGGGAAGCATCACATGAAGACTGTCATATAGATAACATCCTTGCCTTTCTTCAGCTAGTGGTTCAATCTTGTTTACTGCATCACTTTGCTATCAGCAGCACAAACACAGTCTGTTTCTCTATACGAAGACAACATGGAACATCTTTTGAAACCTGTCACTTTTAACTTCCACCCGCAGAGTTAGGATGCAGAGCCTGTGGACCTCCAGATGTTGAAAGACTCCAACCCCCATCATCCCTGACCATTCACCATGCTAGTTGGGAGTTCCGATTGCATCTGGAGGGCTTCACGTTCCCCATCCCTGGCCTAGAATGTGGCTGTTCTCATAACTTGGAAAGTTTCTGGAAAATGAATCTATCAATATAGATCACAGTGTGTTCTCTGAGATTATTAAAGGGGGCACAAATAACTTTCTCTTGGAAGTGTTCATGTTGAATGTCAATGTGCCCCCTACCCCAAAGTTGCACAATCCCTCACACTGTGTTCTTCTTAATGTCTAGAGCAGGTTTCATGCTGCAGTGAGTAGAGTCTCCCCATGCAATTCAGAACCCCAATTTCCTAGGATTCTATATTGTGCTGGGAGCTTACATGAGCTCCCTGCTTCAAAAGGTATGGCTAATATAAGGATGGGAGGAGCTATGTGACTTTGGTGTGCTGCTAAATGCATAGCAAATAGTGCATCTAGAGGTCTTGAAAAAAATGTGAATGCACTTTGTTTAATTTCTTTTTTTAAAAAGGAAACCTATTAATGTCCATTGTCAACAAGGAAAAAAAGGGTGCATAAGTTCTGCACGATGCATATAGTGCCTAGATATGCATATATAAGAGGCTTGTGGAAAATCATCTTTCATTTGCAAAGCTACCATGTGAAGAAGGCTGAGAATTTCCCCCCCTGATATGCAGAATAATTTTCAAAAGTGAGGAAGACTCTTTGGATAAATGTTCCTTGTTCATGCCTGTTGCAAAACTGTCAGTCTATCAGAAAGGGGGGAAAGTGCAGATGTAAAATGAAATAGGATGAAAAAAATAGCTTGGACTTTGCTGTGCAGACAGATTTTGTAGTGCTTGCAGCTATTTTATGCCCAGGATCTGACTTGTCCAACATGTTCAATGGGGCTGAATAAACTTTGTGGTGTGCACCCACACTGACTGTCCTCATAGATCTCCAAACTATGTAATTCTGTTCAGTTAAGGGGAGGAGGCTTATGGTCGTGGAAGGCAGAATTTAATGTTTACTCTTAAATATATTTGTGGTTTTTCATCCTTGTTCTCTGTATACTACTTTGCATTTCTTTTTCCCCCCAGGCAAGACAACCTTAGCTGACTGTCTTATTTCTAACAATGGAATAATCTCTAGCAGATTAGCAGGCAAGGTACAGTTTAAACATTTCCAGTGTTTTATCCAGAATTGTTTTTTATTCACACTTTTTTCTAAGAAAAACTTCTGAAAAATGTGACTACAAATCATCCCATTTCTGTTCTTGCAATTCATATAGCTGAGGTATTTGGATAGCCGAGAAGATGAGCAGATTCGAGGAATTACAATGAAATCAAGTGCAATTTCATTGCATTTTGGAAAAGGTAATATAGTTAGCACATTCTGTGTATCTGAGCTGTTAAACACTGTATTCATGAAATGTTCTTGTTGAAACACAATATTTACATAAAATCTAAAGATGGTAATGGAATGTAAAATACAGATGATGTTTTATTAAACCACTACTGTAAGGCCTAGTTCAGATGTCATGCTAAACCATGGTTTAATGTAACAAGGCTGAATGTTGGGCTTGCATGCTTTTTCCCTTGGATGCGGAACAGTGTAATATTTCTAATTTTGCAGTTTGAAACAAGTAGCAGTTTCTGGTTACATCTGGTTACAATGCAGGGGACTTTGTTGTTCAAAACAGGATCAAACTGAGGTTATGGTAACTGAACATATTCCAGTTTGAACAAATTGTTCCCATATTTAGATGTAATGAGGAACTGTGGTTTATTCCAAAGCACAAATGGAAGCTTTAGTCTGCCTCCCCAGTTCATGAAAAAAGGGAGGGGGCACTGCTTGAGCCCGAGGCGCACACATGCTCACCCACTTCTGAACTACCCTCAATATGTTACAAGTGGGCAAACACACTTTTAAAATGCTTTTTTAAAAACAAAACTTTTTCCTTGGATTCTAGATGATCAGGAATATCTCATCAATCTAATAGACTCCCCTGGCCATGTGGACTTCTCTTCAGAAGTGTCCACAGCTGTCAGACTCTGTGATGGCTGCATCATTGTGGTAGATGCTGTGGAAGGAGTCTGCTCACAGGTAACAGAGAGAACATATTTCAGATGGGGGGGGATTGAAATGTTCCCATTTCCAATACATGGAAACATCAACTACTATTCAGAAAGTGTTGATCATTTAAAATGCAATTATGCAAGATGGAGTTTGGAATATATGTTAAGGCAGGCTATGGATCCAAGAATATCCTATTATTGGCCATGTAGTAAAAGCATGCCAGCAGAAATTGACACATGGATGTCTTTATAAATGGATCTTCCATGAGGAAAATTCTCAGACTCTTGATTTCAATCAGGATTTGCAAAGTGAGTTTAGAAGCAAACCTGGTTTAATTTTAACCACTGATGGTGTTCATTGTGCTGAAACAGTGTGTGTTATGCATGTGAGGTGGTGTTGGGGGAGGCCGGGAACATACGTGAAGAATGTATGGTTGGAAGAAAGGTGCATATAACCCTGCTTCCTAACCAGGAGTACATAATTAGGCCAGAGTTAGACAAGAAGTCATATTTTCCTTAACTGTTTCATGGCATGATGTCAATATACATGTTTTCCTTTGCACTAGACTCATGCAGTTTTGCGACAGGCTTGGCTAGAAAACATTCGTCCAGTCCTGGTGATTAATAAAATAGATCGTCTTATAACAGAACTCAAGTTTACCCCTCAGGAAGCATATTCTCATCTTAAGAATATCTTGGAACAGGTAATGAGAGCTCTAACTCGCTGGCTAGTCGTAATCAGCAGTATTTGTAAAGTGGAAAAGGCAGCAAGTAAACCACAGACTTAGTGTGTTCCCATTTGGACTAATATAGCCTTCCTCAAGCTAATGGCCTCCAACTGGCATGAGCCCCAGTCAGAGCACCTGGAGGGCACCAGCTTGGGGGACAGCTGGACTACTGTAATATGCTCTGTGTGAGGGTTCCTGTTAAAGTGTTTAAAAGAACTTTAGCTGGTCAAGGATGCTGCTGCCTCATTGATGCCAATCACAGGCAACATATTTCACCAATTCTAAAGCAGCTCTATTGGCTTCTTGTTAACATTCTGGTCAAATTAAAATGCTGGCTTTGACTTTGATCCAGACTATTTAAGCTGATTTTAGATACCTTAGGCCTGGTCTACACATTATGTTAATTGTAGTTTTTAACTAAGAGCTGGCTGTATCTATTTCCTTAGAAAAAGCAATCCAAGATAGGGGGCCTGTCTAGATCAGGCTCAGGAATTAATCCTTGTCCCACTGAAAACCACTCCTTTTCTAAAGAAAGGGACATAGTCATTTCTCATTGGTAAAAAGTACCTTTAATGTAACATGTAGCTTGGCTGTTACAGTTTGTATATTCCTATCTGCCACTTCCCATGCCCTCTTGGCCACCAGAGGAGGCTTTGCTCTGAGTACCTTGGCCTCTGGAGTTAAGACTGCAAGCATGAGGAATAGGACCTTCTTGGAGAATGTATATGTGTGTATGTATATGTGTGTGTGTGTATAATTTTTAAAAAACCTGGGATAGCTCTCCAGGCAAGTTTGGAGCAAAAGCAGTCTTATTACCAGAGTTTCTGGGATGACTGGTTGAAAGGCTTGAACTTTGTTTGAATTTTGATGATGTAGCTGCTGTTTGAGAATGGTTTGAATAATTGCTATATTTCTGATATTTTAGTGTGCATTAACATTTCCTTTTAAAATGTACTACTTTGAATCCTCTCTTGCGGTGGAAAGGTGGGGGATAATGAAAATAAATAAAATGGAATGTGTCTCTAGGTGAATGCAATTACTGCAACTCTCTTCACTTCCAAAGTCCTGGAAGAAAGGGCGGAGAAAGAAATGGAAACTCAGTTGACTTCTGATTCTTCTCATGGCGATCAAGTTTATGACTGGAGTGCAGGCTTGGAATATACTGATGATTCCCATCTTTACTTTTCACCAGATCAGGGAAACGTGGTGTTTGCTAGTGCAATTGATGGCTGGGGCTTTGGGTGAGTTTATAGAGACTTATTAGTGATTTGATCATATGTTTTCATTAAGGCAACTAAACTTTTCAGTTATGCTTTTGTATACATCTTATTTAGGCACATGCAAAAATTGAAAAAAAGGTTTAAGGAGCCTACTCGTTCATTTGACCAAAAATTGCTTTTATACTGTCTCAGCCTTTGCCATCCTACTCGTTCATTTGACCAAAAATTGCTTTTATACTGTCTCAGCCTTTGCCATCCTGGTGCCCTCTGTGTGTGGACTACAATTCCCATCAGCTCCAGCCAGTATAGACATGCTGGCTGAGTTTGATGAAAGGTAGGATCCAAAGCATCTGAAGGTCGCCCAGCTTGTGAAGGCAGGTCTCTCTGATCACCAGAAGTACATTCCCTTTTAGACTGAAGGATGAAGTAGGATATTAAAACTGTATGCCTTAATTCATGAAACTCAGCAAATCTTAAGGATTTTTTTCATTTCCCCAAAATTATTATTTGTTCTGTTTGTTGTTTTTTACACCAAAGTGTCTCAAAGTGACTTACAGAATAAAAATAGCTACAAGAAATATTAGAAATAAAAGCTGCCTCCTACTGAGTCAGGCCACTGGTCCATCTAGGCCACTTTTCTCTACTCAGGCAGGCAGCAGCTTTTTGGCTAGTCTTTCCCATTGTCTGCTATCTCACCTGATCTGGAGATGCCAAGGATTGAACTTGAGACCTACCACTGAGCTATTCCTTTTCTCTAAAGCAGGGTGGCTAACTCCTACCCCAGGCGCCTGACTGCCTCCCCCCAGCCAGCAAATTTTTATGATGTCTTCCAAGGCATTTGGCAGCAAAAAGGGGGTTATAGTTAAAGTAGATGTCTTCTGCCCAGACAAATCAGAGTTTTAGAAGTTAACCTGGTGTTTGTATTGTAGCCAGAAACGTACTAGTAACCACTATAAATTGAGCTGCTCTCTGCTATTAATAATAATAATAATTATTCAAAATAATAACGTTCCAAAAAGAGAACTCAAAGTGACTTACAAAACAATTTAAAACAAGTGTTTAAAAACAAGAATAAAATCTGAAGTACATCAATAATATATTTAAAGAGCAGATTCTTTTACCTGCAGGGCTGTGGAGTCGGTACGCCAGACCTTCAACTACGACTCCTCTATTTTTCTACTGTCCGACTCCTTCATAAATGGCAAATGTATATTAACTAGTAATAACAAATTTACTGTAGTAAAATGGTAGCACAAGGCATTTCATCACCACCACGTGAATCCAGAGCTTGGAAAAGTTACTTTTTTGAACTACAGCTCCCATCAGCCCCACGGATTGGGCTCGTGGGAATTGTAGTTCAAAAAAGTAAATTTTCCAAGCTCTGGATTCACGTGGTGGTGATGAAATGCCTTGTGCCACCATTTTACTACAGTAAATTTGTTATTACTAGGTAATATACATTTGCCATTTATGAAGGAGTCGGAGTTGGAGTCAGTACATTTCTACCGACTCCGACTCCACCCAAAATTGCTCCTGATTCCTACTCCGACTCCATAGCCCTGTTTACCTGTGTGCTTAAAGTTGCAGTGAAGCCTGAAAACCTAGACAAAACAAAATGTGCTGCTAAACATCCATGAAATGCTTGTTTCGCCTTCTAATAATCAGTTGTTTAGGGGCAGGCGGAGCTGAAGAACTAAATGGGCTTAGAACCCATCTCTCCAAGTCATTTTAATGTTGTTAAATTTTGTTTATATTTTTGTCGCTGATCATGTTTTTGTCAAATGCACTGAATGAGCACACTTCTGAAGTCTAGATGCTTTGAATCATTCCCAAATATTGTTGCATTTAGCTATGCCTCGATAAATGAAGAAACAATACTTATTGGGGTCGTATGGGTGGGGGAACCTTAAGAGAGAATATGTTTAAAGGTTTGGGGACTTGACTGGACAAATCCAGAGACTGCTAATCAAGCCATGCCCTTCTCTCCAGAGTAGGGCAGAACAAAACTGATGTTTTCCATTCCAAAAGGCAAGCATCTCTACTTTTATTTTAAAGATTTGTGTAAAACAGGAAAATAATAGAATAGAAATTCCATCTAATTTAAAAAGTGATGTATTCAGCAAGGATGGAATGAATGCTGATGGTAAAATTAACTTAATGTTGATTTAGAGAAGGAAGGCAAATAACTGGAATTTATTTGTAGTCTTCTGGAATTAGGAGATTTGGACAAAATATAGCTAGTGAGATACTACTGTGCTGACATTTTTTTTAAAAATTGGTATGCCACATTTTAAGAAAAAATTCTTTCCAAGGGGGTTCACGCATATCAAGCATACAATAAAATGCAATTTAAAACCGTAAAAAACATGATAAAAATCTCAAAATAGTCTCCAAAAACTAGAAGCCAAGAGGACCATGCTAATCTAGCGTAATATAAAATGATCTTCTCTAACTCGGAACAAGTTAGTTGCTAAAGGCCAAAAAAGAATTAGACCTTTAAGACCCATTTAAAACCTGTAAGGGATGGAGTTTTTCTGATGTCGTGTGGAATTACATTCTGCAGTTGTCAATTTCACTGCTGAAAATGCTCTCATCTGTGTGCTTGCTTTTTTGGGGGGGTCTACTATATTAATACCTCAATCCTGTGCACGTCTATTAAGAACCAAGCCCCATTGAATTCAGTGGGGCTTACTCCCTCTTTGGTGGTTATAGAATTGCAGCTTTCTTGTTTTGATCTTATATGTTCAGATAAGAGGCACAAAAAGATTTTTATGTAGTTTGGCATCTGGTGTGGTATTAGGTATGGGGTGGCTCATTTGCAAATCATTACAGTTCTGCAGTCATCAAGTGATAAGCATTAATGGATGAACCCACCCCTTGCCTTCCAGCAGTGGAGTCAGGAACTTGTGGCATGCGTGTTGATGTTTATTCTTTCACTAGAGTGTGTTTTGAGACTTCCAACTTCAAATATGTCAATTGTTCTTACTGTGACAACCATCTGTTCCACAGGCAGAATATAGCTATGCTTGTCAGATGTGTGGTAAGTCTGTAGGTTGGCACAGCTATGTTATTGTGAAAAGTGTTTTATTTAGATACAGTTTGGGTAACGGCTTATTTTTGCTTGTTCCCCAGCATTGAGCATTTTGCTCAACTGTATAGCCAGAAGATTGGAATCAAATCTTCAGTCCTGTTGAAGACCCTGTGGGGAGATTATTATCTCAATACCAAAACAAAGAAGATCATGAAAAGTGACCAGGTGGGTTTATTGGTGAATATCCTGCTCTTAATATTATTTTTTTCCTACCAGGAAAAAGTTACTTGACAACAATTAGGTATGCAGTATTGCCACTTTCTGGAATCCAAACACTTTAGTTTTAAATAGTTAAAAATTGTCATTCTGGTTATGCAAACATGTAGAATATTGCTGCTGCTATACTGATGATTGATTCTGATTATTGATATGCCCAATCAATGTGCTTGGTGCTTTATAGAGTAACAAGAAGGCCCCTGCCCCCTAGGACCTTACAGTCTAAAACTGTAGACTCAGAGGAGGCAACAGCCAGATTCTCTTGCTGAGGGAGCACATGTGGTTCCAGATGCTGGACTGGGAGCAGTGCAAAGAACACTGCTCCTGCAGTTGGCTCTATCAGCTTTGATAGAGCCAGTCATGAAATTTTGGAGTGGGGTAGGTGACTATATATTTTTCCCTCTCCCTTCCCCACAACATTTGGGATCATCAAAACTGACAGCATCAGCAATCCAATTGTTGAGCAGGTGTGGACAGATGCACCCTCAGCACCATGCAGGCTCAACACTGATGCATGTGTGGATTGGTACTGTTGGCTTCAGCATATTTGTCAAGCTGAAGATGAATCTAGACCTAGAAAGTGTGTTCTTCAGCTAGGGTCTCTGAGATCAGTGGATGGAGAAGCTGATTGCTGAAGCCTGAAGTAAGCCTTAAGTGCAGTGGCCAGCAGATACTGTCCTTTTGACCAGACAAAGGGAAAAGCCATGCTCTTAGTATTTTGGCCCTGGCCCATCTATAGACTTCATGCTGCCTGCCAATCACAGCGAGGGATGGTGCACTCCCTTTCCCCCCTGTCATTAAGGATGCTTGAGCACACACACTTCACAGTAGCTCAACTATGTGAGGTCCTAGCCTTATACTCTGAAGGTATCTGGCTCATTCCGCAGGCTCCCTGACAGTCTGAGTGAGTATTTTTCCAGTAGCTGTATTAGCATTAGCGAGACAAGAGCTAACTTCATGAATTTTGGGAAGAATTTCATCTGTGCTGTACCATAGCAAATGCCACAGATCATTAGTATTTGACCCCTTCTAGTATGGCTGCTCTGGGCTGGTTGAGAGAGTTTGGTGTCCATGGTCTCAGTTTCACACACTCGGATGATTTAGTGATGACAACATTTGGATTAAATCGTAATCTCCTCTGTTCACCAGACTCACTGCATCTGCTCATGGCTTTGCTGTGCATCTGTTTGTGCATATGCATGCATTTTCAATTTGGGCAGACGCAGCAATTCACACTTCTGTTATGGCTTAAATTCAGGCTGAATTTAAGCCATAACAGAAGTGTGAATTGCTGCGTCTGCCCAAATATATATATGGTGAAATGAAGTGACAGAATCCCAGGATAGTAAAATGGACTGTACACCTTTAGACAGTTGGTCTATCATTCAGATTTTCCAATGTTCTCCACTAGGTACATAAAAAAACAAAAGCCATCTTCCTGCAAGTTAGCACACTAGGAGAGAGGTTTGAAGTCAGCTCTTCTCCCTGTTTGTAGAGGCTTTTTCCTTGCAAGAGGGATTTCTCAAAAGTATGATGACTGCAGGAGGAAGAAGTGCAGACTTTTTTTTTTAATCTCAGCACTCCACCACTTCATTTGGCTGCATCTGTAGGCCAGGCCTTACTCTCTTATACCGCAGCTTGTGGCTTATTTATGCAAACCTAAGGTTCGATCCAGTTCACGGTGATCACAGCATCTGTGTGTGGGCGGTTCGAATTGTGGCCCTACTATGGAGTTATCTAGCGCATGCGCAAGCCTCCTCTATAATGGCATGCTTTAGGGCAGCCTTTCCCAACCGGTGTGCCTCCGGATGTTGTTGGACCACAACTCCCATCAGCCTCAGCCAGCATTGCCAATGGCTGAGGCTGATGGGAGTTGTGGTCCAACATCATCCGGAGGCACACCGGTTGGGAAAGGCTACTTTAGGGCTTTGCATGCCCTCAGGGGAGGGTGGATGGGTTCCAAGAAGCCCTATAGCAAATCCTCCGCAGGCGCACGCTACACCTGTGATGATCTGACTCAAACTCTCCAGCATTTTATAAAGGGCATCTTAAGTTTGTGTAATATACGCTTTCTTCCAGTTGAAAGGAAAGAAGCCTTTGTTTGTGCAACTCGTGCTGGAAAACATATGGAGCCTCTATGAAGCAGTTATGAAAAGGTAAAAGCAAAGAAGCATCCCCGAGTCTTATTCTTTTGATAGCAAAGGTAGGAAATTCCCACTGACACTCACACTTTTTGTGACACGGTTTGGGATTTGTTGTTTATGCTCAGTGTGCTTGGTGCTCAACTCCATATTGGGGCATTACCAACTGAAGGAAGGCGAGCCATAATCTGGGGCTGTGTGTGGTGTGAATCAGCAAGGCTTGCCTCCAGGCGATGCCTTAATAGCAACAGGCCAGTGCTTTTGTATTTAAAATAGGTTGGAATGTTCCCAACCTATCAGTTGGATGCAATGCTGTAATTACATATGTATGCTTTCTTTGTAGAGACAAGGAGAAAATTGATAAAATAGTCTCTTCTCTGGGATTGAAAATTGGTGCTCGTGAATTGCGCCACACCGACCCGAAGGTTCAGCTTAATGCCATTTGCAGTCAGTGGCTACCAATATCGGAGGCAGTTCTCTGTATCCTTAAGGAAAAGGCTATTTACAGTTTACTAAAAGCTTACACCGGGGGTCCCCAGACTGTGGCCCGTGGACCACCGGTGGTCCGAGAGCTTTATTCAGGCGGTCCATGGCACATCCACATAAAACGCCCATATTTATTTTGAATTGTATTTCTACTGCTTCTTTTATTACTTATATTTTACTGTATTACAGCTAGAATTCTATGGGATGCAAAGTGTAACACAATAATAAAACAAAAAGCAATAAAAATACAATTAAAAATTATGCAGCATCAAGCAAAGCCATTAGAATTACTACAGTAGGCAGAAAAATCTTTAAGTGGACCTCTAGGGCCCTCAACAGATTTTTCAAGTGGTCCATGGGGGGGAAAAAGTTGGGAACTATTGGCTTACTTTGTTTCATCAAATAGAGCATAGTCCACCCGTTTATGCGGGAGAGGTTGAGGGAATTGAATACAGACACATAGAAAGCTGCGCTATACTGTGTCAGACCGTTGGTCCATCCAGAGACCATTGGTCCATCTAGGTCAGTACTGGCTGCACCGACTGACAGTGATTCTCCAACATTCCAGACTGGGGAAATCTCTAGTCCTATTTGGAGATGTCAGGGGCTGAACCTGGGACCTTCTGCATGCAAAGCAGCTGCTCTGCCCCTGAGCTGCAGCCTTTCCCCTAGCAATGTTCCCCAGGCCCAGTAGCTTCTGGGCTGTTTCAGTATTCGCATAGCCATATGAGTGTGGGGTGGTGGGGGAGCTCTAGTCATGAGTCAAGAGCACCTCACCAGTGCCGGAGATACTTGAGAGTTGCTCCTTTTCCTACTCCCCAGGCTTCCAAGTGCCTCCAAAAATCCTTCCCCTAGAGCCCTTTAGTTGTGATTCATATTTGCATCCTCTGGCAAGTCTTAGCTTTGGGCAAACACTTGTCCAAGGGGTGTCTTGTGATTACTGGATACACGCCTATGGGTTTTCCACAGCCTCCTATCTATCTCCTCTCTTCTAAACATTTGTGTGTATCCTTAGCAAGGAGCTTTAAGCCATGGTCTGTAATAAACTCCCTAGTCCTCTTGATATCACAGCTGAGAGAGCAGAGAAGTTGATGTGTGTTGGAGCTAAAACATTTGATTCTCTACCACAAGAAACCCAAGACCTGAAAGATGGTAAGTAAACCTTAGCAATGGATTGGACGTCTTTTAGCTTAAGTCCCATTCAAATGAGTCTCGTTTTAGAATGGTAACCTTCTTAGTGGGAGAAGGGGAAAGCATTTGAGGCCGTAAACTCTGCTATCTTTTATTTAAACGTGAACAGACTGTCCAAAGACATGCTTTGTTTTTAAGTCTGGGCAGAATTCAACAAGTTTCCCTCCTGGATTCACTTACTAACTTCGCATTTGACAAATAAGTATAAAGCCAGAGACTCTCTCATCAGACCTTGGAAAGACATGTAACTTTCTCATTTTATGTTTGCTTAGCGTTTATGAAATGCAGCAGTGAAGAAACTGCCCCAGTCATTGTCTTTGTTTCCAAAATGTTTGCAGTTGATGCTAAGACATTGCCACAGAACAAGCCAAGGTGAGAATACGATGCCATTTGATTTCCTTCCACTCAATGGCATTAGGCACTAATTCACAGTATGTAAGTCTAGATTGCTTTTGATTTGGGCCCAGTAAGATTATTTGCCCTTATGTCAAACTAGGTCGGCTGTTTTCAAGAACTAGTTGGCAAATGCAGAGCGGACTGTTGTGTCACATTAAATGTTTCTACATTTTATTTGTGGTTCAAAGAATAAATGCTTTGTCAAAGAGTGAAAGTTATGGTGAAAATATAAACGTAAATTGTAAAGTTAAAAAAGGTTTCTTTATAACTTGATCAAATTATGTAGGCCAGTCTTTTACAAACCCTCAGTTTAGTTTCATGTGGAGAAGATAAAGATTCTTCCAAGTGCTTTTGCAAGCTTTTTGACAACTTCTGTTTTCATATTACCTTGATGACCACATTGTGTAGCACCAGAGGGCTTGTTCAAATGCTCTTTCTCCCTCATTCATCCTCACTTCTCTACCCAATGAGTTTGTGGGAATGCCTCAAGCTGGTGTGTTCCCTCCTACACAGAAAGCAATAACTGCAGTGGAAAATCAAGCTAATACAGAATCTCCTGGTGCAACAACTAATTTGTATTTGAATGCAGGGTTTTCCAGTGTAATAATTGCTTTCTTCCCAGGAGAAGGCTCTTGAACTCAACAGGAAAAAAGAGAAGTGGAAAGGCTGCAAAAGAAAGCCTTGTGAAAAGTCCACTGCTTGTTGTCTGCTTGCCTCATCTCCCAGATGTGACTTGCTGCAATTATTTTTGCATGCATTGGTTTAGATACAACTGTATACAGTTTGGGGCCAGTTTACCTGAAAGACGGTCTTGTCTCTTATATACCCAGTCGATCCCTGTGCTCTGCAGGTGAGGGCCTCCTGCAGATACCATCTCTTCAGGAGGTCTGTTCCACACAACATAGGAATCAGGCCTTTAGTGTTGTGGCACCAACCCTTTGGAATTCTCTCCCCTTAAATATTAGACAGGCGCCATCTTGATCACCTTTTTGGCATCTAAGACCTTCCTCTTTCAACAAGCATTTTAAGTAGAGACCTTATGTCAGTCTGCATGTGTTGGAATTGTTTTTAAGATATTTTTTAAGATAAGCCTGGGCTGTTCCACCAGTGGATCTACTTGTAAATGAGCAGATATGCTGTTTTATGGCTTTTGGGTCCTGCAAATTACTGAACTGTATGGAGTGTGATAAGGGTCTAGTATGATGGTATTAGGGACTCCAGTAGCCTTAATTATTGGCACTCCTGATGTAAGAGATGCAATCATTTCTAGTTTGAAGATGCACTGGATGTTTAGGCCACTAGATGGTGATATTTAGCTGTTTGTAAGCCTGCTTTACAGTGACAATTTTATAGTGACAGTTTTGCTTCTAGTTCTGCAAACCAGCAGTGGGAGTTGAGGAATGCCTTTATTAACAAGAGTGAAATTGGGTTGGGTCAGGTGCTTTTCCCTGGCCACATGAACATGAGGTGGCAGGCAGCAGGAGTGAATTAATGAAACAAATAGGGTTATGGCACCAAAAACATTTCAAATTCCTTATTAAACTTACTCAGTTTTAACTCTTTCTGCAGCAAAGTGCTCGAGAATCTATTCTTCATGACACTGGTTTTCTTCTATGCCTTTTAATTAAAATAAATTAAAAGATGAAGTATTGTGGCCCTTGATAAAGGTTTATTTCAAATATGTGTGACTGTGTGCTTGAGTACATATATACAACCAAACACCTGGAGAAATAAGAAAGTCTTGCACCACACACAGAAAATAGCCAGTGATGGGCTCCTCATGTTTTATAAATGGTTTGTTCCAATCCAAAGGCTTGGGGGCCACTACTGTAAAACCGTGGATGCTTGATGTCATAGTTTTAACATGCCACAATGAAGGCGTATGACACAGAGCTTGATTGCCTGACTGTAACTGGCCTGCAGGCTGATAACAAGGAGAGGCAGTTCCTCCAACATGCAGGGCTCAAGTTCTGACTTGGTGAGCCTTCATTGATATTAGGCTAAGAATTCCATGGTCTCTCTGAAAGGTTCTTTCCCTTGCTTTCAGGCACAAACTTACATACTTGGCACCTGAATGTTTTATCAGTTAGAACAGCGCTGGGGAATGTTTGGCCCTCCAGATGTTGCTGAACTACAACTCTCATCAACTGCAGCAAACATGGCCAGGGATGATGAAAGTTGTAGTTCAGCAACATCTGGAGGTCCACAGGTTCCCCAAAACGGAGTTAAGAGCACTTTCGCAGATTGTCCTGATGTGTGTCACTTAACATCCTAGAGGAGGAGTAGGGAGCCTGTCGCCCACCAGATGTTGGACCCCAACTCGCATCACACACACCCAGGCGGCATGACAAATTGCCAGGGAAGATGGGAGTTGTAGTACAGCATCATCTGGAAGGCAACAGGTTAGCCCCCTGTGTCTTAAGTGGAATTTGCATCTTTAAATGTGAATTGGTGTCTCTGATAGTTACCGAACCATTTCATCCTGTTATATGTGCTACAATGCAAGTAGTAAAAAAGTAGCTTTTAAAATTCGTGACATTGTAGTATACATTTAAAGTACCGTGTATCAAGCCACACTTTTTGCAAAAGAAGTTTTTATTATAGTTGTTTCCTTCAAATCAGCTACTGCTGCTTAAAATGTTTTTTTCTAAAATAACTCTTTGATTTCCCCCCCTTTTCAGATTTTTTATCATTTCCTTGATTTTATTGGGAAAGCTTATGATGTATCTATGTTTTCATCAGTGGGACTAGAAATGCTTTACTTTGGCAGAATCATGCTCATAGTTAGCTTTTTAATGACTAGTGGGTCATTGGTGGGTTTTCTAGCTGTCTTTAAAGGTTACCTGATTGCCTCTGCCTCTTGCAACCATGTTTTAGCAATCTGTGTTGGCTTTATCTGACAATCATCTTTATGCTGCATGAATTACTTTTTCATACATGTATATCTTTACAGAGTTTGGGAGATGCAAATGCTTTCTTTCTCACTTTTACGCCAGGAACTTCTCAGCATGGCACTGTCACACCCTCTTCAAATCCCTCCTCACTAAAGCCTCTGACTTAGTCTGGGGGTCACCAGAGTGGTGCCTGCAGGTGCCATTGTATCTGCGAAGGCCTTTATTATAGGTGCCCTCATGCAGGGCTCCCCAGGCTCTGAGCTTACTTTTCTTTTTTAATTAAAGGAAAGTCTCTGGCCCTCCTAGGAAGAACATTATGAAGCACAATGTACAGGCACCCTTCTAAGCCATTTCTGTGGAATGAGTGAGCCTGACTGCTCCTGCCTGTCAGTGTTTTAAGCCGATGAGTGAAGTCAGAGTTGTGATAAGTGAGTTGTCTGGATACTAGGCAACAGGAATTGCCGGAGTCCTAAAGAGCTGCTGTTTTTTCCTTTAGTGCACTTTTCTTCCTTCTGTTCTTTTTTCTAATCTTTGGAATCTCTGTAATTTGCCCTTCGCTTTCCGCCAGCAGCTAGGATGTCTTTTTCTTGTGGTGGACTTGTCTGAGATCAGGTAGTCCCTTGAAGCTGTTTTCTGCAGATACTACTACACAATGGGTGGGTGGGTGTTGCGGAAACCTCCACCACCACCACAGACAAACGTGAACACTTTGCAAAGGGGCTTAGGATTGTCTCCTGTGTAGGACCGAAAGACCAGCCACTCATGGAGAATTCATTGGATAGTTAACTTACAGTACAATAGTATACATGTCTACTCATAAAAATGTAAGAAGAGCCAGCTGGGTCAGGCCAGTGGCCCATCTAGTCCAGCATCCTGTACTCACAGTAGCTAACCAGATGCCTGTGGGAAGCCTGCAAGCAGGATCTGAGTGCAAGAGCACTCTCCTGTGGCTTCCAGCAACTGGTATTTGGAAAACACCATCTTCAACTATGAAGGCAGAGCCTGACCATCATGGCTAGTAGCTCTTGATAGCCTTATCCTCAATGAATTTGTCTAATCCTCTTTCAAAGCCATCCAGGTTGGTGGCCATCACTGCTTCTTGTGGAAGTGCATTCCCTGCACTGTTATAAAAAAATTTTTTTGTCTGTCCTGAATCTTCCAACAAGAAGTCTTTGTGTTTAATGGGGCTTACTCCCAGGTAGGTGGGTACAGGATGGCAATGTAGGATTTAGTTTAGGGTTGACACTGAAGAAAAACAGGGTTCTTGTGTCTTTAACAGCTGTATGGCAGGCAGAAATTCAACAGATTAAGCCTTCGCTAGTATGCAAATACAATGATGGGAAAAGCTTCACCATGACTGTACGCTCTCTAATTTTGTGTTATGCCATGCCCCCCCCCATGGCAGCCATGTTGTGCTGGCACCCACAGCACTCTCAAAATTCAAAATGTGCCCACTGATCCAAAAAGGGTGGTGACCTCTGACTCTGCCCCTTATCCTTCACCCTCTGAACCAAAGCATGGGGGCTGGATGATGGCCAAATTACTAATAGGGGAGTGTGGACAAGTGGGTTACTAACTACTATGGACTTGGCCCCAAGGCAATAAATTGGCAGCTCGCAAAAGTCTATCTACTAATGGAAGATGATAAAGCTGAGAACTGATGAAAGGAATACATCAAATTTAAATTGTGGGTGATTTATAACAGTTCAGGAAGGCTTTCTGGTTTTGTAAAATTCCTTTCACTCTTTGCCTATCCCTCATTTTTAGCTTGAAGGAGGGAAAATCAAGAGATGGCTCATAAAAGGGCCATTGCCCTAGCAGAAACAAGTAGATGAACTATTTGATGGGCAATGCTGGAAATGTTTTGATAGCTTTCCATTCTTCCCCTTGTGTTTTATGGCTGGCTTTATTGTGATACAATGAGCAGCCTTGCAAGCCTCTTGAGGAGGTTTGGCTGGAAAGCTGGGTACAAATCCTAAAAACAAGTAAATAGAATTATCCTTAAGATTTTACAATAGGGTTTTATTTCTCTTCTTCAGCTGCCTAAAATCCTCCTACTTCAAGAAGAGCTTGCCATGAAATTGCTGCTTTCCTATTCAGCTCTGCATGTTCTTGCTTCCTTTTGCTTTCAGCTAGCAGCTTATTTACTTGTCTTAAACTCAAAGACTAGTATATGTTTCATCCCTTAACACGCTTGCTTTTGCAATCTCCTATTCCCCGAAGGATGTTTTTTTAAGTGATCTGTAAGCTCCACAGTCTCTGCATCAAGTAACAACTTTCCAAATGTGTGTCATCCAATGAATGTTGTTGGGTTTTTTTTTGCTCCCAAAGATCTCTGTGCAATCTTTTGAATAAATACCGACATGACTTTGCATTAAAGGGCTCTGCACATTGTAGCACAGTCATGTCCCTTGGCTGTGAATTGTGCTGTGGTCTGAGTTGACCCTAATCAACTCCATCTATTATTGGGCACGGACAATGTTCAATACCACATCCTGTCAGAACTGTAGGACAGTGTTTGTGGATAGCACCTACTTATGAAATTAACCAAGTAAAATGGGTCTTTCAAGAGGAAGTTAACCATTTATTGTGGTTGCTTTGAAGTGCAGCCTTTGTTTCCAGGCAAGACTATCTGCATATGGATCCAACCAACACATGTGGAATCAATTTTAAACTGAAGGGAGTTTTTGAATAGTCGTTTGGCTACTAAACAATTGCAATCCCTATACAGTTTTCAGTTTTTTATATTAGCATCATATATTCTTTACATGCTAATCATAGTTGAAACTGGAACATGCCATTTCTTTTTAAATTGAGAATTCCAATAAGGCATTATAAAGCAATTAAGCTAATGATTGATGCTGTATAGTGAGAACAGCTCATTGCTGGCATGATATTCAGGTGCTTGATTTTAATGCTCCTATCACATGCATTTCCTGCCAGCAGCTGGCCAGAATGTCTGCCTTGCATTTTTTTTAATTACTCTGCTTTAATGTGTGGCAAATTGAAAGACCACTTAAATATTTTGGAATTCTGTTGCACCCGAGAAACCCCAACAGCAGCCAAGAAAGCTATCATAATGTTGTCACCATGCTTGGGATAGGAGACATAATCCCAACTGAGGTTTCACTGTTTTGAGATCTGATGTAAACTAGCCATGCTGACACATTTGTTCATGCCTTGAATTTATGGAAATACCACCAATATGAGTGTAGACTAGTGTCTTCCTGGATTGCTCAAATTCATGCTGCCTCACAAGTCTATCAGATTGTTTTCCGTAACAGTTCTTGAGAAATGGCAAAGGAGGTATCTGTTGGCCAGAATAGCTTTCCCTAAAATTAATGCTGTTTCAAATGGTACGTAGGCCTCTGTCGCAAGAAGAAATAGCCCAAAGACGTGATCTTGTAAGGCAGCGGCATGCCGAGAAGTTGGCAGCGAGTCAAGGGCACGAGTTGGTGCAAGAGACAATTGTAGGAAAACTGACGGACCAAGCTCTAAATAAAGGTGAGACAAAAGGCCTGCAAAGGAATAGCAGTCAGCGGAAGTATTTGATTCAACTTTGGTGATGGAAGTGCTGCCATTTTTGCCATTCTAAAGTGGGTGTGGGGAATCTTTGGCCCTGCAGATGTTGCTGAACTATAACTCACATCAGCCCTGGCTGTTGGCCAAGTTAGCTGGAGCTGATGACAGTTGGAGTCCAGCAGCATCTGGACCATGTCGACTATCTCTGCTTTAGATTTATGCATAGAGGGGGACCTTCTGAACAGTCCTCCAGCTTCTTGCCATTCTGTACCTTTCAGAAAACATAGTTGTCATTGGCAGTAATTCCAGGCTCTTTGGCGGGAGTTACTTACCGAACCTGCTTGTGGATTGGCTCATCTTCCCTCTCTCTACTAGCACTGGTCTTCAGCTGGTGGGTCAGAACCCGCTTCCAGGTCATGACCTGATCTAAGGTGGCTTGCAATAGCAGCACTACTACATACAAATATATGGTAAAAAGAAACACATGTTTGGGTTTGGTTTAAAGGTGGGTCCCACAAGGAAAAAATGGAAGGCTACTGCCCTGGAACCTTTGTAGATAGCAGGCAGTCTTCTGGAGATGGCTGAAGGGAGACAGTAAGGGACACCTGCCATTTGGGAAATGTGATGGGTTGGAGATAAGTGGGTTAGGAAGCAGGGTGAGAGGTCCGAGTTGAAGGTCAAGCTTGATTTTTGGCAGAATGGGAATGATTCAGGAAGAGTGCCATAGAAGTGAATTAGGGACATTTGATGGAGCCTGTTCAAGCTAATTTGTAGCAAGGAACAGAAGGGCTATAATAGGAGCAGAGTTTGTTCTTTGGAGACCCGGAGGAAAGAAACACACTACGTGCTTGCCATAGTGTAGGTGTTAAAGCTAAATAGGTAGCATTAGCACATCTACCAAGATCCTTCCACTGTGATTAAAGTTAGGTGCGTAACCCAAAGTGAACTTGGGACCCGTTTTGCTGCCGTGTCAGTATGGCAGCCCACAGGAGAGCGGGTGCCTTTTGTGACTCCTAGCTACATTGCATTAACTGCAATGATAGGCCCCATCGCTATCTGCTGTATTACTGGCCCAAGCCAGATCTACTTCTGTTTTGATGAGGATACAGGTGGCCTAGAGGTTGGGCGGGGGAGGCGGAGTTGTGTCCCTGTCACGGCCAGACTGTTCACCGTACAGATTTCTAATTCAGGGTGATGAAAAATTCCTCCATTTGGTTGATCTGCCCCAGAACCTAGGATTTCCAGAAAGCAAAGGGCCCCTTTTTTACAATGGCAAGGGCTTTTGGATCCAAATATGTGACAATTTTTATCGAGTTGGTAGCTAATTATTGTTGGATATTGGTGTAATTCTGATTTGTTAGTAAGTATGGGTGGTGTTCAGTGCTAGTCCTACTCAGAGTTAGACCCCTTGTAGTTAACACATGTCTAACCTAGGTTTATTTTCAATGGAATAACATCGTATATCTTACTGTGACCAGTCTTGAGGGGAAGATGGAGCAGAATAGAAATAAATGCTTCTTCCACAACTCTTCATTAGGCGATGATCAGCCACCTACAAGTCAAATGGAGGCTATGACCCTGGCAGCTGTGAAACAGGAAGATGAAAACAAGGAGGCTTTTATTGCTTTTGCAAGGGTGTTTAGTGGAGTTGTGAGAAAGGGACAAAAGCTCTTTGTTCTTGGACCAAAATATGATCCTGCTGAATCATTGCACAAGGTAAGGTGGGAAGACAGATAAAGCACAAGGTTTTTCACATTATGGCTGACTTGACCAAGTCCCTTTTTCCTTTTAAAGGAAAAAAAAAGATGTTTTTTATTCATGATGAATCAGACCATAAATCTTCAAATTTGCATTGTCTAAGGAATCTAATGTTCTTGTAATTGAGTGAACCTCTTGGTCTGCAGACCAAACAAAGAGGTTCAGAAGGACATGAGCAGCTGCTAACAGCAGTCTTGAGCCCCTTCCTTATTACTTTCCACCTGCCCCATCTTCATGAAGGTCTGGGCTAGGTCCTGAATTAGAAAGCAAATATAGATACGAACACCCAGATAATACCTTAAGCCTTCCCTCCCAGTGCTACTCCTTGAACCTCTGAAAATGGAGACTCAAAGAGCAGTACAGGCTGTTTTCAAAAGGCCACCCGCTGCGTGTTGAGCAATGTCAGGTAGTTGACAGGTGGGTGGCCCACCGTTTGGCCCTGCAAAAGGTAAAGGTGTCCCTGCACTTATAGCGCGAGTCGTTTCCAACTCTTAGAGTGACGTCTTGCGACGTTTACAAGGCAGACCGTATATATGGGGTGGGATTGCCAGTTCCGTCCCCGGCCTTACTTTACCCCCCTCCCCAGCATATGCCGGGTACTCATTTTACCGAGCACGGATGGATGGAAGGCTGAGTGGACCTCGACCCCTTTTACTGGAGATTCGACTTCCTCCTTCCATTGGAATCGAACTCCGGCTGTGAGCAGAGCTTCGGCTGCGTTACCACCTCTTACCACTCTGTGCCACGGAGGATCTCCTGCAAGGGGTGGGGAAATAAGGATCTGGCCTGCTGGGCAGAAAGGTTCCTGACACACACACCCCTTAAGGCCATTGCCAGTCATTATTGTATAGGAAGGGCTGCTCTGAGGAAGTCCAAGCCCTTTTTCTCCATCTCACAAAGTGTGCTGCTGAAAAGTGTCTCTTTTCCCCTCTCCATGTAGGGAGGCACAACTTTTTTGTGTGTGGGGGGGGAGAGGGAGAGGGAGAGATCTGGCACTGTGCCCCCAGCTGCCAATCACACTCAAGGTTTGTTTGCTAGTTGCATATGTGGCATCCCAGCTTCTCACCTGTCTGGTTCTTATGCTAGTCTTCTTGGAGCCATGTTCTTTTTTCTTTGGGAAGGTTTCCTTCAATTTAATTTGGCATTGCCTGTCGAAAAATAATAATAATTGGAGGATTTATGGTATTCCATTTTCTTTACCACTAAGAATCTTGTAATCAAGCTCACTCTCCCTTGCAGCCTGGAATGAAAAGGAAGAAAATGCTCTTGTGTATCCTATTGTTGCCTTTTTGCTTTTCAGGAAAATGTGTCAAGAACTTTTTTCTGGAATAGTATCCATTATTACATAGCTCTTTTATCTCCCCTTCCTCATATTTATTTACTTATTTATACAGAATTTGTATCCTGCTTAATTGTTAAAAACCTCTAAGCGGTGTACGTAAAATAAAATATCCACTAAAATTCTTGCTAAAAGTCAGAGTGAAAAACAAGTTAACCTATAAAATATATTCAAAATATAAATAAAACCAGCAGTTAAAGAACGTACATTATAAAATAGAATTATATATTAAAATGCATGCAACTTTGCCACAGCTTCCTTCGGGGTGTTCTGCTGCTGATAACCCACCTTCAGTGCCTCATTTAGCCTGCTGCACTATAGAAGGTCTCTACTTATTGATGGGAAGAGGACTAGAGGAACTACAAGAGGTGCCTTCGGGGAACGTGCTAGGTGAGCATGCTTCAACTTTTTCCATTCTATCCTCCAGTGCTATTATGTATAAAAGGTGCAGTTTGAGGAAGGTGCTTGCTGTTACATCAGTGATGGGCAGCAGCTGCATTGCTGAAGACTGCATTTGAAAACATTTTTATGTATTAAACGTCTGCACCGCCCTTCAGCCAGAACAGTTTTCAGTGTGACTCACATAATAAAATCCTCCCAATCAAACTCAATCGGGCATATAAGGTAAAAAAAAAATCAGTAGTACAAAGTAAAAAATCTGTAATTTAAAATTGGCAGTTTAATGCCACCATTAGCAAAGGGCACTAACAAGCTTGCATATGGTAGAATAACTGGAACAGAATGAGAAATAACTCCATGGGCCATTAGGTCACAGGAATCCGCCTTATGATGAATCAGACTTTTGGTCTGTCCAGCCCAGCCTTCCTCATCCTAGTGTCCTCCAGTTGTTTTGAACTAAAACTTCCATCATCCTTGACTGTTGGTCTTGCTAACTGTGGCTAACGGCGTCTATCAGCATATGACTGGGTAAAGTTGATGTAGCCCACTTTGCTGTCCTAGTAGTGACTGAATGTGGGATTTTTGCCTTGAAAAGCTTGTGCTTTACCGCTGAGCAATGCATGCGGAAAGTCTCAAGTTCAGGTCCTCTCATCTCCCGTGAAAATGATCTTTAGCAGCAGAGCTGAGACATCTGAGGCTGTGGAGAGCCACTGCCACTCAGAAAAGACAATACTGGAATAGATGGGCCAATAAGGTGGCTCATTATAAGGCAATTTTATGCTCAATGGCTATTCTCCTTAGTCCACCTCCTCCTCAAAGCAGGAATGACCCTAAGCTTATTCTGAATCTCCCAACTCGGAAAAATGGATTTGTAGTTTGAGGTGAATAGGACTTTGCTATCATTCCTATGTATAATAAGGGAGAATATTTTTGTCTTGGCAACCTTGTGAATTGAGTAACTGTGTGATGTTTCAGCTTTCTCTGATGGGTGTTTTCAGTGCAACTAGAATAATTTTTGTATGGTGAACAACTTTCAGTGCCTGTGATGTTGTGCGATCCTCTATATAGTCATTAACCACAGAGGAATTAAAGTTTTCTAAATTTGGTTAGATTTTAGCACATGCACTGAAAGTTGTGACATTCAAACAGACAGCAGTTCTTAAACATATTTATAATATACTGTTTTTTATGATCGGCATTAATATTGCATATTTCCAGAAATAGATGTTTATCTCCTAAAAGATGAGGGAAACTAAATTTCCCCTCCAAATCTTTGAATACCATGGAAACGTAAAATCCCTTCCAGATGTTTTTGCCCAACTCACTTGATTTTAAAATGCTGCCTCAGAAGCCATGTGATATTCATTTCTTTTCCATCAAGGCTGGTAAAATGATAAATATCAGCATAGTTCTATTTTATCAAAACTGGTTTTCGTTAGGCATTTTGGGATAACCTTTTTTTATATAATTTCCTGTGTCCTGATTTTTTGTAGAAGACTGCCATGATACAACTAAAATCTGTAACTTAGTTTTGTAAAACCTGATGAATGACAGATTCTTCTTCTAAATGCCAAGGTTTTCAAGATTTAACCTTAATTTTACAGTGCAATCCTATACATGTCTACCTCACTGAGTGTAAATGGACTTGCTCCCAGTAAGTGTGTGTAGGGCTGCAAGCTTAGTTGCTTTAAAGCAGGTTGTCAAGCACCATATCATGGGATCTCTCAACAATATGTATCATCAAAATATAAACTTCACTGACTTAGCTGTAATTAACCCCAGATTTTGCTTACAGTTATTCTCTGGTATGATTTTTATCGAGAGTTGTCTGTTAAGATGGATTTGATTAGCATAAGTAAACGTAAGATTTTACTTATGGGTAGAAGGTTGCTTAGGGGCCTAGTGTACTTGAAGCATCTGCCTGCTCTGTGTCCTGTTGTGATCATTGTCTGAAACCTGTTTAGCTAGCACAGAGAGGAAAGAAACTACTACTTCAGATTACAGGTGGGGAAATCACTTTTTTAATGCTTCCCTATGTAAAAAGCCCCCTTCAAGTAGAAAAGTAGCACATCAGGGAGAGGGGATATGTTAGGTTTTTTCAATTGGCAAGGGGGAGAGAAGGTATTTAAAAATGGTATCCTCCATCTGCTGTTGCCAGTGGTATGGTCCAGAATTCTTATCTTAGTTTCCTACATCTCTAGACCAAACTTGAACTTGAACCAAACATTCTAGGTGCCAGCTATGAAGGAGCAGTGTTCTTCACTGGAAAATCAAGAGTTTTTGAAAATATCCACCTGCAAAATAACATAGCTACAACTAACACTTCCGTTTGCAACAGCACTGACAAACGTAATTTTATACAGTGCCTAGCAATTTTAATTGCCAATAAATAATGATAAATAATGTGAAAAACTCTGAGATGTTATCAGAGGGTTTTACTGTTCAGTTTTCATTGTGATGGATTTTGGGCAAGCTTCAAGTAAAGTAGAAGTTGCTAGAATGGTAAGAGACGGGGCCCTGTTTGCATGTAAATGTAAACCACAGTTTAAGCACAGTGATGGGGAACTGGCAGCCCTCATGATGTTATTTGACATCAACTCCCATCAGCCCCAGCCAGCATGGCCAATGATCAGGGATGATGGAAGCTGTGGTCCAACAACATCTGGGGGCCCACAGGTTTTCCCATTCCTAGTTTAGCAGTATGTAAGTGAGCCTCCACTCACCTGAGCGAAGCATTGATCTTCCCACGAGGCTGGGAGGAGGAGTTCTGTAGAATTTATTATTATTTATTTATTGAATTTATGTCCCTTCTTTCCTCCCAAAGGAGCCCTTCAAGAATCTCTGCTTAGTGTTGTATATGAGCCAGAGACCATGGTTTTAAAACAATTGTTTTAAAACAAGCCAGCATCAAACCATGGGTTATTGAAGCCAGCTTATTTTTAACTGACCATTGTTTCTTGCAAACCATGGTCCTTCGTTTGCACATAGCACTAAGCTCAGATGATCTGAAAGCAAAACTAAACTCAACAGGTCCTCCTCCTGAGAAGAAGTGCAGGGAGGGGGAATACACATGTGAGCCCAGTGCTTTCCTCGCTCTTGTGAACGCTTATCCACATAGTGCTAAACCATACTTTATTGCTTACAAGCACACCCAGAGAGATGAAGAAGGCATTTAAATATGGGAGTGAAGGAACAGTTCTTAAGACTGGTTCTTTTATGCAAAATATTGTTAGAGAAATTGCTGCTGCTGAAGCAAGTCAGCAACCGTTGTGGATGGGATGATTTGCACATAAGTGGCACATGGGGCCACAGATGGCTTTGGGCACCACCCCTGAAATTTGACTTGTTAGGTTTGTGAACCGGCCCCAAGACTCCATGGCTTGATAGTTTCAGCTTTTAACACAATTGAAAGTCTTTAAAAAGGAACAAAAATGAGAAACTAGGCCATTGGAACAAGCAAATGCCATGCAGTTGGCAATTTGGTTCAGGGAGAAATGCCAGACTTCTCTGCCTAAGGTACATGTGTATATTAAATGGTCTTCTAAATGTAAACCATCTGTAAATGGTTATTTTTTTCCGAGCGAAATTAAAAACCAACCAATGAACTTTGGGAAGCTTAATGATGATTTGGTATCAGATTTTGGACAGAAACATTTGTTTTTCATCTTGTTTTTCTGTTATATGGGTTTTGTGTTATAAGGGATCCAACAGTTTCAGATTTGCATTCCTTTCTCACAAGGCATGTTGTAACCTTTAAGTGGTATTTTTCTGCAGAAAGCCTGCACTGCCCTTCTCCATGTTTCAAAGAATATTATTTTTTCTTGTACAATAGTTGCCACCAGCAAATATTTCACGATTGAAGGCTGTCTCAGCCTTCGCCAACTTGGTGCCCTCCAGATAATGTGGACTAAAACTCCCATCAGCCCCAGACATCATGACTGTGCTACTTGCAGCTCATGGGAAATGTAGTCCAAAACATCTGGGGGGCACCAGGTTGGTGAAGGCTCCACTAGTGTACACCTTGGGAACAGCTATTTATCTGTTTAAAGCACACACAATCTTAAACTTTATGCTGGTGGAAAAATCTTGAAAATGTGCAGATGACTGTTGAAATGTGCAGATTCCTTAGAGCTTCCATTAATGAAGGATGACTCCATATTTATTTATATTTCACATACATATCTGTCTTGTATAGCTCTGATGCCCCTGCCCTGTTGCATCTCTACTCCATTACTCGCCTTCTCCTTTGCCCTTTCCCACCAGCCCCTGCCAAATACTAATTTCTTTGAAAGTTTTTCCAGATGTTGCAATTGGAATAAATCATGCAGTTTTAGTACATTTAGGGGAAATTGGCACAATGCTTAATGAAGATATGGCATAGGGATGATGGGATGTTATTGGAACGTAAAGCTCTTACGCTGATTTGCACAGAACTCTTTGCTTTGTTTATCAGGGTATATCTCATTGTCACAATGTCTGTGCATCGCAGAATTATAAATGTAGCTCCCTATCCATGGGAAACTGTGTTGTACTGATTTGCAGCATAATTGTGCTCTGCTCTAATTACACTCCTCTTTCAGGTCTGCAACTCCTGGAGAAATTACCAAAAAAGCCTGTTTTACAGATCAGAGCATTGTTCGTGTGGGTTTTTGCTAAAGGGTATCATGTGTCCAAAACTATTGGGGCTCTCTTGGGTGTATATTTTTATTGATGGTTATAGATGTGTCTGTACTGCCTTTCAGTAGAACCACCATCGCCCTGGCAATTTACATAAAGGGAAACAATAAAATATATAACTGAACCAATATATAAACCAGTTAATATTATTACTTGTTTCATTTGTGAATCACTTCCCATGAGGCATCCCAGAGCACTCTATATAAAAACAGTTAAAACAATTTGATATATGAAAACAAACTTTTGTGTGTGTGTATATGAATAGCTACGGCCATACTACCCTCAACACACCCAATCTCATCTGATCTCGGAAGCTAAGCAAGGTCAGTCCTGGTTAGTACTTGGACCGAAGACCACCAGGGAATACCAGGTGCTGTAGGCTTAGAGGAAGGCAATGGTAAACCACCTCTGAATAGCTCTTACCATGAAAACCCTATGAATATGTCCCAAAAAAATCCATAGGATCACCGTGTCGTAATCGACTTGGGGGCATATACCAATAACAGATGAATAAATTTAAAAAGTTTAAAACATCATGTAACTAAAATCAATTCAAGCTGGGACATAAACTTGGGGTAAAAAATTTAGGCAGTTTATTGAAAGAGGAACATCTTTAGCAGGTGCTTCAAAGACAACAGACAAGGTACCTGGCTGCTATGGCCTGGTAAGGAGTCGGTACTGCCACCCCGAAGGCCCTGTTCCAGCATCATTTGAGCATTCAGCACAGTGCATAACAGCCGTTCTTTCGGGCACGGGCATGTAGTCCTGCCTCCGTGGCAATCAGGAGTATTTTCCTTTTCACTTCTCTGTCCAGTGGCTGCCCTGTGTTCTCTGCTGCACAGAGAGTTCCCCCTTGCTCGCTATTCTTTTCCCTCCACCTCTGTATACACATTTCTCCAGACACTCTCCTTTTAAAATCTCACCATGCAAAGTCAAATAGAATCTGATCTCAGATCTATTTAATGGTTGAGAAGGAATTCTCACTGAGACTGCATTTGCATATAAAATCTGTTGAAATACCTGACTTCTTCCATATGGCATTTCCGCTGAACATTTTATGCTGAACTCCTGATAGGCACCCAGGTATCAGACCAGTAGTATGTTTGTTCATATCTGATAGTGTATAACTCATTTGCATTTTAAAAAAATGTCTAAACCTCTTTCGTAGAGTAAAACAAAGGGATATCCTGGTCCCTAAGAAAAACACATCACAGTAAATCATTTAGAACAGCTAGCTACATGTATTGGACTTGAATTCTGTAAGCCAGTGGCTCTCAAACATTTTTTCCCTGCGGACCACTGGAAAATTGCTGATGAACTTGATGGACCACTTAATGATTTTTCTGCCTGTTGATTTTTAATTGTATATTTATTGCTGCCCTTATTTCCTGTATTTTGTTGTCTGACAATTTGCATTGCTATGGAGGCGAGCAACTTTACCCTCAAAGTGTCTTGCGTACAATTCTCAGTGGGCCTTTGAAGGTCTAAAACTCCATTTCTATTTAGTTGGATGCAACCCTATGCTTTGATTTACATTTTTATTTTCATTTTCCAAGGAGCTCTGAATAGTATTCAGGATTGGCCTCTCTTAATTTTATCCTCACAACTCTGTGAGGTAAGCTATTATGAGTGAGAAACCTGACCAGGGTATTCCAGTGGTCCTCAACATTTAACTAGTGTTGCAACTACTACAGTACACTAATACTATGCCCCCCCCCCAAACAGCTTACCTTTTGGTACCATATAAAGATCCTTCTTTGTTACCTCTTCTAAGGGAGGGTGTAGCAAAGCTGTACTGTCACTCTTAAGAAAGTCCTGCTCCAGACGCTCAGACCATACTTCTGTATAAGACCCAGCGCGAACACAACATGATCTCTTAATCCATGGTTCAAGGTGGATCGCACACCACAGATTTGCATACTGCTTCCTACATGAATTCTTGCCACAGTGTAGTGTTTTCTGCACTGATGTTACTGCTAACCACAGTAACCTTCATTTAGGGTGGGGGTAAGCAGCATTTAACTGCTTAAAGATATTCATTCTTGTAGGGGAACATTGCCAGGGTTCACATATGGCAGCAGGCAGGGTCAAAGTCCTTTCCTCTCTTACTGCCACCTTTTTTCTGTTCATTCTGTTATGCAAGCCACCCATACGTTTATACAGACATAAAGGATGCCACGTGGCTTAAATACAACACTAAACCATGGTTTAGTTGATTGGTTAAACCCAGCACAGCCACTTAACCACAAACGAAACACACTCATAAGCCATAATTTATAAATGTTAGCAACGGCTTAGTGTTAATACGAACCCAGCCCTCCACTTCTTCAGTATAATAAGGACAGTATCTGTGTTTTACCAGAACTTTGTTACATCTGCCCTCTAACTGTTCTGAGGGTAAAGCATTAAAACATGCCAGAGGAAAAACATTTTCCTGTATCAAAAGAGAAGGGGAGGTGGAAAGCCTATTTTCTGCTTTTCGTGCAGGATGTGAAGATTTTATGGCAAACATAGCCCCTATTCCAAAAATTTAGGATAAGGGCTCCAAAATACTTGATGTTCTCTTTAAAAATGGGGAAGTCAAGGGCAGCAGAGGGAGTTAAGTGATGTGAGAAGTAGTTTCTCATTTTTCAAGACAGAGATAGGTATGAGTACAGAGAAGACCTGTTTCGCAACAATTGTTTTGATTTCTTCATGGTTGAGAATCATAATTTATCCTCTAAATGTCAGAACAAAAATAAAATAAAACAAATTGGACTTGTAAGCTGAGCGATTGAGCAAGGACAAGTTGGGGGAAAAACAGGAAGCTGTTGTGTGCATCTACTTGCTGAAAGCATTTTGGCCTGGAAGCCCTATTTTTCTTAAATTGAGTAAAAAACACAACTTTTTATTTAAAGCAAATCACTTTGCTACTACATCAAAACATCTTATGTATTCAACATTAATTTTAGTCCCAAAGAGAAGCTTGGAGCTCGTTCAGTTCTCAACATAACTACATACTTCTATAGATAATAGGCTAGAAACTTGCATTTTAGTCATTTTTTAACATATGAAAAGCTTCTTGGGAAGCTGTGTGCCTGCTACTACATTTATTTTGCTTTTTCTGTTTTCCTGCAGGATTGCACCCTTCTTAAATTTTATTTCTTAAATTTATATCCCGCTTTTCTTCCAAGGAGCTCAAAATGCTCCTTCTGTTTTCCCTCACAACAACCCTGTGAGGCCGGCTATTAGGCTGAGGGACAGAGAGAGCTTCATGACTGAGAAAAAATTTGAACATGCGTCTCGCCAGTCGTAGACCTACACTCTTCTATATGGTACTGCCATACCCATAGCCCTGCTTAGTCTGAGTCAGACCACTGATCTGCCTTGCCTAGTACTTTGTATACATACTGGCACTTGCTTTCCAAGGTCTCAGGCAAATGTCTCAAGGTGCTTTGACCATGGATTAACCCTGGCACCATGGAAATAGTAAAACATCCTGTCTTTCTTCAATAAAACTTATGGCACTGTATGTGGATATACATATATATATATATATATATAAGACCTGGCACTCTACCTCTGAACCATGGGTTTTTCCCAAGGCTGTCACCTTTTCCAGAAGAGAGAACGGACTGGTGAGACATCTCTGAATGGTCACATCTTACACCATTTATTTATTTATCTAGCTATTTATTTATTAGGTTGATATCCCACGGGCCCAGGGCGGCATTTATATGTGTTAAATTCTATTTAAATCTGTTCAGGCAATTATTCTAATTTCCTTGTAGGAGGTATGGGGCACCTTTGACCTGCTGGATGTTGCCAAACTACAACCCCCATCAGCCCTAGCAAGTATGGCCAGGGATTATGGGAGTTGTAGTTCAGCAACATCCAGAGGGCCAAAGGTTCCCCACACCTGCCCTTATAGTGGCTAGAATGCAAAGAGACACCTAAGGACTTGCAGGTGCCTGGTGAGGTTTTTGGCACTCCCTCATTTCACATTGCACGCTGGTCCTTGTCTCACTTTCTGAAATGGCTTGCAGCGGGGAACTGCTAAGTCTAAAATCCCTTTCGGGCCACAGAATTGATTACATGGTTTAGAAGCTGGCTGCCATATTTGTGTCAGAGGGTTTTGCCCTAACCTTTCCTTGGCAGCCACAGCCATGCCTAGCGTAATACTGAGGAACCATTACAAGGATACTAAAAAGGTATCGCAGGCAGATGTGCCAGTACATATATTTGCTAGCGGGACTACTTTGTCTAAGAATAAAAAGCTGCAAAACCCCTAAGGCTGCCTTGAATTGCAGTTAGATGCAGTCTCACCATTCTGGATTTGTTCTCGTTTCTGTTAAAGCTAGGTGTGCTTGCGGTATTTAGTAGGTCTCCTTTTACAATGTGCCTGCTATAATACGTTTTAAACCCATCGCAGGCAGTCTTAGCACAAATTGCTTTGGATTTTCTTCTGACAGTTGGGGAGCCTTTAATAAGCACTCTCCACTTAGTGCAAAGAGCAGCTGTGGGCATGAATGCCGTTTTAAAATGGCTTTGTGGGATCGATGCCAACCAGTGAGCATTACCACTTTCTGTGAAAGTCGAGGAACAGTGGTGTTTGCCACCCAAGCCCTGTTTGCTCCCCCCCCCCAAAAAAAAAAACTTCTGTGCAAACATTTGGACTAATTTCACGCTCTCTGACTCGGTAGTTTTATTATATATATAAAAAGTAGCCAGCCTGAAGCCATTTCAGCTATAAAGAGCATCTCGGCTCAGCCTGGGCTAATGAACACAGGAGGGCAGCCTTTCTCAATGATGTGCCAGACAGAGAAGAAAGGGCTCTGGACACAAAGGAGGCTCAAATGTTTGTCTGCAATTCTTTAAAGGAGGGGGTCGTGCCGTGGGTTTGGTGTGTTTTGTTTTGCTAGCAATTGGTTACAAAATGAAGAGAGATAAACATTGCCTCTGTTGTGCTGTCGGTATTGCAGGCTTAAAGGTTCATAATTGCATCGTTGATAATGTGAACATCCTCAGGCAGTCCACTGCCAGCTGCATCCATTCATTGTCTCATTTTGCTTTCCCTTTCCGATGTTTAATCAGTACTTGTCTGTAATCTGTTTGTTAAAAAATAATAATACGAAGTTATCATGTGGATCTGAATTTCACCTTTCATTTTTGGCAAGCCCTTTTTGTATGTGTGAGAGCCAGTGTGGTGTAGTGGTTAAGGTGTTGGACTAGGACCTGGGAGACCAGGGTTCGAATCCCCACACAGCCATGAAGCTCACTGGGTGACCTTGGGCCAGTTACTGCCTCTCGGCCTCAGAGGAAGGCGATGGTAAACCCCCTCTGAATACCGTTTACCATGAAAACCCTAAAGGGTCGCCATAAGTCGGAATCGACTTGAAGGCAGTCCATTTGTGTGTGTGTGTGTGTGTGTGTGTGTGTGTGTGTTTAGGCTCCATGTGCATCATCCTATTGCCCTTCCTTTACTTGCATGGCCAGCAAGCAAAGTTCCTGGCTGTTATCTATTGCATTGCTTCCTTGGTGTTTTAGTGGCATATGACAGTTGCCAAAACTGTTACATCTCGTGAATCTGGACATACATGACTGTATGTCTTTTATTTACATTTACTAGGAGGTGCCGCCCCTGCTTGCTTTGCTCACCCACCCCACCTTACCCCCTTGCTCTTACTGCCCCCCTCCCCTTAGAGCTCACCACAAGCCTTTTATGATCCTCCTCCACTTCTCCCCCCCCCATGATGGAGGTGCAAAGGAACGCCTACCCCCCTTGCCAAACCCCTCACTGCTCCCAGGCCTTGCCAAACTCACCCCCCTTAGACCTAGCCAAGTCTCCTTCCCCCCACTAAAGGTCGCCAAGCCGCCTCCTCTTCCCCTTCTTTGGGCAGGTCACCAAACTGCCACCTCCTCTCTTCCCCCCCCTTTAGATCTTCTTCCACAAGGAGGAGGGAAGCAGAGGAAGGAGGCAGCTGGCCAAAGCGAGCCACACAGGAGCAGGCAGGGCAGGGCAGCTCCTCAGTAACCCTCCTGCCCCCCTGCGCCCACTGCTTCCTTCCTCCTCCGTCACTGAGGCTGAAGTAGCCTTGTTGGTGTGTTGGGGGCTGCTGAGCTGGTAGATCTAGGATGGTTGTTGAGAAGCTGCCTGCCCTGTCCTGACTGTTCCTTTGCAGCTCTGAGCTGCCACTGCCTTGGGCACCCACACTGCATTTTGACAAATTTGTAGGGCAGTACAATATCTCAGAGAGGAGCTCAGGTTGGTCCCTGGTGCATTCACTATAGCTGCCCAATTTCCCTGCTTTTTAAAGTTTGATAGAAATATCTGTGGGCTATAGGTACGTTCTTAAACTGCAAGGTTTTTTGCTTATTAGTGAATATATATGTGTATATATATCCCTCAAGCAGACCATGAAGGAAACAACTAGTTCTTTGTTCCCATCAGCTGGTATTCAGAGGTATACTTGGGGCCAACTCTAGATGGCGGCAAAGTTGGGCATTTGCCAGGGCCTCAGGACTACCCTCTCAATGCTACCATTTCTGTTTTGCACAGAGTATCGAAAAATGCAGCCCAAGAAAATCCTCAGGGTGATATTCAGTGCTACTCCTATGCAGAGTAGACCCCTTGAAGTTAAGAGACATGGCTAACTTAGGTTCATTAATTTCAGTGGGTTTACTCTACTTGGTGAAATACAACCCTCAGTTTGCACGTTCCGCTTCTTCCAGGTTAGAGGGCCACACTGCGGGTGCCATGCCCAAGGACCCCTAGATTCCTGGAACCAGCACTTGGGAGTACTTCTGAACAAGGAGACTACACCCAGCTGTCATGGCTAATAACTGCCGTTAGAGTTATCATTATGGATTTGTCTAATCCTTCTTTTGTAAAAATGGCTAGTGGCCATTACCACAAGTTTGTGGCTGCAAATTCCATTAAGCTGTTGTGATAAGTGACTTAAGAAGGTCCATTTAAAAAACTAATAATACATGATACACAAATGATAAAGTGTTGTGTGTTCCAAATTTTCACTGATATGTGAAAAAAGAAAATCTAAAAGATTGATTGTGCCTGTTCATCTTTATAGTGTCAGGCAAACATCCGAGCCAAAAGTGATGTAGTGCTGATCACATTGCAGAGTAGTCTATCCTAGCAATTTCACCACAGAAATGAAGTAACAAGAATTTTATTACAGTCCAGTAGTACCTAATTTCTGGGTATAACCTTGCTACTTAATATCGGTGAACATGAAATTTGAGAGCCGTTGAAAACCAGTGGAACAATACATTCTTCACCCCCAATAGAACCTGTTCATTCTGTATCTTTTTCACAGCAGCCCATATTGTTGGAATAACTTAACTGCATATTTTTAATCAGTTCAGTTGTTGGGAAAATGCAGCCTTAACTTCAAGGTACAGTAGTAGCATTGGGGGAAATCAGAGTACAGCTGTGTTAAATGCCCTTTTAAAAAGAAGCAAGTGCATTGTATTTTTTTTAAAAAAGCTAAAAAGTTAATTGTATGTTTTCTGCCACCCTGGGCCTCATTTGCTAATTGAAATCCAACCTAGGAATATATGTCTCTGTGTGTGTTCATTCTCAAAATAGCAACAGCTGCCATTCCAAAGCGATAGCAAAGCATATTTTGTTCTTTGCATGTGTAAGATAACTTCTCTGCCGAAGCAATTCATATTCTGCATAAAAACCTCTCTGCCACCTTTATAAACGATGCAAATTAAGTAAATGTATAATTTATTTTTCATGATTCTGCCCTTTTTATTAGTTTTGCTTTATTTAGGTTTTGGGAGAGAAGGTATAAAGGGTATTGCAGGTTCATTTTCTGATCTCCAGAAACCTTTATTCTGACTCGAGAGATCTCAGTAATCAATTGCCCATTTGTTTTCAACCATATTTGTACAACCAGGAGAGCTAAAAGTTTTTGGTTTTTTTCAGCTGAAATTCTCAAGAAGACAAACTCTGCATCCATTGCCACTTTGTGCAGTTCTCCCATGGGATTGTGGCACGCACACCACACTGGCTTTCACCACTAGACCTTAATCTAGTGGGGACTGAGTGTTGGAGCGTTCTCTCAGACTTTGTGCTGGTCTTGGACCATCTAAATCCTAGTTACTTATGGATTCACGGTAGGCAAACCACTAGCCACTAGTGACTAGCAGGTTCCCATATGGCCCTGTCGACATGAGCAGGTGAAGAGCTGTAGGACTCGATGGATACCTCAAGCTCTCCAAAAATTATCCAATTGAAAACTGCCCACATTCTTTATTTACTGGGAAGTTTCTGGTATTCTGCTTATGCAGTAGAAAAAAAGAATAGTTGAGGCCACTTTATTTTATTTAAAGCATTTTTATCACCCTCTTCGGCTGAAAAAGGCTGCCAGAGTTACTTACAAATGTCAATAATAAGCCCTCAGGCTTGCAATCTATTGTTAGTCAGAGGCTTTTATGGGAGTTTGGCTTCAGTTTATAACTCATGTAGATAACCTTCATCAGAAATCACTTATCTTTCTGGGCCCATTCACACATTTACAAAACAGAGAAATTGTTGTGGGCACAGCTCACGCATCACAACCACACGCCTACTGTAATGACACAATGTATGCACGCTCATCCTTCTCAATCCCACCCCGTGCCAGAAATCACTTTTTTTCAAGCCTAATTGGGGGGAGGGGGGGAAGAGGAGGCAATCTTGGAGAGTGCAGCTGGAGGGGTGATGGTAACGCTTGAAAAAAGCTTTCTGTTGGAGCCAATGGAAGACTTTTCTTCAAGGCTAATTTCTGCAGCAGGAGGGTGTCACAGCAGAAGCGGGAAGGTTTCTTGCAAGCCAAATTTCAACAGGGGAGGAATGGGATGGGACTCTGTGAGCACATGTGCGCCTACACACATCACATTGGTGACCCCTGACCTAGATCCATACTTGTTGATCCATCAAAATATTGTCTGCTTTTGTGGGTATTGTTTATCATTGATCCTTTTTTATATTACGTATTAAGCGAATTACATCTTTCAGTTTCCCTCTATAAAAGTGTTTATGGTGGCTGTTAGTTTTATCCCTGCAGTCAAGAACGGTTTGGCAGTGAGTTTGCTTTTTTCTTCCTCTTCTTCTTTTGTAGTTGCTTCTTGTTGTTTCTTAAAGACAACCTTTACCCTTTTTACAGTGATCTGTTGTCATATGCTGGTCATTTTATGTTTCTTGCTGAAAACAAAAACGGGGGAGTGAGAAAAGGAAGCCTTCTAAAAGATTTATTGGAAGGACAAGGACAGAATCAACACTGCTCGATTCAACTTGCACAATTAATGGTGTTTCTTTTCCCCTTGAAAAGACCCCAAATGATAAAAAGGTTGACAAGGCTCCAAAGACTGACTTTAGACATGCTGAAGAGGTTTTTTGCATGCTCAGTGGGATTTTTCACTTTAACCATAGATTTTATAGCACTAACTGCTTCTGAAAAGTCACACTGTCAAGCAAAAGAGAGGCAGCGTGGTGCAGTGGTTAGAGTGTTGTACTGGACGTTGGGAGACCTGGGTTCAAATCCCCACTCAGCATGAAGCTGACTTGGTGGCCTTGGGATAGTCACTCTCTCACAGCCTAACCTATGTCACAGGGTCACTGTAATAATAAAATAGGAGGGGGGACAGTCATGTTTGTACGCTACCTCCTGCCACTTGGAGGAAAGGTGGGATGTAAATGTTATAGTAAATAAAAATATTTCCATGCAGCAGAGGAGGGGGGCTGTTCAAGAAATAGGAGTCCAATACTCTCTTAGCTTCATGTAATTAGTTGGGCTGTTCTTTGTACCCTTCTTGACTTTCTAACTCAGAAGTCCATCTCTCTCTTAGTTCTTTGCACCTACTGCTTTGTACTGGCAGCCTGACAACTTCCCACGTGAGAAAACCAGACAATTCAGAACGGCTGGGGGAAATCTGAAAGCCGGGTTCTCCAATTCTGCTCACCCAGGCGAGTGTTCCCTAGACCTCTGGCGTGTGTGCCAAACTCCAGGCTTCTTCCCAAATTTAAATCTGGAGAATGGGGAGGGGGGGAGTATCACCCCCACAGCTGTGCTGTACTTTTAAGGTGCTCAGAACTCTTTAGAAACACAGTGCAGCTGTGAGGATGATCTCCAGCCTTCCTCTTCAGCTCCAAAGTTGGGAGGAAGGCTGAGGCTCATTTCCACCTGTTTTCCAAGGTGCTTGTTTTGCCTCTAAAACACAGTGTCTGAACAAGCCCTAGCCCTCTTCAGAAGACCAATCTCTGCACATTGGAGGTAAGGAGGATGGGGATTATCCTGCACTGCATTTCAAAGGCGCTCAAAGGGAAGGAGGGCTTGAGACTTGTTTTGAGCTTTGCACTTGGAATATCTTGACATCATTAGTTCAGTTGCAGGAATAATCCCTTTGTCCAGCTTCAGATTGGGGGTTTATCCTTGACCTTGTGCTGTGTTTCTGAAGTATGTGACATCAAGGATATATCCTCATCCCTTTGTCAATACCAGGACTCATTTCTTCAATACATGTTTAGCTACTGTGGCCAGCCAAACTGTGTGAACGCCTTTTGGGACAAATTGGTGCTTTGCATTTTTCAGTCGTTCGTTGGGTGCTACAGATGGGAATTCTAACCAGGGACTAGTTAGCCCTGCAGAGGATAGACTCAGAATTGACACTGTTCGCTGGAAAATCTTCAGTGTTTCATATCTGCTGGTGACCTGTGTGTTTTCTACCTTGACAAAATTAGACCTGTTCACTTTTAATTTAAAAATAGCCCAAAAAAATGCTAAATGAGAATACTAACAGAAGAAGAAAAATGTCCAAATTGGGTATCATGACAGCGGTGACAAATCTGGGTTTGATGTAACAATTTACATGATTATGCCACATTCTTTCTCTGTCTCTCTCTCACACACAATTTGTTTTGTCAGTGGTGAATTCTTTCAAAACTTGTCACTTGCTTTCTCATCTGGAGAATGTGTATTGCTGATGTGAATCTATGTTGTGAATACCCCCTCCAAATGCCTTTCAAAACCAGAGTACATCCTTCAAAGTGACAGTTAAAATCAAGTAGGGCAACCTTTCTCTTTGAAGGTGTCCTCTGAATGGGCTGTCCAGTCCAAATCCAGTTCAAAGGTTAAGAACCATAAGAAGGGGGAGGGGTAGCCTGAATTTTACCCATCAACAATTAGCACCAGGACAGCAGCCTGAGCACCTGCATAGGTCACCTGGTCACAGGCTTCCCTACTATGGTATGTGTTTATTTCCACTTAATGGTTTTCTAAATGTGCATCCATACATATAAATTAACATATACACATTTTTATTCAAATCTGCACCCTCTTTTGCCTTTTTTTCCTTGAATGTGTCATTTCCTGTCTTTTGACAATGCATAACTGCCCACCCTCATGTCTGACTGCAGAATTTTTAGTTTACCTTGGCGCAGAATTTGCATTTTCTTAGTGCAGAATGTATAGGGTTTTATTTTTTTATAGTTTTGGGTATGCTTTGAAAGTTTGCAGGATTGGGTGGGGGAGTATTAGGAAGCTTAAAGATCTGCTCAACAGCTGTTATCTTCTAAGGAATGTTAAGTGCCCTTCCTCAGAACATACCAAACATCTGTGTCTTTATTGCCCTAAAAATATATGATTTTAGGGAATGAATTAACAGTCCACTTGAATCTCTCATTTTTCATCCATCACAGTGTTATTCCCCACCGCCAAAATAAATGTTGATCCTATTGTCACTAGTTTATCGTGCCAGCTATTATAGTACTGGGATTACTAGCTGATGTGTGCAAGTTTCTTATCAGAAGGCTGGTATTTTAGTCTGTGTGATGACCAGATTTTGCCACGGGAAGTTTTCTATTACATTCTGTTAACGCAATTACAGTTGCTCTATTAATGTGTTTTGCACCTTTCTGTGATTTGTTAGAGAATTAAATTTTAGATGTTTGGTGCAGGAGATGGAAACAGCGCTGGATAAGTCATCCTGAAATCTAATAATTGTGTTTATTTCTCATGGTGGCTTTGAGCATTCTATCAAAAGAATGGCAGGGGGAGAAGAAGGCTAAATCACTTGGCGCTATCCCTGCTGCCACCTGTAGAAGCCATTCTACAGACCTAGGGTAGAGGCACACTTACTGTTGTGCCGGTTCCAGTGCATCTCCACCTCTATTTTCTGAAAACGGGGGCACACAAGACACTAGTCAAACTCCTCACCTTTTTACTCTAAAACCTGGTCAGGTCAGCTCCAATGTTTTTAATGTTCAGAGAGCTTCAGAAAGACTGATTGGTAGATCAACCCATTTGCCTTCCAGGTGTGGCCTATGGAAACTCTTTGCTTCAGGTCAGGCAGCCTAGTGCATGAGAGCTGGAATTCCCTTGTTCATGTCTCAGAGTTGTGGGGGCCTTCTGCCTGTCCCCATCTGTCATACAGAGAGATAGTGAAGCTAGACTAGCTTTCAGGATTAGTGTTAAGTAATCTTTAATCCCACTGTGACCATACGTCAAAGCATTTTGAGCACTTGGAAGAAGTATTTTTAAATGCTAAATATTTGTTAGGCAGGATAACTCATCCAGACAAATGCATAAATATTGGAAGTGGCATAAGTACTGTGCAGTATAACATGTACAAAACGTCTTTTTGTGCAGAAAATGCCCTATGCTGGCTGTGGGCTGCTAACTGTCATAAGACAGTTCCACATGGGCACCTTATAAAGTCACCAAGACCTGGTGCTGATGGACTGTTTTCCTGATAATTTAACCATTGTTTGAAGAGGAGACTTCTTGCATTCTTCCCCCATCCCTTCCCCTCTGGTCTTGTTCAGAATATTGTCCATGCCATGGCTGCACCAAGGTGTTCAGGATATGCTAACCAGCTGAATTTGCTACAGTAATACCTCAGTTAAGGAATCCTCCAGGAAGGAAGCTGTTTTAAGGAAGGCTTTTTTTAAAAGGTGAAACTGACAAGATTTGCTTTGCTATGGTTAAACTGACAAATCTATGCCTTTGTTTTAAAGTGAAACTGACTAGCCTGTGTCTTTGCTTTGCTATGGATAAACTTTCAAGCCTGTGCCCTTGCTTTAAAGTGAAACTGACCAACCTGTGCCTTTGCTTTGCTATCAACAAACTGGTAACTCTGTGCCTTTGCTTTGCTAGGGTGAAACTGAGAAGCCTGTGTCTTTGCTTTGCACTAAAGAGAGTCTCTTGCTTTCTCTCAGGGATGGGGAGGAAAGGACCCATTCCGATTCAGAGGAGAAGGAGGGGAGTGGGAGTGGAAGTGGGTGGGTGCCAGGTAGGCACCCTTAAAGCCCCTGTTGGAGCTGTCCCCACTATATATGAGCGGGCATAGGAACTTATCCCTATTCTTTCCATGTTGTTCTTACCTCTGGCACCAAAGTTTCTGTTAAAGAAGTAATGTCTGGGAATGCATGTACTTCGTTAACTAAGGTATTACTGTATTCAGGATTCGCTAACCAGTTTCAAGCTGTGGTTTAGAACCAACCATGGTTAGCATTAACCTTGACGCAGATGTAACATTACACCCTGGTTGTCACTGAAAAGGAAATGGAGGAAGGTCACATCCACACCATACATTTAAAACACACTCAACACACATTTAAAGAGCATGGCTCCGCCCCCAAGAATTCTGGGAATTCTAGCTCTGTGAGGGGTAAGCTACTGTTCCCAAGAGTCTTTGGGGGAAGCCATGTGGTTTAAATGTGCATAGAATGTGCTTTAATTGTACAGTGTGGAAGTGATCAGAGTCAAGGGAGGGGGAAGCCCATGAGCCTACTGGGGCATTTCCCATGTTTTTAAACTTTCTTTTAAATAATCGGAAAATGTTGTGACTTCCGGGTTGTATTGTCCAAGTGTTGAAGTTGCATTGAGGACTTTCTCTAACTGTGCTGCTCATCCCCTGGATCTGCATTTGGAAACATCTGCACACGTGCATTTATACCCACACCATTCATGTACATGCTTCCTTTTTAACCACGTCAGCATTAAAATGAGCATGCAGAAGCCTAATCTTAAAAATCCGCAGACTGCATGGCACTTGGTTTTCCTTGTTAACCTAAGTCCCAGAGGCTGAAGTGACCTCAGAGATTTATGTGGTTTTGGCCGCATCACACCATTTAGAGGAAGAAGTTGGCAGCCGGCAGTGTTTTGAAAAGCTGTCATCCTCTTTGGCTTGAGTGTGGTTGCCACAAGGATTTCAATGGCATGATGTAGCTGGGTACCGCCTCCCCAGGGCATAGCCTGACTTTGATCATACAGTTGGACAGCAACTCAGGCAGATACATCCAAAGTAGCAGGCAAGAAGAGTGCAGAAAACAGACTTCAGCCATCTCATTTTAGTTTTTTTTCTTTCTCATCCATGCTTTGCTTTTTTTTCAAAAAAAGAAAAAATATATTGAGCCCAAACTGACAGAAAACAACCACAATTCCCACTATTTTAAAAAGAGATCAATTCAAGCTAAGACACACTGGCCCAAGTATCTATTATAGTACAATAATGTGCAGTAAAAGCAAATTAGTACCACATGTGCTTTCTGCAGACTCCTATATATTAGGTATATCAGTTTTGTATATTTTTACAGGTGGGGGACTGAGAGACTCCTGGGAAATGTGGTTGTCAGTGCTGAAAAACAAAATCCTTCTTTTTCAAACTCTCAGTCCTCACTTTCTGTTTGGTCACAACTCTTTCGGATTAAACTCAGCACTTATGAAAACAAGAACACATGTTTATTTCCTAGATGATGCCGGTATTGTCAGCTCTGTGCTGTTGGAAAATATTTGATACTCTGCTAAGGTGTGAGCCTTGGCAGATGCCCAACAGTTCCGATCCCACACACAAGCCCTGGTCAGTGTCACGTAAGCTGACATATTCCCTTCTCCCCACTGCTTACTCACTTACTGGTTCGTTACAACCATAGTTTACATTACAGTACAAATCAGGCAAACTATGGCTACCTCAAACCATAGTTTTCTTTCAAACAATCACTTCCAGTCAATCTGCATTTAATATTTATGCTTTGTAATTTCAAAAATTATAGATCCCTGTATAGTATACTTTTAAATATAAACTTTAATTAAAATATTTCCATATTGCCTCATGATTGTGAAATTGTAAAGGAGTTTTTGATGGTGGTTCTAGCCTGTGTGTGAGTCAGAAAGCTGGCTTTGTTTAAATTTGTGAATTTTTGAGTGAGCTAGCAAGTGAAAGAAGAGCTATATTTTTTGTTGTTGGAAATTTGTTGTTGCTATGTTTAGTACCAAAGTTGCTCAGACTTTGTTCATAGTAGAAAGTGCACTGCTAGGTTCAGAGGTATATAAAGCAAATCCTATACTGCAGGGGTGGCTAATTTGTAACCCTACAGATGTTGGATTCCACCTCCCATCATCCCTGAACATTGATCATGGGGCTGATGGGAGTTGGAGTCCAGCAACATCTGGAGGGTCATGGGTTAGCCACCTCAGCAATACACTTTTAATTGAGAACAAATCCCTTTGATTGCTGTAGAATTTAATTCTACACTAGCATTGGGCCCTTGTGTCATTGAAACTCCCTTGTGATGGTTGGTCTTGTTTCCTCCTTCTCTTCTTGCCTAGCTTCTCAGTGATATTGGTTGAACTGTCCTGATGTCACCAAGCAGGTTGTTTTGGCTTGGCTCATCTCAAGCTTTTGAGACGGTCATTTTATGTGTAGATAATGTCAATGTAGAGCTTTATAATCTGAAATCGGGCCTGTGTCATTTGTGATTCCAGTAATGATGGCTTGTGTGATCACTTCTCCCACATGTTCACTGTAAAATGTATATCTGTTCTGGCATATTTATGTATTAGCAAATATAGTGGCTACCCAGCTGTTATGCTGCAAAGATTTTGGTGGAACATGAAATGTTTTCACTTATTAGTACACATTGATTACACCTTAGTACACACTATAACAATGAAGTTAGTCTTTAAATACCATGTGCTACATTAAACCATTGATAACTTTCCATGCCTCAGAAGATGGATAAAAGCCTTCTGTTCTGTTTCTCTTTCTTAGAGCAGATACTTGACTCAGGTGAAGTTTTCGCAGTGCAGTGCAGAAGTTCCATCTGCCTGCTCCACTCCTGGGTTACCAGATATCTATATTGGACATAATGCTTGCATAAGCAGGTATGGGGAACCTCTGGCCCTCCAGATGTTACTGAACTGCAACTTCCATCATCCCTGGCTATTGGCCATGCTTCCTGGGGCTGATGGGAGTTATAGTTGAAGAGAGACACTGCTTACAAGTGCCTGTACGCTAATGCTAGCAGCCTCCGAACCAAGATGGGAGAACTGGAGTGCTTGGTCTTAGAGAAGAGCATTGATATAGTGAGCATAACCGAGACCTGGTGGAATGGAGAAAACCAGTGGGATACAGTTATTCCTGGATATAAACTATATCGGAAGGACAGGGAAGGACGTATTGGTGGCGGAGTCGCTCTATACGTGAAAGAAGGCATTGAATCCAGCAAGCTCGAAACCCCAAAAGAGGCAGACTCCTCCACAGAATCGTTGTGGGTGGTGATACCGTGCCCCAGGAGGGACTTAATACTGGGAACGATCTATCGTCCCCCTGATCAAAATGCTCAGGGAGACCTTGAGATGAGATATGAAATTGAGGAAGCATCCAAACTAGGAAATGTGGTAGTAATGGGTGACTTCAACTACCCAGACATAGACTGGCTGCATATGTGTTCCAGTCATGACAAAGAAGCAAAGTTTCTAGATATTCTAAATGACTATTCCCCTGATCAGTTGATCATGGAACCGACCAGAGGGACGGCAACCCTGGACTTAATCCTCAGTGGGGACTGGGACCTGGTGCGAGATGTAAGTGTTGTTGAACCGATTGGGAGCAGTGACCACAGTGCTATTAAATTAAACATACATGTAACTGGCCAATTGCCAAGAAAATCCAACACGGTCACATTTGACTTCAAAAGAGGAAACTTCACAAAAATGAGGGGATTGGTAAAAAGAAAGCTGAAAAACAAAGTCCAGAGGGTCACATCACTCGAAAATGCTTGGAAGTTGTTTAAAAACACTATATTAGAAGCTCAACTGGAGTGCATACCGCAGATCAGAAAAGGTACCGCCAGGGCCAAGAAGATGCCAGCATGGTTAACGAGCAAAGTCAAGGAAGCTCTTAGAGGCAAAAAGTCTTCCTTCAGAAAATGGAAGTCTTGTCCAAATGAAGAAAATAAAAAAGAACACAAACTCTGGCAAAAGAAATGCAAGAAGACAATAAGGGATGCTAAAAAAGAATTTGAGGAGCACATTGCTAAGAACATAAAAACCAACAACCAAAAATTCTATAAATACATTCAAAGCAGGAGACCATCTAGGGAGACAATTGGACCCTTGGATGATAAGGGAGTCAGGGGTGTACTAAAGAACGATAAGGAGATTGCAGAGAAGCTAAATGAATTCTTTGCATCTGTCTTCACAGTGGAAGATATAGGGCAGATCCTTGAACCTGAATTAACATTTGCAGGAAGGGATTCTGAGGAACTAAGACAAATAGTGGTAACGAGAGAGGAAGTTCTAAGCTTAATGGACAATATAAAAACTGACAAATCACCGGGCCCGGATGGCATCCACCCGAGAGTTCTCAAAGAACTCAAAGGTGAAATTGCTGATCTGCTAACTAAAATATGTAACTTGTCGCTCGGGTCCTCCTCCGTGCCTGAGGACTGGAAAGTGGCAAATGTAACGCCAATCTTCAAAAAGGGATCCAGAGGGGATCCCGGAAATTACAGGCCAGTTAGCTTAACTTCTGTCCCTGGAAAACTGGTAGAAAGTATTATTAAAGCTAGATTAACCAAGCACATAGAAGAACAAGCCTTGCTGAAGCAGAGCCAGCATGGCTTCTGCAAGGGAAAGTCCTGTCTCAGTAACCTATTAGAATTCTTTGAGAGTGTCAACAAGCATATAGATAGAGGTGATCCAGTGGACATAGTGTACTTAGACTTTCAAAAAGCGTTTGACAAGGTACCTCACCAAAGGCTTCTGAGGAAGCTTAGCAGTCATGGAATAAGAGGAGAGGTCCTCTTGTGGATAAGGAATTGGTTAAGAAGCAGAAAGCAGAGAGTAGGAATAAATGGACAGTTCTCCCAGTGGAGGGCTGTAGAAAGTGGAGTCCCTCAAGGATCGGTATTGGGACCTGTACTTTTCAACTTGTTCATTAATGACCTAGAATTAGGAGTGAGCAGTGAAGTGGCCAAGTTTGCTGATGACACTAAATTGTTCAGGGTTGTTAAAACAAAAAGGGATTGCGAAGAGCTCCAAAAAGATCTCTCCAAACTGAGTGAATGGGCGGAAAAATGACAAATGCAATTCAATATAAACAAGTGTAAAATTATGCATATTGGAGCAAAAAATCTTAATTTCACATGTACGCTCATGGGGTCTGAACTGGCAGTGACCGACCAGGAGAGAGACCTCGGGGTTGTAGTGGACAGCACGATGAAAATGTCGACCCAGTGTGCGGCAGCTGTGAAAAAGGCAAATTCCATGCTAGCAATAATTAGGAAAGGTATTGAAAATAAAACAG